>NC_087261.1:15288916-15653916 GCF_037042905.1 Lytechinus pictus | reverse complement strand
ATTAAACCCAAAATAAATACTTAAAAAAATCAGATCAGTTGGAATTAGAGATATTCAGCATTTGTGATTAGTATGACTAATCGTGTTCAATTGTTCTATGAAAACTTAGAATGAGGGCCAGTTTACAAATTTTCTGATGTATATATGCATAGCCAAACGGGAGGTTTCGGGTGCAAGCCCCCCCCCCCCCCTTATCATGATGCAGAAGGCGCCGCTAAACAAAAACAAAAAAGAAAAAAAGAAGAAAGTGAAAGAACAGGAGAAAGAGCAATATAAAAGAGAAATAAAAAGTTATTAACGGAAGATAAAGAAGAAAATATTTCGGAAACCTGTGCCACCGACCAAAACTTACAATGGGTCCCGCTTAATTCTAACATTGATGCTGGAGAGAAGGGGGGATTTTCTGAAGGTAATTGTCTGGGGGGTAATTGTCCGGGGGGTAGTTGTCCGGGGGGTAGTTGTCCGGGGGGGTAATTGTCCGGGGGGGTAATTGTCCGGGGGGTAATTGTCCGGGGGGTAATTGTCCAGGGGTAGTTATCCGGGGGTAGTTGTCCTGGGGGTAATTGTCCAGGGGTAGTTGTCCGGGGGGTAGTTGTCCGGGGGTAGTTGTCCGGGGGGTAATTGTCCGGGGGTAATTGTCCTCGGGGGGTAGTTGTCCTCGGGGGGTAATTGTCCGGGGGGTAATTGTCCTCGGGGGGTAATTGAGCGGGGGTAGTTGTCCGGGGGGGTTATTGTCCAGGGGGTAGTTGTCCTAGAACCATTTTAATCAAATTGCGTGTATATTTATATAGCTTTAACACAACACATAAATTCAATGCAGTTGTGTATCGTATTCATCCAAATATTGTGAGGGGCACACCATAGCAAATGTGGGAAATTTTGTAAAAAGTCGCCAGCGAGCCAGAAATAAAATGGCCTGTTAAAATGAATTTCAAATTATGTGATAGATTTTTACATCATTATAGCAAATATAATGTCATATATTTTGTTCATTCATCTAATTTCGCTGCCTCCTTTATTTTATTTTATTTTCTTTCCCCTTGGCTGTGGAATTACCCCCCCCCCCCGGTACGCCAGTGCTTCAACGTAAAGCTTAATGCAGGAAGGGTCCATATAGGGGCCCGTTATAGACCCCATTAAAGGTTACAGATGAAGAGCCCCCACTGCACGGGGTCTTGACTCTTGGACAGAGCCTTTGGAGATTTAGCAAGTTTATGATAGACTTTCAGACGACATTATGCTATATACCATCCATTTTTCTTCCCGCTCGTTATCTCAATCCTCGACAGCCCGGTAGTGTACGTTATCTTGTCCCTATTCTTTTTTTTCCAATTTAGATTTTAGCTAATTCCATTCTGCCTTTATTTCCCGCTTTTGTTTGCCTTTTTGTCATCTTTAATTTATTTCCGTCTTACTAATCATGCTAATGTATTTGTATATCGGGGCGAATTGTTCTTTCTCACTTGTTATTTTTTCCTTCCTTTTCCCGTTATCTTTCCGTTTTCCCTTTTTTATGTTTTTTCTTAGTTTTCTTTTCCCTTTTCCTTTTCCTTTCCCTTTCCCCTTTTTTCTTTCCTTTCCCTTTCCCTTTCTTCCCCCCTTTTTTCTTTTTCCCGTTTTTTTATTTTCCCGGTGAGCTCCGCCAGGGGGGGGGGGCAGTTTGCCCCACCTGCCCCCCCCCCCCCGCCTGTTTCGCCACTGGTGTCGGATAACCGGAACGGGAAGCGTCATTCCCGTATCTCGGTACGCGATTAGCTTGACCTGTATTAAGCTGATTTTGCGCCTTGTCTGAGCTCTTCAACTGACGAGGGGGATTATCTCGAGCTGGTAGTCTATTGTTTTGACGCTGTTCTTCGTTAATTGACATAGGTGGAGTCGAAGATTCGGATTTCGTTGCCGAAGAATTCGGAATAGAATCGACGATCTTCTTCATTCTTTTGACATCTAAGGCAATTTGATCAATTCGTATTGACATACATTTACATTTCATACAGATGCGATCTTGACTCTTCAAATCACAGATAATGCATCTATTTTCCGAACGACTCGGATTATCATCAACAATAGGGATAGAGACTTCGGAAATCATCGATTGGTTAGAATGTAATGATCCATTGTGCGACTCATTCATACCTTCGGTGGTACCATTATCCTCGACATGACTGTTGTCTTTTGTAGTAATCGAAGTTGAATCACCTTTAAGCACAAAATGGCGGGCAATCTCGGAGTTTATGTCGGGGTATACTTTCAGTACACTGTGAACAGTAGAATTTATGTCATTTTCAGATTTATCATTTGATGCGTTTCTCTCAAGTTAAAAGGACATTTTTATTTGGTTGCCAAAAATAGGGCGGGGGGCGGCTCGGCCCCCTTGGATCCGCGCCTGTACTACTACTTCTACTATTGCTATTATAGCAGTGCGACTCCTGGGGAGCGTTTCATCAACATTTTCATCCGACAAGTTGTCAGATCTGACATCTTTCTCTGATGTTGATTGGCTGAGAGGTACTGTTACTATGGTAACTGTCGGATAAAATGGGACTTGTCGGATAAAACGTCCGACAAGTCCTTTCATGAAACGCCCCCCTGATGCTGCGGCTAGAGTTACTCCTTCTCTGGTGCTGGTGATAGTCCTGCTCCTGCTTTTACTAATACTACTCCTGTCGCCGCTGTTCCCGCATTATTACCACTTTTACAGTAATTAAGTGGCCTACTTATATAAATTGCAACTTCAAAAATAAACGAAGCAAGAACAACAAAAGAAATATTAATGATATTGATATTAATAATGATTGTAATGACCATTATTGCAATGATGATGATGATAATAATCATAATAATAATGATGATGATAATAACAATAATGATATTAATTATGACAGTGATAGTGATAATAGTGTTGATTCAAGAGATGATAAACTTCAATCACCTCGAACATTGTGACACACTGCTAAGCTACACGGATCGCACATTCTAACATCCGATTGAATTTAAATATGCATTGTGTAACAATATCATTTCACCTTTCCCTTTCAAAACAGTGGTTCTGTGTACCATTTGCTCTCACAAATGAAGCAGTGGCGCCCCTGTCTGAGACCTCAGACAATTGGATCGGGGAGTGGGACAACAAATTCATTGGGCAATGGTTCGACAGCTGTTTCCTCCTTGTAAGTTGGCAGACTGACACAATTTTGTTTCTAGTTTTTTTGATTAGTTGTTATTCATGTTTTCATGTGAGGATCTAACGTCAGATTACTTATCTGTTTCATTAAAGTTGCATGGGGAACAATTACCCCCGTGGTAGTTTTGCAAAACTAAGGTTTGGTTCTTTATGGTAAAAACACATAAGTAGCATCAGCAGAATTATACATGTACATCTATGTCAAGAAAAAAAAATTGTATTTCATTTATAATAAGGATTTATGATAATTATTCGTATTCATTCATGTATGAAAATCTATGGTCGATCAATATTGACTTAACCCATTTTCATTATCATTATTCTTGTGATCACTAAAGTACATTTCATTGAAGTTTTTGATTGAGCACATAATACGCCCTAATTCTATATACGGTTCATAGTATTTTACCAGGCATTACTATTAAATGGGTACTTCGATAAATCAAATTTATCAATTGAATTTGTACACAAGTGGCCCACAAGATTCTATACTCATATTTGGTTTATAAACAGTTCATCTAATCAATATAGACGAAGTGGTGTTAGACCAAATAACTAAATGTACTTATCAGGATGAGACCAAATGACAGTTTACTGATTATAGACCATTTGGTGTGTTGGCTTAGTTGGTAGAGCGTCGTCTCACATCCGGGAGGTCGGGGGTTCAAACCCCGGCCGCGTCAGACCAAAGATGTCAAAAGATGGGAGTTGCTGCTACCCTGTTTGGCGTTCAACGATTAAAGGGATAGAGCCTCGTCGATCTGGCGCTGCACAGCGGCTGTCGGGCCCACGATCAATAAATGGGGCCAAGCAAAGTTTCGGAGTATTTCACTGCATTTCATGTCTATTTCGAACAATAAAATATGGATTCTTATTTTCCTTTTTTTTTCATTTTCATCAAAAAATTTAGATCTTTGGAGGAGTTCCCTGGCAGGCCTACTACCAAAGGGCTCTATCGGCAAAGACCCCCGAGCTTGCCCAAAATCTCTCCATCGTTGCTGCATTTGGATGCCTCGTCCTTAGTATACCTGCATATGTTCTGGGGGCTGTTGGAGCAAGCACAGGTGAGGGATTTCATTTACTCATATTTGTTTATCGGAGCTAATAATAATAATAATGATAATGATGACAATAACGATAGATTACTACAACAGCTAATAATAATAATGGTAATGATTATAATAACAATCATTATTACTATAGTCATAATAATGATAATGAAATAATATACAGTTCTTGTATAACGCATATCACATTATGATACGTCTCTCTGCGCTTCTAAAGGACTTGGACATTATTTTCCTGGCACTGGTCTGGCGGTCTAGAGTGCGCAGAAGCTTTTTCAGAAATAAATGCCTGCCAGGTACCGATTTACTTCTCCTCAGCTGAGACCAGCACATTGTTGACCTGTTTTGTCGGAGAAAATTACGTAATATCTAAGATTCGAACCGAGAAAACTAATTCAAAGTCCTGTGACTTCTCCAATGGCAACAACACTTAAAAAAGGGTGTATGTTTATCGAGAAATCATTGCTTGCAGGGGCGTCGATCCATTTTTCAGATTGGGGGGGGGGGGGGCAAAATTATGAATCAACGGTCCCGTTCCAAAGGCGCTCGATCACACGAAACACACCCACACACATAGGCATATATATATATATAACTCATGAGAAAGAGCCACATATCTCACCAAAAAATTAATGCGAGCGCGAAGCGCGAGCTGAAATTTTTTTGTATACTGACCTGAAAACTGGAAAAAGGTACCTGTTTAGGACTGTTTGTAGTAACTCATGAGGAGGATACATATCTCACTACACAGATAATGCAAGTGCCGAGAGCGAGCTGAAGTTTCTTTATATTCTGACCCGAAAGCTTGATATTCTAAGCATTTTTGGTACCAAGGATTAAAATGGGTATCTAAAACAATAGATGCGAGCGTGAAGCGCGAGCTGAAATTTTGATATTTCGATCTGAAAAAAAAATGACAGTTTAATGGACGTTTTTAATAAAGAACAAGATATATTGCAAATCGAAGCGGGAGTTCTTTTGAGCCTTAGAATTGAAAACGGGACTTCTATTCACAATTTAATCATGAAAAGTATGGGTTTTTACTACAGAATTGATGCGAGCGCGAAGCGCGAGCTGAAATTTTTTATATTCCAATCTGAAAAAGCGGACATTTTGAAAGCGATTTTAAATAAAGAATGAGTTGTGTATCTCAATCTCGCTAGCTGATTTCTGTGTAACGTTACAATCTTATTTTATTTTTGCACATGCGGAATTATTGGGGGGGGGGGGGGGGGGGCAAAACGATATGTTTGCCCCCCCCAATATTTTCATTGGTGGGGCGATCGCTCCCCCTGCCCCCCCCCCCCCCCCCCCAGGATCGACGCCTCTGATTGCTTGAGCAAACGTCATGCCAATGTACGTGGGAAGAAACCTTTAAAGCGAGTGAATATAATCTGGAGACATACCAACTTCCCATTAATCAAGTCTATCCGTTTTTATATTTGTTTTGTTTTCTGCAAAAAATATACTCTTCGGTCTCCTTTTTCGCGTAGTGATACAATAGATGCGCTACGCGCGTTTCGCGACTTTAACATAAAAACGACCGTTATCACCATATGCACATTGGTGTAGTTTAGTGCCGGGATATAAAAGGTTTTTATCTTGTCTTTGTGTGTTCTTTGAGGCTTCTCAGGACCAACATGACCAAACGTATGCCTGCGAAAGGTAAATGGAGTACCACGAGGCACCTACATCCATGCTTCGTCATCGGCCTTAGAAACACCCAAACGTCACTTGATACATTCCACACACTAAGAAATTCGGGATCAATTTTACACCCCTATAGGGGTGCACAGGCATCTCCCTATATGAGTACCCCTATTCGGGGTGCACACTGTACACCCCGAATAGGGGTGTACAGTGTGCACCCCTATTTGCGGTGTCCATCTGCACCTTAGAGGGCGTACTACCCTTAGGGTGCATAATGTTTTATTTAAAAAAAAAAATAATGTACCCCCACCTATAACAACAAAAAGATTGTCGAGACTTCTGGTCCATTCACTTTCTGTATCGATTTTTTTAGTTACCTTTGTTGGGACTCGAAATCACCTCGTTTTTTCCTGTAGTCAAGATTTTTCCTGCTATGCCAGCGAGAACTGCTGAGACCGGATGAGGTCTCTAGCCATATGATCCGATACCTTTTTGACTTGTGCTGATAGTTGTGATTCAAGTAGCTCTATTTTACTGTTCTCCAAAAGTATACGTAATCAAATGTGTTTTTGAAACAATTATCATCACATAAATATTAAATATTTTTAAAAATTGTTTAACTTCGGTAAAGTGTGGCGTTAGTGCATTGTTATTTCGGGTATTTTACGATCACAAATCAACTTTATCTATACCATACGTCTATCAGCGAGACTGTTGGGGTGCACGCAAAGAGTACATGGGTGTACAACTGACACGTACTCTCGCATAAGAGCTAACTTGCACCTCGATGGTATTGCGAGGTGTACGCACGCATCGTACACCCCATTTGCACCGGGATTTCTGAGTGTGTATATCATCTTAGGTAGCTTCTTAAGGATTTCATTGTTGGAGATGAGGGGCATGTTTCATAGAAACTTGTGATAATGGCAACCCAGGTGGGTGTTTCATAAAGCTGTTCGTAAGATAAGAGCGACTTTAAGAACGACTGGTGATAATTTCTTTGGGTAAAAGGTACACCATTGGCGATGGTTTAGCGCGTAAGAAAGGATCACCAGTCGTTCTTAAAGTCGTTCTTAACTTACGAACAGCTTTATGAAACGGCCCCCTGCTATTATTGTAACTATATTGTAACTGTACTGTAACTTTTTCATTGTCTAATTGTTGTAACTATACATATACAGAAAACAGATGAATACTCGATTTGCGATTTGCTGCTGAGCCCTGTAACCACAGTGATGAAACTATAGTTGTAAGGTTTAATGAAACGGATTCTACATCCGCGACGAGGGTTCAGACTTACTCCCTGTACTTTTTAAATGAGATGTCCCGAATAGGCATCGCCCTGGGCTTTTTTCTTGCTTGTCAAGTTTAAACTGGCATTCCCTGTAAAATATCGTTCCCAGGCCTTGCGAAAAGGACCTTCATTTCGGGCTATCGTGGAAGTTACTGTTGATATCTTTATCATATTTGCAGACTGGAATATGACGAACATACCTCTGAACAAAACCGATCCATACGAAAATCCAGGGATCGTTCTCCCGGCCGTTATCCAGTACCTCACCCCTCCGGTTGTCGCCTTCCTCGGACTAGGGGCGATCTCCGCCGCGGTGATGTCGTCCACCGATTCGTCCGTGCTCGCATCCAGCTCCATGTTTGTGAGAAACGTCTACAAGAATATCATCAGACCAAGGGTAATAGTCTGTTGCGTTGCAAAGCTACCCCCCCCCTTCCCTAAGAAAGAATATGTTTCAAACCAACCAAAGCTCTGACGTCCTTCTGGTGTCAGTATTTTACAGGACTGTTACCGATGTTATACATGTTACACATATTGGATTATGTAAAAAGAAAAGTGAGAAGAGTCGCGGGGCTAATAACAAAAACACATTACAATCAGCCTTTTACGATGTTGATACCAAATTTCACATAAACTTTGCTTGAACCCTTGAAACATTTTCTCACCTGATTTCATTATAGGCCTCAGAGCGAGAAATGATGTGGGCGCTACGTGCCTCCGTGATCGTCGTTGCAACCATTGCCACCGTCATGGCCTTGACGGTAAAGTCCATCTACGTCCTCTTCGTACTGTGCTCTGATTTCGTCTACGTCGTGCTCTTCCCGCAGTTCGTGTGCGTTATACACGTCCGGAAATCCAACACCTACGGCTCGGCCCTTGGCTTCACACTCGGACTTCTTCTGCGGCTACTTGGTGGAGAACCCGCGCTTAGTATACCATACATCATCCACTACCCTTACTTCCGCGAGAACTTCGGGCAGCTTTTCCCTTTTCGAACCTTCGCCTGTTTGGTATCGTTTGTCACCATCGTCAGTGTCTCGTACGCCACAGACTTCCTATTCACTCGAGGCCACATACCCCCTCGTTACGATGTCTTCAGATGCGTAGTCAATAAGGACTACAAGGAGTATGTCCGACCCGGTGATGAGGTCAATAGTCACGGGGTACAAGCTTTCGAGATCACGGATCGTAAAGACACTTAGACATTGATATGTCATTCATTAATCTGTATGGCTCATTCATATCACGTTAAATGAAACCACGAAATACATAGCAGCAAAGGTGATAAAAAATAATAAACTGGCGGTGGGGTACTACGTTATTATACGCTAATTTCCTCCATTTTCAGAAAAGGATAATGACAAAAGCTTTAACAATCTTGATTATCTACAAAAACCTCGATTTGTATCCCCAACCCCTGCGCTATAAATTGTAGATTTTATTAAAAAACACAATGGGCCTTCTGCATTAAAACTTACTCAATTTTTTAATCATTCACATTTATTGTTATTTTGCTTTAGTATACATAATCCCTCTTTCACAGAGAGGTTTTTAAATCAATCTTACGGTCACCCAGGCGAAACCGACTCCAGACCGATTAAAGCTATATTACTACATTGTTCGGTTTGGAGTCTGCTTATTTGGTGTGGCTGTAATCTGTAGCATATGGGAATAACCGTGTCCCTGTGTATAGTTGGCTGAATATTTCCTTTACGTACCATTTTTATACTCTATATCCATTATTTGTTAAGAATTTTTTTGTCTTTTTGCTATTTTTACTATATTCACCCTCCCAATACGTCACCGCCCCAAAAATCAATGAAAAAGGTAATTGCCCGTGGGGGAGTCGCGGTCTAGATGTTCTGACTATCGTCTCTTAATCAGAGGGTCGTGGGTTCGAATCCCAGCCGTGGTGTGTTTTCTTTAAAAAAAATCCCAGGTGGGGTGAATGGGTACCTGACAGGACTAATAAATTTAATGCATCGAACGCTGGAAGGCAGTTCGCGCTAAAGCACGTGGTAATACGTCTCGGAATAGATAAATGACGCTGTATAGAAATTTCACGGTGAATAAGTATTCAAATTAATTACTACCAGATCACTGATTAATATATATATATATATATATATATATATATATATATATATTATAATATTATAACTTAATTTGTGCATGAAAATGGTGATAAGAATGTAAATAGTGCAAATTATTAACTGAATGAGACATTTCGGAGACAAGATAAAAACGAGTATTTTGGCTGTCTGATTAACCTAACAGAAAATACGCCACAATGGTCCAACCAGGGTTCAGCTGAATGACTAGGGGCCATAATATTCATTTACCCCTCCTCATACACTACTTAGCCATGCAGGATGACTTCATCTTGTTCACGAATAACCTGACTTTGGAACTACAACAAGGCAAATATACAAAATTACTACAAATAACAGCTTGGATTTAGTCTTACAGCTGTGGGCCAATAAGTAATAATAATAATAATACTGACTGGCTTTAATTTTCGGGAGATGCCATATTATATTTCCCTCAGTAGACTCATATTGCCCTCGTCAAGACTCATGCGTTATGGGGCAAAATCGGGAAATATTTGGTATCTCCCTCAAAGCCAGTCAATATTATATAATTATTACCCAAAATGGGGCGTTTTTTGAGACAAGATATAGACGCACATTTTGTTTTTCTGATTGATTAACTCAACAGAAAATACGTCATAATGATCCAGCCAAGGTTTAGCTGAATGATTAGGGACCATAATATTCATACACCCCTCCTCCGCGAATTTTTCATTTTCTTATTGCGCCTTAGTAGTAAATTATTAGTCCATAATTACCGTGTTTACACGCTGCATAAAAAAAAGCCGATTCTGCACCGGCTCTCGGTTCAGAATCGGCAATTTTGCACCACCAAAGTAGTAAGTTCAGAACCGCGAGCCGATGCAGAATCGGCTTTTTTACTACGTGTAAACAGAAAGCCGATTCTGCATCGGCCATTGGCGCGCATTTCATTTACTTAACCATTATGACGTACTTCACAGCGCACGGATACAGCGTTGTCTTTATTATGACGTATATTGTTGGTGAGCGTATCATTTCAGGTTTTTGCCACGCTAGCCGATTCTGCACCGCGAGCTGTGACAGCGTGTAAACGCGGTACAAGATAAACCAAAAGCCAATTCTGCATCGGCTTTTGGTTCTGAACCAAAAGCCGATCACATGTAAACACGGTAAGCATCCATATTCCCATCTCATCAAATATAACTCCGTCGGGGAGAGGAAATGTTATATTCAAACTCTAGGTAGGCAATATCTGTATAATATTTCCCTCAAATCCAGTCATTTATTATTTATACTAGAGTGTTTTAGCGATGAATCCCCCCCCCCCCCGTATTTTGAACTGCTTCAATTGCCTATTCAATACGATACGAGAGCGTATTGAACAAAGGACCGAAATCCGACGAATATTCCATAGGCTACTGGACAAAACTTGCTCTTTGATGTGAGACTGTATTGAACAGTCTAAAGCGCATTCATATAATACGAGACATTCAAATGACTATCACTTACCCAAAAGTAGAACAGTATTTTCTAGCAAAACTGTATTTTTCACAGGACCAAAACTCTGGAATTCTCTGGACAGAGTAATAAAAGAGGCAGCTAATCTAAACCGATTTAAATTACTCATCAAATTTTTTTTTTCTGAATTCTTATTGATTCAATCAAATATTTTGTGAACCTCATACTTACCCACGGTAGTATTGATTATTTTAAAGTCAATATTTAATTTTGTATATAGTGTAAATACATTTGTGTTACAGTGTTTATATATAATTTTATAGAATTTTGCTGATTATTTTACTCTACTTATATCATATTACCCTTGTATAAAATTTTGATAGGGGGGTCTACATTTTACAAGCTTTGCTTTTTAGTAGGCCCCTCCACTTTTTTCATTTCATTGCTAACGTTTCAATCCTGTGTGTTATGCATTTTTTTCAGTGTTAAAATGATTTATTATAAATGTACTTTGATGATTGTGGAATATGAATATATCAATAAATAAATAAATAAATAAATATGGCAAGTTCCCCCAAGTTTGCGCAGTCCCCCTTGTCTGCGCTATTCTAGTAAAAGAAGATACGCAACGAACACATATTTTACACATGCAATACATATACAGATATTCATTAAAAAATCCGACTCAAAATGGTGGAATAATAATTAATTTTGGGCATTTCATGTGACAAACTCAAATTGCAGCCTTTCTCATCAAAATCCCTGAATCGAGTGCAAAGTGAATAGGTGCGCAGACATGGGGTACCATTTTTTTTTTCAATCTGAAAATGACTGCCCGAGGATTTTCCAAGAAAATCCTATATCTCTTTCAAATTTTTATGAGATATTTGGTACACTTACTCATAATAATATAAGAAACATTATTATCTGAAAGATTTTGTGACATAAAAAGAAATTCATGTTAAATCGTAACTCAAATTGGGGGGGGGGGTGTGATAAATACTTGGATGGCTTTATTTCATGGGATACCAGAAATATTCCACTCGTTTGGGCCAATATTCCACTCATCTGCGAATTGAAAAATATTGGCCTTAACCAGTCAGACCGCAGGTCCCTATGCTAATGAGCAAAAAGGCCAGATTCATCCAAATCATCTCGTGGCTGAATCCTCCTCCTTGCAAAATCTCGTGATTCGTGAGATTTTCTTTCTCTAAGAATTTACCTGTTTTAACCTCAAGTTAAATGAAATATTATTGCACATCAGATAGAGTAAAAGTTACTCTTTCATATTGGTCATTTATTTTGTCTACAATATTTTGTTAAATAAGTAAATTTCTGGCCTGAAAATGTGCCTCAAAACTGAATTTTCTTCCTCTGTTTTATTTTGCAAATTGTGCAAAACTTTTTATTTTGAGCCTCAATGATATTTATATCAACATAAAGCTGAACTTCTGTACTTTCTCACAATGCCACTCTTGATATGCAGCACCTTTTAATCGGGTCAAGATCACACTTTTCCCACCAAGGTACAAGACGAGATTTCTGAAATTTTGTACTTGCATGAAATCCAGAGTTCTGATTGGCTGGATAAGATTCACAGAACAACAGGCGCGGGGTATTTAAGGAGATTACCACATGGGAAGTGTGACCTTCCCACGAACCCAGGCACTGGAACCGTTGGAATTTGCCAGTGTGCGGTCTCTTTGACCAATCAGAGTGCAGTATTCTTGTTTTCAAGCTGCTTTATGTACTTGGCAAATGAAAAGTGTGATCTTGACCCGATTAAACCAATTCTTATTTTGAAACCTATATCATTTCAAAGCATACATATTCAGCTTTATCATAATATAAAATCATTTGGGCTCAAACAAAAATAAAGTGTGAAAATAGCAGCTTTTGTCAGGTGCAAATATTTATTTTGTAGCATATTTTAGATCAGAATTTTAACCTATATTACAAAATCTTTGAATAAATCCAAACACATGACCTGAAAGAATGATTCTTCCTCTTTACAATGGTACCAAATTCATGAAATTCGATGCACAATTAGAGCAGCAATGACCGAATGAAAAGAGGTGTTTTGGTCCGCATCAAGCTCATTAAATATGCAAAACATCTCAAGTCATGAATATCACTTGGATGAAAGAAGCCACTTTCTTGGGACCTGCAGTCTGACTGTAACTCTCGGAATATATCTGGTATTCTATTCCGATCAATCCAATATAACATAAATATTCGACTTAAAGCTTTACAACAGTTACTACTTCGAGTGCAGCTTATTGAGTTTCAAGATTATCTAAAAAAAAACACTTGGACTTATAAAGAAGTATTGAATTTATTCCTTTTACTGTCTATAGTTTCCCTTTTGAATGTAAATATATTTTTTATTATATCCCTTACTTAAGATTGCTGTATTCAGAGTGTACACAGGGATAAAAAGAATAGTTTTACTACGAAAAACGTTTGCCGTGAAATAGTTCATTTTCCTTGCTGACGTCACGCATAGTCAACTTTTTTCCCTAGGGAAAAAGTGAACTATACGTTTTTTTTTACCACCCCCCACTACCTTGCGATTCGCGAGCTGGGCGGCGCGATGCGAGCAGAGCGCTGCTCAGCCTATAGAGAGTGCCGTGCACTGCGTGCCACGGAAAACTTTGGGCGAGTTGCACTAACCAGGTGCGCTCGCTGAACAGACGATCCATACGGCAAGACTTATTATTTTCTCAACTTCTCAACAATTGTTCTATATCGACTTATCAAAAATCGTTTCGCTGTAAAATGGTATGAGTGGAAGGGATATAAAACAAATATACAATGACCCATTCTCGGAACAGGCTAAAACTATTCGCACTCAGGAACATCACATAGTACTATTCTCCCTTGGGCCGATGGCCCTCGGGAGAATAGTACTATGTGATGTTCCTTCGATGCGAATTGTTTTAGCCAGATCCTCGAGTGTCATTGTATATTTGTATAATATGATACTAAACACCCCCTAAGTTTTACACTTGTGCTTTTTAATGATTTTTTTTATATCAGCAATAAAAAAATAAATGTTTGTTTATTATTTGTTTGATGTGTGTGCATTTTTCTTTTGCAAAATATACAATTCTCATTTAGGTATGAGCAAAATGCTGAAAATTTCATCAAAACCGGATAACAAATAACGAATTTATTGAATTTCAAAGTTTATCAATATTTTGTGAAAACAGTTATATGCACATCGTCATGAATATTCATCAGGTGGGCTAATGATATCACATCCCCAGTTTCCTTTTTTATTATGTTATTACATGAAATCATAACTGTTTCATTTTTCATACTTGTGTAAATGATCTGTCTCCATTATAATGAAATAAGTTGCGGCAATAAAAAACTAAATGCACTTAATCAGTTTTTAATCCAATTGCTTTAGTTCTTGGTAGAAACATTTGAATAAACATAATTTCATGTAATAAAATACAAAAGAACAAGTGGGGATATGACATCATCGGCCAACCTAATGAATGTTCATAAAGACATGCCTAGAACTGTTTCACCGGAATAATGCTAATGGGGTGTTGCAAGAAACTTGCGATTGAACGCAAATCGAACGCAACTCCCAAAATTGAGCGTAAGTCCTCCGATTAAACGCAAATCTGCAATTGAACGCAAGTTACGTTCAATCCTGTTGCAAGAAGAAGTTGCGTTTGATCAATTGAACGTAGATCAAGCGCAAGCTTTGCAATTGATTGCAAATCAAACGTAACTTATGTAAGATTTTGGAGGATGCGCAAAATTTGCGTTCGATTTACGTTCAATTGATTGTCCATAGGCTTGTGTACTAAAAATTCTGCAAAATTTGTTGTTGTTGTTGTTGTTGTTGAAAACTTGTGTAAATTATGCCATTTTCAATTTTCCATGGGTTTTTTTCTAGAAAAACTTGAAATAATGTTATTTTCAATCTTTATAAGCCTCTTCAGCAATTATGCCATTATTTTCACACAATTTCAGTACATTCTCTCCTAATATCATTATAAAGTGTGTCAATAACCAAAAATATTCTGCTCTTGTTATCAGAGGTCATGGAATATTCAAATTGTGATTTCTGAAATAATTTGTATGAAGAAATGTTGAAGAAATAATAACTCTCCATAGGCACAAAAGCCACTCTTTATTAAAAACACTTCATGCACTGGCAAATGCTTATCAATATATCTGAGCGTTTGCAGTAAATACAACTCAGAATATGTTTTGCAAGAGCACTAAATTGCTTAAATGCTTTCATTCATACATATCATAATGAATAACATGCCCAATTAAGTTATTTTAGTTTGATTTTCAAATAAAACATACATTTCAGGAGATTGCTACACTTCAAAATCTGAAGCTCTCTTGTTTCTCTCTCTTTAATCATGAGATTGCATCGTAGATATATATCACACTTGCATACAGGGATGAGGTCGAGGCTGATTCTTCAGAGTCATGAGGCAGCTTGAGAGAACTTCCCATAGATTCTGTACAGTGACTCGGACCAAGGCCAGCAAAATGTTGCCTCGAGGTCAGCATTGACTACATCCCTGCTTGGACTTGAAAAGATCCATTGATCTGTGCACAAAAAAGAACACTGCTCAAGACATTCATTATTGATGGACCTTTAATTTTCATTTTTCAATGTTTCTTGCTCTCGAGGAATTACTTCTGAGATTCAGTTATATGAAATAAAAATTTAATATCATCTTCATCAAGTGTTTCACCACAGAATGTCTTGTTTGAAATTGATGTGTCTCATGCAGAAGACCACAGTCCTTAAGGTTGGCATGAAGAATCCATAGAAGTCCAGTCAGGAAAGCCACAATCGTCTCTGCTTGAAGGAACAAATCTGGTTTCCAGAAGCAGTCTAATTTGAGATAAATTTGGAGAGCTCCATGGAGTGAAGTTTTTAAACAAGCAACGCCCTCATTCTGAAGTCCACTCTTATAATGATGTTACTACAGACAGGAGCAGCTCTGAATTCAGTTCTGATAATCAACCTGTTCATAAAAAATAATAATATGGGAAATAATGCAAGCCCATAACTATACATACATGTAGCTTGGGTTAGTTCAAATTTTGTCCTTTCAGTGCAAGAACGCCCTTAGCAAAACATTTTTGTGCACCCATCGGTGCAGAAATGCCCCTATGTCTGCTGGTAAGGGCCTTGTTTGCACCCAAATGATGATATGATAGAGGGATAGTGGCTTACTCCTGAGACCATAGTAATTGGCAATTTGCCATGATGTAATATAAAAAAAGTGTGAACTGATTGTTTTTCCCCAAATAAAAGAATCATGGAAATTAAAATATGTAATAAATTAAATCAATGTAAGCAAAATACACACTTTCATACAGTACACCTTGGATGAGCACAACCACCCCCTCCCCTCCCCCCATCAATGGGATGTCTTCATTGCTGAGAAGTCCAGTCAAGATAGAGATTTGTGTTAGCCTTTTTCATTTTGCATTATCCTTGGGTCAATGTGTACAGTTTTCACCCCCATCCGCATTACGATCATGGTGAATTATTAATAATAATACAGTTTACAATTACATGTAACCTACCATTCAAGAGTTGATAAAATGAATCAATCAGCTGGTTGGAAGAACACACATTGTAGCAGACACAGTTATGGTGGTTCTGAGGTTCCAGACTTCTTTGTCATAACTGTAGTAAGCAATTAAAAGCAAAAAGCAAAGAGATAAAACATATTCATGAAATTAATATACAAGCTCAGTTGCCAGTGTGTTAATCATTATAGTAGTCCAAGGGTGTTTTGATTAAAGTCACTTCTGGCCTAAGGAGGGGCACTATGGTTCCTCAGCCATGGGCGGCGCAATTAAAAAAATTATGAAATCATACCTTTTGCTTTAATTTACTAAAAAAGCTCGTAATAGAATGCCAAACTTTGGTGTACATATTCCTTTCTGGAGCAATCCTAACAACTGTACTGTAAAAAATCTGGTATCAAAATAAATTTCTTTCAATTCATGTTTTTTTTTAAATATTTTTTCTTAACTTCTTAATTTTTTTTTTATTGTTATTTTCAAGACAAAGTTCATCAGTGACATTAAATTACTATTGTCAATAAAAAAAAATTACCCAGTTATGAATATTGACTTTGTACATGTAATCATGTTTTTGTCTGACATGTACTTAAACAAACATGATGTTGCAAAATTTCCTGACCCTGTACCTGGGAATGGCAAATTTAGTATCAAAAGTTGTGTGAGACTTGAAAGTAAAACGTCAGTCAGCGGTGCGGGAATAAAATTTTGAGTGGCAGATTTATTCTGAAAAATGTCAAGGGGGACCATATGCCATATGCCCCCCCCCCCAAGAATTGTGCTTGATGTAAAAGGATGTAAAAAAAAAATCATGATTATGCATTCAATATTAATAATGATGCACCATATGAGACACCCTTTAACTGAAAGCACCTGGAAAAGCATTGTAATCATCCATTTAACAATTTAAAGTGAAAAAAAATCTGTCATCTATATAGCACCTCATGTGCTTGCATAAAAATCAAGAGTCAGCTACATAGTAGCCCGGGGGGGGGGGGGGTACTCACGAGATAAGGCATATGGAGATATGCCACAGGAATGGGTCGCCTTTTTTGAAGAAATCCCTAAACATGGCGTATGGGTCCATATTCTACTCCAATGTCTTAGGTGCAAATACAAAATGACCTTACATTTTGGGCGATAACCTTTTTTTTTTTTTGCTTGTCAAGTTTTTCCAGGCGAAAATGTGCCCCCCCCCCCTTTTGGAAATCCTGGATCCGCCCCTGTAATGAATCCCTAATAATGGGTACCTTTTTAGCCAAAATGACCTGTAAATATGGGTACGGGTTTCGAACTTACAGCCGCACACCTTTGTCCAAACCAAATCTAAGTACCTCCCCCTGGCATAGTAGATCTACATATTAAATCTAAAAAATAAATGTATTTACATGTATATCTTTTTATATTTATATGAGATGGATATTAAAAATGTGACTCATACGGCACATCATTACAAATCAACGACACAAATACTGTCCTTGCAAAGAACCTCTTGTGCAATCTGCCCGTAAGAAATTTAAAAAGAGCCCTGGGCAGGCAACATCCTATTCAATGTCAAAACTTCCCCAAGAATGTGGCAGATGTGGACAATAGATTCTGAAAAGTAGCCCAATACATGTAGACCCCCTATACCTTTGTTTCTTTTTCTTGTCTGGCGAGATATACGGAGTCTGGAGAACCCCCCCCAAAAAAAAAAATAATAATAATAATAATAAATAATTTTTTTTTTAATCCTCCAAAGACAAAAGTCGAAACAGCAAAATTTTCACTTTATCCCAGGCCAGGCCAAGGAAAGTCATAAAAAGGGAGGTTAACGGTAGACTACCTCGAGCGAAGTTCGTGCAGGCTCCACTCCACTTCACTACCGCTACACTACGCTCCACCTACCCGAACTTCGAGACCGTGAACTCTATCTGATATTCCGAGTGACAAAGGTGGGAATTTATGGGGGAAAATATAAAATTCATGCAACATCACGACCTTTAAAAACAATTGAATTTAATATTCTTACTTTACACCAAGTTTCACTTCTTTTCCATGCTTCTATCAGTCTCAAAATTGGTGATTTAGAATTAGAGCCAACATGAAGTTCCTCACACGTATAAATAATTCGCTGCAGATTTCAAAACATTGCATGCACGCGCGATACGGCAGCGAATTATTTATTTGTGTGAGGAACTTCATGTTGGCTCTAAATCACCAATTCTAAATCACCAATTTTGAGACTGATAGAAGCATGGAAAAGTGAAACTTGGTGTAAGTAAGAATATTAGTTAGGCCTAATTGTTTTTAAAGATCGTGATGTTGCATGAATTTTATATTTTCCCCCCATAAAATCCCACCTTTGTCACTCGGAATATCAGATAGAGTCCAGTCTCGAATTTCGGGTAGGTGGAGCGTAGTGTAGCGGTAGTGAAGTGGAGTAGGGCCTGTACGAACTTCGCTCGATGTAACGTTAGACAGACTCTTAAAAAAAGAGAGACAAATGGAGAGGAATCTTTTTTTTGTGGAAATGTCTAGACTGTAATGGAAGTCTTTAATTTCTATTTACTGCCTACTGGATGGCTATTCGCCGTTGAAACCGATATAACTTAAAAAATCATTTCAAATAGGAACAAAAATAATCTTTAAAGGTCATTTTCGATGTTTCATACATAATTAGAGCCTACACATTTACTTGCTTCTGCCTGGGTGATTTTTAACACTATACAGCACTGCACCGGCAATGACCTGCCGTGTTGTTGATACAACCGTGCATTACCAACACAAAAAGTCAAGTGTGGGACTGGGATTGAAATTGTACGGTAGAAAATTTGTTGAAGGTGAAATTTCGACCGGCGATAAAGATTTATTTTCACTTTTTTCAAAATAATTTTTTCCCTGGCATAGGTCTAAAATATATAAATTCTCTAAAAACATACATAATGGAGAAAGAATTGTCTGAAAAATGAATATTTTCTACTTACTCTCTTCCAGGTTCAAGATTGTTGCAAGCCAATATTTTGCTTTTTCGGCTAGTCTTGTGCTGCAGACCCTGTTTACAGCTGCAAATCGTCTGCAAATCAGCTGCAACTTGCGTTCAATCGCAAGCCGTTTTCTTGCAACGCAAATTGGCGATTGATTGCTAGTTGCAGTCGATCGGAATCGGCTGCAAAGTTGCAGTCGATTTGCAATCAATTGCAACATAACTTTCTTGCAACGCCCCATAAATCTTTAAAATTCAATAACTTTGTTATTTGTTTTCCGATTTTTATCAAATTTTCAGCATTTTGCTATGTGCATTTTACTGTATTCATTGAAATAGAAATATTTCAAGCCTGTACCATCCCTTTAACAATTTAAGTGCGACTTAAGTCATACTTAAATCTTTGTGAACCCCCCCCCCCACCTGGACTCTGTACAAATGACATATTCGCAGTTTCGTAGGACAGCCAGTTGTTCCGGTTTACCAATTTTCGACAAAGAACTCTGAGTTCTTCATTGTGATTTGGCTTGCATTTTCAATAGATTTACTATGTTCTTGAATTCGTTGTGCGTGATGGTGCGAAAACTCGCTATTTGCCAATTCCTTGAAATAATCAACCTTTTTGTACATCCGACCCCCCTCTTCACTTCACTTCCTATTCATAAACTGACCAAGGCATGGTCATTTGATAGCATTTCAGACTGTCATAAGAACCAGATATCAGAGACAGAAAATTTCATGAAGGCCCACATGCATTGGGTCAGACGTAGGTCTATAATACATATGTATTATAGACCTTTGGAGTCGTGTCTTACCACTTTGCAATTGGCTGGAGGGCAACACTATTTTTTTCCTTTCTTGACGGTATACCGCAGTTTATTTTTGAATGTCTCAGGGGGTCTTGGAACAAATGACATCAGAACGAAGAATGTTCCAAGTATGGCAATGTGCCCCAAGTCTGCACAGTGCCCTTGTCTGTGCACGCGCGTATCTGCGCGATTCTAATAAAAGAAAATACGCAACGACCACAATATTTACACCTGATATCATAGACAAATATTCAAAATCCGACTCAAAATGGTGGAAAAACAGTGAATTTTGGGCATTTCATGTGACGGCCTCAAAATGCAGCCTTTCTCATCAAAATTCTCGAATCGTGGGTGAAGTGAATTGTTCAATCTGAAAATGACTGTCCGAGGGTTTCTCCAAGAAAAGCATTTTCTTTTTCAAATTTTCACGAGATTTTTTGGCTCTCTTACTCAGAAGAATGTAAATAAGTGTTTGGTACCGCAAAATCGTAAAATAGCCTTACAAACGGACATACTGAAGCTTTTCTCATCGTAGTAAAATCGCATGAATGACTAAAACGCTAGAGCAAAACAATATACAATAGAACCGAAACTAGACAATGGACGCTAAATGGCGAGCCGTGATTGGCTGTCAAGTAAACAAGTTAGAATAAGAATGTAAGGAGCATCATCAACTGAAAACTTTTTGGAATAAAAATAAATTCATGTTTAATCTAAGTTACAGTTTTAGGCGCGCAGACACGGGGCTACCCTTCATACGGATGGTTTTGGTTAAGAATGAATTACGGTAGATGTCATTGATGCATCTGGTGTTGGAGAGAGAGAGAAAATATGGTATATGAGTGTATTTTTTTTATAGCAATACAAATGACGTTTGATCAATATCTGTTTACATGGTACTCTTACTCTCTTATCTACTTTTCTTTTCCTTTCTCTGCAAGATACATTTTTATTCTTTCTTACACTGTAAAAAATAAAAGTGCTAATTTTATCACTTACAGTGCTTGCATAGTGACTGCACTACGATTACTGATTTTCTTGTTTAAATTTGAACTAGAAAATCAGCACTCGTAGTGCAGTCACTATACAAGCACCGTAAGTGCTAAATTAGCACTTCATTTGTTACAGTGTATTACATGGGTGTGTGTGTGTTCATCCAAAATGGTAAACCTTTGCATAGGTGCAGATATTCTTGCACTCAAAAGGGTGCAAATTTGAACCTTTTCTATACATCTGCACGATTTATGGTGCAAAATGTAGCTACCTGCACTCATAAAGATGCAAAAAGTATTCCAGAGTGAAAAAAAAAGATTATTCCAAAAGTGTGACAGTTAAGAGTGCAAAATTGAATCTTTGGATATGATTCAATATGTATGATAGGTTTTACGACAGTATATGGTAAACTTCTTTGCTATGGCTAGACCCTGTTGCCTTGGTATAGTTGCCATGAAAAAATGTTATTGTATCATATACAATATATAACATAACGAGCGCATCAAGCGACGAGCTTCTATAAATCGGATACTAAACAGTAATTACATTGTTAATAAAAAATCTTAATGTCAATCACCATACCAACAATGCCAACAGAGTATAAGAGGTTTATTTCTTTCTCAGAGGCCCCCTGCCCCCTTTGATTATTAATGCATTGAACTCCAGTGTTATCATATTGGAAGATTTTATTGGGAGATAATAAAATCTCTATATCACACGAAACCTGTAGTTTCCAGGGTTTCCCTTTTCCTATTTTCAAAAATAAAGGCATAAAGTCTGCACTAGGGGCTATAATATTATTTTCAGTATTGAAAATATCTCCATAAGTCCTTGATCATGTGACCTAAGACTTGTCAGTGATACTTGATTAACCCTATGTCCACAATTCCTAAACTATATCCATAAACTTTGAGAGTTATGACAGCAATTTAATTATTACCTCAAACATGGCCAAAGTTCATCGACCTTTATGACGTTTGACCTTGGTCATGTAACCTGAAACCCGCACAGGATGTTCAGTGATACTTGATTACTTGTATGTCCAAGTTTCATGAGCTAGGTCCACATACTTTGTAAACTATGCTGTCATTTCAAAAACTTAACCTTCGGTTAAGACTTGATGTTGACGCCACCGCCGCCGTCGGAAAAGCGGCGCCTATAGTCTCATACCTTGGTCACATTTGTTCTACGGCGGCCGTACGGCGAGTTGAAAACAGCCGTTTTATTCATTTTTATTCAAACCACCTATATGTAGCTTTTTTAAAACGGCTGTTTTCGACTCGCCGTACGGCCGCGGTAGAACAAATGTGACCAAGGTATCACTCTGCTATGCAGGTATAAAGACAATAAGCCATTTCGTAGTTCCATTCTGTGCATGCATGATCAGAGGAAGGTCATTGGTACTAAAGTGACATGGTGGTTTAAAATCTGAGATAAGCACCAAATCTGATGTCTTGATTATTCATATATTCTTTTGAATTGTGTTTTTCATTCACATCCACAAAGAACAACAATGCGTCCACGAACGACTGGTATTTCACAGTTTGCCAAGTACATTGTACAGCATGCAATAATATGTATTCAAAGTAGAGATAAAACAAATGCCGTGTTCACTGGTGTGCTATTCGAGTTACCTGGTCCATTCAATTTCTTAATCCTGCTATGTAAGGCATGCATACGTAATATCTTGCTTTGAAATCTGCCTATCATAATGAAATAAATGAAAGGTCATTTGACCAAAATTGTCCATAAAGTAACTACGAACTGGTCTATAAACCATTGGAACTTCATCGACAGAGTTGACAGTTGGATATATACTTTCATTACTTTGTTCATTTGCAAATTCAGTGGCGTGACGGTGAATTAATATCGGATGGTCTAATACCGCTTGGTATACTTATCAGTTCGTCCAACTTCACATCTATAGTCTAAACCCATTTTGTCTACAACTAGTCCAGGATAGGCCCCATAGAAAATTGACTAAACCTTGTTTTTTCATATATACAATATTTTTTGATGGTTTCTTGTCAATTCGAGGGTGCTGATTACGAATCTGAATGATGCCACTCGTGTAACCTTGAGCATTTTCCGCAAATTGGCAAAATCCAAAAATATGTGAATTACCCATGAAAATCACAAAATTGCCCGCTCATTGGCAATAAAATGCATGAAATTTTGTGGCAGGAGCAAAATGTTCTCTAAAAAATAGTTTTTGACAAAATATTTATTTTCTGGATATTCAAAATGGCCGCCATAGGCCTCTGTATACTCTATTATGTACAACATAAATAGGGAAAACTAAATTTCACAAAAATGAGCACTACACTGCAAGAAATCGTGATATATGAACAAAGTACAGTATGCAAATCACCATTACTAACGAGATATATCACATGGGTGTGTGTGTGTTCATCCAAAATGGTAAACCTTTGCATAGGTGCAGATATTCTTGCACTCAAAAGGGTGCAAATTTGAACCTTTTCTATACATCTGCACGATTTATGGTGCAAAATGTAGCTACCTGCACTCATAAAGATGCAAAAAGTATTCCAGAGTGAAAAAAAAAAAATTATTCCAAAAGTGTGACAGTTAAGAGTGCAAAATTGAATCTTTGGATATGATTCAATATGTATGATAGGTTTTACGACAGTATATGGTAAACTTCTTTGCTATGGCTAGACCCTGTTGCCTTGGTATAGTTGCCATGAAAAAATGTTATTGTATCATATTCAATATATAACATAACGAGCGCATCAAGCGACGAGCTTCTATAAATCGGATACTAAACAGTAATTACATTGTTAATAAAAAATCTTAATGTCAATCACCATACCAACAATGCCAACAGAGTATAAGAGGTTTATTTCTTTCTCAGAGGCCCCCTGCCCCCTTTGATTATTAATGCATTGAACTCCAGTGTTATCATATTGGAAGATTTTATTGGGAGATAATAAAATCTCTATATCACACGAAACCTGTAGTTTCCAGGGTTTCCCTTTTCCTATTTTCAAAAATAAAGGCATAAAGTCTGCACTAGGCGCTATAATATTATTTTCAGTATTGAAAATATCTCCATAAGTCCTTGATCATGTGACCTAAGACTTGTCAGTGATACTTGATTAACCCTATGTCCACAATTCCTAAACTATATCCATAAACTTTGAGAGTTATGACAGCAATTTAATTATTACCTCAAACATGGCCAAAGTTCATCGACCTTTATGACGTTTGACCTTGGTCATGTAACCTGAAACCCGCACAGGATGTTCAGTGATACTTGATTACTTGTATGTCCAAGTTTCATGAGCTAGGTCCACATACTTTGTAAACTATGCTGTCATTTCAAAAACTTAACCTTCGGTTAAGACTTGATGTTGACGCCACCGCCGCCGTCGGAAAAGCGGCGCCTATAGTCTCATACCTTGGTCACATTTGTTCTACGGCGGCCGTACGGCGAGTTGAAAACAGCCGTTTTATTCATTTTTATTCAAACCACCTATATGTAGCTTTTTTAAAACGGCTGTTTTCGACTCGCCGTACGGCCGCGGTAGAACAAATGTGACCAAGGTATCACTCTGCTATGCAGGTATAAAGACAATAAGCCATTTCGTAGTTCCATTCTGCGCATGCATGATCAGAGGAAGGTCATTGGTACTAAAGTGACATGGTGGTTTAAAATCTGAGATAAGTATGAGGCGCCGAATGTACCAATATTATATAGAACAATTATTTGTTATATAATCATTATTTATTAAATAATAACTATTATTTATATATAATTTACATTTTATTTGTAAATAACTACTATTATATAAAATATCATTTCTAATTATTTATATATAATTCCAAGTAATACTTCATTATTTGTAAATAATAATAGTTCGACATTCCATTATTTATAAATAATGATTATTTGTTTTTCATTATTTATAAATAATGATTATTTGTTTTTCATTATTTATAAATAATGATTATTTGTTTTTCATTATTTATAAATAATGATTATTTGTTTTTCATTATTTATAAATAATGATTATTTGTTTTTCATTATTTACAAATAATGATTATTTGTTTTTCATTATTTATAAATAATGATTATTTGTTTTTCATTATTTATAAATAATGATAATTGGTTTTTCATTATTTATAAATAATGATTATTTGTTTTTCATTATTTACAAATAATGATTATTTGTTTTTCATTATTTATAAATAATGATTATTTGTTTTTCATTATTTATAAATAATTTGTTGAGTTTTCCATTATTTATAAATAATGATTATTTGTTAAATAATGAAAACGTCTACTTCATTATTTATAAATAATTTTTTCGAGTGCACCATTATTCTCATTATTTATAAATAATCATTATTTAATGTTCGAGTTTTCCATTATTTATAAATAAAGATTATTTGTTAAATAATGAAATATCTACTTCATTATTTATAAATAATAATTTTGTTTCAATATCCCATTAATCATTATTTATAAACAATTTTTACAGTTTGCCATTATATACAAATAATCATTATTTATATACAAATAACCATTATTTATTAAATAATGCCATTATTTATTAAATAATGCCATTATTTATTAAATAATGCCATTATTTATTAAATAATGGAAAACTCGCTATAACATGCAAATGTGGGACCGCCCATGATATGAATATTCATGATGCGATTTCCTTTTTCGTGATTTTTCTTCACAAATTTTTGTCCATTTCCTCTTCATAATGACATTTCTTGAAGCAATTTTCTAGGGATATGGTCTGATTGTAATATTCTTCATTTTCTATATAACTTCGTCTTCGTAGAAATATCAAAAAGTGTCATTTTATACGATTTTTCCTACAGTTCACAATCCCCATAGGCGCGCGTGTACGGTAAGGACAACCGGTGAATCGACGGAGTGCTCTTCATCGAAATACTACGTTGGTTGGTCCCCGGAAGTGGCGGGCGGAATTTAGCCCGAATCCTCGATGGAAGTCGATCAAGTGCATATGAGCTGAGAGAGTGAAATATCAGTGTACTTGTACAGGCCCTTCTACTTATTAAATATTTCTTGTTGCTTTTTTTGTTAAGTTAATTTTTCCTGGTGTAGAGATAAGTTTCAGTTCTAATAATGCACTTCAAATACATTTTGGAGTGTCTGTTTGAGGCGTTTGGGGCGATTTCACCCTGGCCCCAAAATGCTCGCAACGACAATACGGGGGCATGATGACCCCTAAATTTTTAAAAACTTATTTTTCTATTGAAAATTATCACAAAATTCACCAAAAGTGTGCACGAAAGCCTTCGTATTTCACTTTTAAAACTCCAAAAAGTGCCCAAATGACAAGCTTGGTCGCATCGCTGTGTCGTTTTCAACTTGAGAAAGTTTACGCGTCTGCTTCCCCCCCCCCCCTCCTCCGAAAGAAATTATGTATACGGCCATGCTCTAAAGAGCCTGGCACATTGATTTATGTATACTTCATTTTCATTATTTTTATCTCATTATCATCATGGCCTTACGCATAATTTTTTCCGGGGTGGGGGGGTGGGGGGAGCAGGACGCGCGTAAACTTTCTCAAAAAAATCTTGAAAGCGAGACAGCCACGGGACCAAGCCCAAATGACAAGCTTAGTCGCTTCGCTGTCTCGCTTTCAACTTGAGAACGTTTACGCGCGTCTGCCCCCACCCCCCGAAAGAAATTCTGTGAACGGCCATGCTCAAAAGAGCATATGGCACATTGATTTAAAATATGTACTTTTCATTTTCATTATTTTTATCACATTATCATCATGGCCTTACACAGAATTTTTACCGGGGGGGGGGGGGGGGAGCAGCTAGGACGCGCGTAAAGTTTCTCAAAAAAATCTTGAAAGCGAGACAGCGACGCGACCAAGCTCAAATGACAAGCTTGGTCGCTTCGCTTTTTCAAGATTTTTATGAGAAAGTTTACGCGCGTCCTGCTCCCCCCGACCCCCCCCCCGGAAAAAATTCTGCGTAAGGCCATGATGATAATGAGATAAAAATAATGAAAATGAAGTATACATAAATTAATGTGCCAGGCTCTTTACAGCATGGCCGTATACAGAATTTCTTTCGGAGGAGGGGGGGGGGGGGAAGCAGACGCGTAAACGTTCTCAAGTTGAAAGCGACACAGCGAAGCGACCAAGCTTGTCATTTGGGCACTTTTTGGAGTTTTAAAAGTGAAATACGAAGGCTTTCGTGCACACTTTTGGTGAATTTTGTGATAATTTTCAATAGAAAAATAAGTTTTTAAAAATTTAGGGGTCATCATGCCCCCGTATTGTCGTTGCGAGCATTTTGGGGCCAGGGTGAAATCGCCCCAAGCGCCTCAAACACTCCAAAATGTATTTGAAGTGCATTATTAGAACTGAAACTTATCTCTACACCAGGAAAAATTAACTTAACAAAAAAAGCAACAAGAAATAAAGTAGAAGGGCCTGTACAAGTACACTGATATTTCACTCTCTCAGCTCATATGCACTTGATCGACTTCCATCGAGGATTCGGGCTAAATTCCGCCCGCCACTTCCGGGGACCAACCAACGTAGTATTTCGATGAAGAGCACTCCGTCGATTCACCGGTTGTCCCTACCGTACACGCGCGCCTATGGGGATTGTGAACTGTAGGAAAAATCGTATAAAATTACACTTTTTGATATTTCTACGAAGACGAAGTTATATAGAAAATGAAGAATATTACAATCAGACCATATCCCTAGAAAATTGCTTCAAGAAATGTCATTATGAAGAGGAAATGGACAAAAATTTGTGAAGAAAAATCACGAAAAAGGAAATCGCATCATGAATATTCATATCATGGGCGGTCCCACATTTGCATGTTATAGCGAGTTTTCCATTATTTAATAAATAATGGCATTATTTAATAAATAATGGCATTATTTAATAAATAATGGTTATTTGTATATAAATAATGATTATTTGTATATAATGGCAAACTGTAAAAATTGTTTATAAATAATGATTAATGGGATATTGAAACAAAATTATTATTTATAAATAATGAAGTAGATATTTCATTATTTAACAAATAATCTTTATTTATAAATAATGGAAAACTCGAACATTAAATAATGATTATTTATAAATAATGAGAATAAAGGTGCACTCGAAAATATTATTTATAAATAATGAAGTAGACGTTTTCATTATTTAACAAATAATCATTATTTATAAATAATGGAAAACTCAACAAATTATTTATAAATAATGAAAAACAAATAATCATTATTTATAAATAATGAAAAACAAATAATCATTATTTGTAAATAATGAAAAACAAATAATCATTATTTGTAAATAATGAAAAACAAATAATCATTATTTATAAATAATGAAAAACAAATAATCATTATTTATAAATAATGAAAAACAAATAATCATTATTTATAAATAATGAAAAACAAATAATCATTATTTATAAATAATGAAAAACAAATAATCATTATTTATAAATAATGGAATGTCGAACTATTATTATTTACAAATAATGAAGTATTACTTGGAATTATATATAAATAATTAGAAATGATATTTTATATAATAGTAGTTATTTACAAATAAAATGTAAATTATATATAAATAATAGTTATTATTTAATAAATAATGATTATATAACAAATAATTGTTCTATATAATATTGGTACATTCGGCGCCTCATAGATAAGCACCAAATCTGATGTCTTGATTATTCATATATTCTTTTGAATTGTGTTTTTCATTCACATCCACAAAGAACAACAATGCGTCCACGAACGACTGGTATTTCACAGTTTGCCAAGTACATTGTACAGCATGCAATAATATGTATTCAAAGTAGAGATACAACAAATGCCGTGTTCACTGGTGTGCTATTCGAGTTACCTGGTCCATTCAATTTCTTAATCCTGCTATGTAAGGCATGCATACGTAATATCTTGCTTTGAAATCTGCCTATCATAATGAAATAAATGAAAGGTCATTTGACCAAAATTGTCCATAAAGTAACTACGAACTGGTCTATAAACCATTGGAACTTCATCGACAGAGTTGACAGTTGGATATATACTTTCATTACTTTGTTCATTTGCAAATTCAGTGGCGTGACGGTGAATTAATATCGGATGGTCTAATACCGCTTGGTATACTTATCAGTTCGTCCAACTTCACATCTATAGTCTAAACCCATTTTGTCTACAACCAGTTCGTGTAATATCCAATTCGTCTAATTCCCACTCGGTCTAATATCCAATTCGTCTAATGACCAGTTGTGCTAATTATCACCTGGTCTAATATCCAATTTGTTGAAATCCCACTTGGTCTAATATCCATTTCGTCTAATGAGCAATTGGACTAAAACCATTTCGTCTAATTTCCAGTTGGTCTAACACCACTTGGTCTAATTTCCACTTCGGCTAATATCTACTTGGTCTAATCTTCATTTTGTCTAATAATGGTCTAATGACCGTTTGGTCTAATTTCCACTTGGTCTAATTTCAATTTAGTCTAATTTCCACTTGGTCTAATATCCAAATGGTCTACTGACCAGTTAGGGTAATCGTCAATCGGTCTAATTTTCATTTCGTTTAATTGTCATATAGTGTAATGATCGTTTTGATTCCCCTTTCAATATTAACATGAATATGTAGTTTTTTTCAGGATCTAATTTCCTTTTACATTATGAATGCAACACGTATATACATTATAGGTAGAACGGAAAACAAATTCTGACTAATTATTCGATGCACTTATCTGCTTATGGCGTGACCTGAGTTTATCACGTTCTAATATATTTTAAGTTTCCATTTACATGAACCATAAAGTTTATTGTATTCCCCTCCATCTAGCCATTTATTTTTTTATTTTTTACTGAATAGGAATTCTGGTCTTCAACGACTTTTGTGCATGCGGCCACCATGGAAACAATGATTGTAGGGGCTTTTTCACTAAAAGTAGGTTAGAAGGTCATGAAGGCAAGTTGAAATTGGAATCCAGTCTAAATAGAGAGTTGTTTGAAAAGAAAAGAGAACAGTATAGAGAATAACATTGGTAAAAGTGAACAAAATAAAAAAAAACATTGAGAAAGTTTAAAAATGTATTTTTTATCATAATCTCTATACCTCTAGGAAAGTGGCCGCAGAGATGATGCCTTCGCTACGAAGGGCATGATTATTCATTAATTTGCCCCAATATAGGTACAAAATGTATAAAATTACACATTTAAAAAAAATTTATCTGGATGCTTCATTTTTTTTAATTTTGATCCGCCTCTGGTATAAAGGTGCTTCAGGAAAGACTTCATTTTCATGAGGAAAAGAAAGGACAACATCATGACAATTAAAGAACAAAAAATTCATTGTCGAAAATTGGTGAATCAAGACAGCAATGTAGTCCTTGATTCTGGACACTAAACGATGCCGTTGCCATTTTTTTTTATTAACTCTGCGGTTCAATCACAAGTTTTCGAGAAAGACTTCTTAGTTTTTATTTGCAAACTGACGGGCATTTAAGACAACGAACTTTCTTTGTTTTTGGAATCCACCGTACGTTGCTGAGCCGAAACCCCCTATGAACTATCAACGACGAAACTTCAGACTCATCAAAGTGCGCGCGCAAAGTGGGCAATACACGGCAGAGGTTTAGGGTTAAATTGCCCCCCCCCCCCTCTTAAGTGCGCGTGATCGTTTTCTTCATCAAGTGTTTATTGCCGATGTGCGTCGACGAGAAATAAGTGATTCGTCAAAGACTGAACTAAAAGTGCTCACACAGACGAAACGATGGGTACTCGTTGCCTCTTTGCCTCAATCGGCTTAATATTTGCCGTTACTATCTATAGTAAGTATAGTCATGATAGTCTTGTACCATCTGTGTTTTATAGCTCCATGCGTGTACAATAATTGCCTTTCAAACGAAGAGAAGAAATTTAATATGGAACATGTTGCTAATCAGGGATGTGTCTTCGTCTTACAGACTAAACAATTTAAAGTATCAACAGATCCAATGTTCCCATGCTAGGCCAACGAGGGATTTGCACAACAGCTTGGGGTATAATACAATGCGTCACAAAGTTTCTCGTTATTTACCACTTTGTGCCTGCAGAGTGACATATTCCTTGGTGCCAAATCGTATTCTTAGTCACCTTTCAATTTCCATCAGCTAAGGACAAAATTTTGTCTTTGTAAACTAACTTCTTATTGAACATGTTGAATGTGGAATTTTGTCTGAAGTGTTTTCAACATGTTCATTTTGGCCATTCCCGACATGTAAAAAAAACAAAACTGTTTGGAAGGCCTATGTTATTTTACATGTTTTAGGGGCCTACGAACGATTTTAAAGGGAGTGGTGTTGGTTTTGTAAGGTGATTTTGGCCAGAAAAATAAATGACAAGCAACAAAAAAAAGGAGAAAAGTTTTCATTCCAAAATAAAAGTGACTTTGGTCCGAAAAAAAACTGACGAAAAATTGGGTGTATATTTTTTCCGAAAATAAATTTATTTATTTTACGAATATTTACCATGATTACTGGAAGTTACTTTTTTGTCCATAAGAAAAAGTGTATGCAACAAACTTTGGCCCCTAATACACATGCGTCGGGATTGGAGCTGCCTCCTACGCCGGCCTTACGCATGCAATTTGAAGACTCCACTAGATCATTACCCCCGGCTTGTAAACAAGGTCTGAGGCCTTCAATTGTGCTTCTACACATCAAGACGGCTTCACGTCGCATATTCAATATTCAATATGTCAACATTTTACATTAAATTGCTTCATGCACACGGTTCGTTATCTAACGTTATTTCTAGTTCAATGGTAAAGCAGGCCTGAGTCCACCCAGAGGTGATAGACATACCATTGCAGGACTGGAGCCGGCATGACACCGCTTAAAACCACATCAAAAGGTGGACGCAGTACAAGCACGCGTCAGTCCGGCTTTCACCAAAAAAAAAATAGCGTTGATACACATAAGTCGAGCCACCTCCGACGCATCGCGACGCCGCGCCGGCTTCAGTCCACTTTCGACGAAGAGACTGTTCACTTTGCCCACATCCACTTATTTTTCGGACAGTTCACATTCCAATGTTGTCAAATCATATTCTGTTCAAAAGCATCCTCTCCTAACAGTAAGCAAATGACAAGACATTCAAGAAAAACAAAGTGGAACGCATCTAACAGTTTCGCCTGCATTACGCGATTCAATATAGCAGCAGCGCTGACTTTGAAAACAACTATTGAATAATCATTAAAAAAACATAATTCATCATGGTTATATGATATTATGTTCAATTGGCCATTAAAGGTCAAGTCCACCCCAGCAAAATGTTGATTTGAATAAATAAAAAAAAATCAAACTAGCATAACACTGAAAATCTCATCAAAATCGGATATAAAATAAGAAAGTTATGGCATTTTAAAGTTTCGCTTATTTTTCACCAAACAGTGATATGCACAACTCAGTGACATGCAAATAAGTCAATCGATGATGTCCATCACTCACTATTTCTTTTGTTTTTTATTGTTTGAATTAAACAATATTTCACATTTTACAGATTTGACTATAGGGACCGACTTGACTGAATCATATAGTATGTAACAATGCTAATTCCACATGTTCAGGACGGAATTAATCACTGTTTCACTTGACAATGAGGAGAAAATTAGAATATTTCATATTTCATATATTAAAATACAAAAGAAATAGTGAGTGGATGACGTCATCAGTCTCCTCATTTGCACACCAACCAGGATGTGCATATAACTGTTTTGTGAAATTAAGCGAAACTTTAAAATGTCATAACTTTCTTATTTTACATCAGATTTTGATGAAATTTTTAGTGTTATGCTTGTTGGATTTTTCTCTTTTTATTCAAATCAAATTTTTGTTGGGGTGGACTTGTCCTTTAATGGAATTTGACCTTGATCATGTGACCTACATGTAAGATTCATACATGACGAGCAGTTTTACTTGATTACTTATGTCAACGTTTCGTGAACTAGATCCATACACTTTAATACTTTCATGAGATTTCGAAGTTAATTTACCCAACGTGATCTAAGTTCATTGACGCTAAGTGGCATTTGACCTTGTTCATGTGACCTCACACATGATGTTCAGGATACTTGATTGCTCTTATGTCCACGTTTCATATACTGGATCCATAAACTTTGAAAGTTATGGCAATTCAACAAATACCCCTAATATGGCTAAAGTTCATTGACCCTAAATAACATTTGACCTTGGTAATGTGACCTGAAACACAGGCAGGATGTTCAGTAATACTTGATTATCCTTATGTTGAAGTAACATGAACTAGGTCCGTATACTAAGTTATGATGACCTTTCAAAAACTTAATCTTAGTTAAGATTTCAGCGTTGATGATGCCGCCGTCGGAAAAGCGGCGCGGCGCCTATAGTCTCGCTCTGCTATGCAGGTGGGACCAAATGGGCTCTTGTATATATAATATATATATTTATATATATATAATGATAAGTGGGCGACCTTATGCCTCACAACTTTTTATCAAATGATTTGCCCTCATCGTAAAACAGAGAGCCTTATTGTCTGAATTTTCTTGAAGTTCCGAGTCCATCAAATGCAGTCCAAAGCAATCAAAACAACTGTAACCCGATTGTTCGGTACGGAAAAGAGCTTCAACAAAGGACAACTCATCGTGTTGACGAAAAGCGATCATTTGGAAAGCCGGGGGAAACGACATCCCACAATGTTTGGAGGAAGTTTTGTGACACTGGTAGAGTATCATACAAACAAAAAATTAATAAAGCTATTTTGTATGGTATAATTACGATATTGTTTTGTCTAGTATGCGTCATGTGTGGATGTGTGTGTGTGTGAGAGAGAGAGAGAGAGGGGGGGGGGGGTTTATAGTGACCTACTTCTAGGGACATTTCTTACATCAAACCCATCAACCGGGTACGTCCCCGGTCCAGATGACCATCTCATTTCAAACTGTTTCAAATAATGCCTCTATAGTAACCGCAGTGATTTGTGAAAATATCCCATTCGGCCAAATAAATATGACTCGTGTGTGTAAGGGATAGGAAGCGTCACCGGTTAGGGGAATATGCTACTATGACCGAAACAAGGGCTCGGTTGGTGGATTAAATTCAACATATTGAGTGTATTAGACGCACACACGAGTCCCCAATTTGGCGATTAATGATAAATGAGTCCCCGACTGTAAAATTACAAGCGTGTATGGATGTGTAAGGTTGAGGGCAACGAACGTAGATGGCAGCAACAGACAGGCGTGTTGCTCTAAGGAAGGTCAACGCTCGAATTTTGTCACCCACTTTAAAAAATAAGGTGGGTTTTGGGAAACTTTGTAGAGTTGATTTTTTTTCATTTAATTAAAAACATTTTTAATGAAACATTTTTGGATCGGTTGTTCTTTATAATAATATTAAAAATAATAATAACATTAAAAAAAAATATTATCCTTGAACATGTTGAATAGTCAGGATTTTATCATTTTCTCTCATTTTGGAATATTAAGTCTATAACGAGGATACCTCTGGTCTGTTACTTTCTTCTGCTAAATTTCGCTGCACCACTAATAAATGCATAGACAACCACCGTCCAAATCGAGGTCGTTCTTCTGGCCTGGATGCGCCGACTCTGGGCCGGTCGCGTAGCTAGCTAGTGACGTTGATGCGCTGGGGATCCATGCGACTCGTCATAGATCTTCTAGTAACATAGACATCTAATTTGCCTGGTCTGATTTTCGGTGCATCAGGGCTGATGTTTATCAACGATGATTGTTCAAGGTTAGATTTCAAATTTTATATTTAATTTGACTTTTTAGTCTAAAACTCTGAAATAAAGGCGCTGTATCCAGCGGCGTAACAGGGGTCGGTGGCCAGCAAGAGCCAAACATTTCCCGGTTATATCATGGTATGAACAGGCGTAATGGTGTAATGAGGCGACTATTTGAGAGGGCCAGATATTGCGTATCGGGCAGAATTTATCTTTAAAAAAATATTTGCGAGCGAGCGAAGCGAGCGAGCAAAAATTTTGACCTTTTTAATAGGAAAATTCAATTTTGTGATAGATTTTTATATGGTATCCAGAGAATAATATATTTCACTCTTCTCTCTTTAGATTCCTTGTTTTGTGGTTTGTACGCCACTGTGAACAGGATTCTTTGCGGCAGTAGCGTGAAGAGTAAAAAAAAAAACCGAGGGGCGCAGTATAGCACACGTGCTAAAAAGCTGCTTTATATAAGTCCCGAGCGAGCGTAGCGAGTGAGAAAAAATCACCTTTTCATGATAATCTAACTTTGAGCTATTTTTTGATATTATATTCAGTAAATAAAATCATATCCTACACTTTTCCTTTGCTTTTCTTTCCTCCTTTTTTTTGTTCTTGTTTGTAGAACTTGTTGGGGCCATGGCCCAACCCTTCCATACGCAGTGCTGTGCGGTTGGGGTCCGGGGCGGAGCCCTTGGAACTTCCTGATATCAAAGCCATTTAAACCTCGCAGATTGCCGCTATTTTAATCAAATCGCGGGCATATACAGAATATATAGCTTTTACATAACACATTTATTCAAACTAGTTGCGTAATGAACCAAATATTTTGAGAGGGCAAAACATAGCAATGTGGGAAAAATTTGTAAAAAGTCGCCAGAGTGCAAAGCGAGCTGGAAAAAAAAATTGCCTTTTGAAATTAAATTCTAATTATGTGATAGATTTTTCCATTATATTCAGGAAATAACACATTTAATTGTTTCCATTCATTTCAGTATACGTTGTCTCCTATAATTTATTTTATTTTATCTTGGGTGTGGAACCAAGACCCCCCCCCCCCCGCGCCTGTATGCCAGTGATTGAACGTGATTGAATGGGGGCGTTATATAGAGCCATTTGAAGGTTAGCCCCTATTGCGTGGGGTCTGGGGCATAAATCCCCGGTAGCTTATTTACATAAAATTTAGTACTAATGCTTATAGCACTATGTTGTATGCAGTCCATCTTTCTTCCCGCTCTTTAATTTCAATCATCGGCAGCCCGGTCGTGTTATTATTTTTTTTCTTGTCCCTTTTCTTTGTTTTCCAATTTAGCTTTTGACTAATTTCATTCTACCTTCGTTTCCCGCTATTGTTTGCCATTTTGTCATCTTTTCATTTATTTCCCACCGTGCTACTGCATTACATAGGCCTATTTCGGAATGATTTGTTCTTTCTCAAATGTTCTTCATTCGTACATTTTCCCGCTTTCCTTCCTTTTCCATTAAAAAAAAGTTTTTTCTTCGTTTTATTTTCACTTTTCCCTTTCCTCCTTTCCTTTTCCCCTTTCCTTCCCCTTTCTTTCTCCCTCCATTTTTTTCTTCCCGTTTTTCTTTTATTTTCCCGGTGAAATCCGCCAGGGGGGGCAACTTGCCCCCCCCCCTGCCTGTTACGCCACTGGCTGTATCCCCGAAATCCAGGTCGAAATTCATCTCCGAGTCCGAGACCATTGGCTGCGCTGCATGCACAGCCAGCTAGGCGAGGCTGCGTCGATATAGCAAGGTCGATCGAGCAACCAAACTTTCAAAGCCAAATTTCTTGGTTTTCTTCATACTTTTCAGAGAAAAATCTCAGCCAATTGAGGCAAACTGATTGCAATGTTACATCGTTTGGCAGAGAATCACCGTTTGGCGTTAGACCTAACTCAGTAAGTTCTAGACCTATTCTAGTCTAGGGCCGTCTTGAGACAGAAGTTGAACTTAAATTGATTTGAATACGGCATCCATATCTTAATTTGACCATTGATTCTTTGCAATCAAAGTTTTAAAGAGTTTTACTTTTGTTTATCATATGGAAAATTGTAATTTTCCTGGGCCTTTGGTTCGGTAGAATGCGAAAGCGAAAGAGCAAAGTGACAGAGCTTGTGATTTTATGCATTTTCTAAAGTGAATTTAAAGGATTTCATGTCTAGATCTAGGCTTAACTGTAACTTGTCAACCAAAGAATCTTCTAGATCTAGACTCCAGGAATTCACCCTGTATGGACTAAAAAAATCCTAACCTAGCCAAGTCTGGCCATTAAAAAGCTTAATTGGACCAAATCGAGCCTCGGGGCTTGCATGGCCATGGGCCAACCCTCGTTATGGTCTAGATATAGGTCTTATGGTCTATAGGCGTCCTTTACTAATACTTTAGAGATTCTAGAAATATTATTGTTCGAGGAATATTATTATTATTTTTTTTTACTTTTGCATAGATCTATCTCCTACCAAGTAAAAAAAGTCGTAGTAGATTCTACTAGGCCTAGATCCAATACTAGATCTTAGATATCCCGCACGGTGGAACATCGACAAACAGATCGAGACTGTTCAAAGCCCGAGTTCAAAGCTTATTGTCTAGTCAGACTAATAAAGTTAGATCTATTCTTAGACTGAGGCCTATCGATCTAACGTTTATAGATCTAAATTAGATATGGATCTAACGTTTATAGACTTCAGTTATTTGGATGTATTGTACTTTGTAGGCCTAGATCTAGATTTAATAGAAGTTTTTGGAAAATGCTGGAAAAAAATGATAACATTAGAAGTGGATCATATCTTTATACCCATTGGCATTGGCATTGCTACCGGCTACGGGCTACCCTAATTACTGGGTTAGGTCTACCGTAATGCAAAACGATGATGGCAATCTCTGCCAAACGATGTAACATTGCAATCAGTTTGCCTCAATTGGCTGATTTTTCTCAGAAATTATTAAAGAACACCAGGGAAAATTATGGATAGGTGGCCGTTTATTTAAGCTTTAATTTGGCTTTGGAAGTTTGGTTGCTCGATCGACCTTCGATGCAGCCTGGCTGTGCAGCTGCAGCGCAGCCAATGCGATGCATCCGATGCATGCAGGTTTTTTTTTTGTCGCCGTCCATGCCATGGTCTCGGACTCGGAGTAAAAATTTAGACCCAGATTTCGGGAATACAGCGCCTTTATTTCAGATTTATAGACTTAAAAGTCAAATGACATTTAAAATTTGAAATCTAACCTTGAACAATCATCGTTGATAAACATCAGCCATGTAGCCATTGCACTTAAAATCAGACCAGTCAAACTAGATGTCATATTGTCTATGTTACTAGAAGATCTATGACGAGTCGCCTGAAGCCCCAGCGCATCATCAACGTCACGAGCTAGGTACGCGACCGGCCCAGACTCGGCGCACCCAGGCCAGAAAATGGCTTCGATTATTACGGTGGTTGTCTATGTATTTATTAGTGGTGCAGCGAAATTCAGCAGAAGAAAATAACAGACCAGAGGTATCCTCGTCATAGACTTAATATTCCAAAATGACGAAAAACGTCAAAATCACGATTATTTAAGCTAAATATTTTCTTTAAAAATAATAGTCATATTTTTAATATTATTATACAGAACAACTGATCAAAACAATTTCATTTAAAAAATGTTTTAAATCAACAAATGAAAAAAAATCAACTCTACAAGGTTCCCCAAAACCCACCTTATTTTTTAGAGTGGTCACAAAATTCGAGCGGAGTTGACCTTCCTTTAATAGAGCAACACGCTTGTGTGTTGCTGCCCTCTATAGAGTTCGTTGGTGTTAACTTACAAATTAATGTTTGTCACGTTATTGAGTGATTTAGGGACCAAAATCAACTTATTTATTGCAGGTTTCTTGCAGCGCCCTCCTTACACATATAATCTTGATTCGTGATACTTTTTAACCATTGTCTTGTTTGTCTAATGCAGAAGAATTCGATTACTGTACTGGGAATATCAAACGTTGTGGGGACCATGGCATCTGTGTGAACATGGCTGCGAATGGATACCAGTGCATGTGTGAATGCGACCGTCAAGGACCAACCTGTTCAACAGGTAGTATCACCATGATAATGGATTCGTTTTGACTGCAGATCGGATGCTGGGGGAGGAGTAGGGGGCACTTGCCCCCCCCCCCCCAAAAAAAAAAAAAAATAATAACACCCCCTGAGAACGCCACCCGCTTAAAGGTCAAGTCCACCCCAGAAAAAAATGTTGATTTGAATAAATAGAGAAAAATTAAACTAGCATAATGCTGAAATTTTCATCAAAATCGGATGTAAAATTAGAAAGCTATGGCATTTTAAAGTTTCGCTTATTTTTCACAAAACAGTGATGTGCACAACTCAGTGACATGCAAATGAGACAGTCGATGATGTCCCTCACTCACTATTCCTTTTTTTTGTTTTTTGTTAGACATTATAAAATAGGTGTATTATTTCAAGCATCGCGATTGGTCAATACGTGTCATGACATCCAACTTTTTTGTGCATGCACGGCAGTGCAAAAGGTGCACAACGAAAATTGACATTGCACGCTCAGGCAGACCAGTGCGGTAGAAGTCCCGGGAGAAGTCCAACAAAACTATACTGTGACTTTTTTTAGAATTTGTTTCTGTGATGCTATTTTATAAAACAAATAATGCACTTGCTCTGTCGTGCGTAAAGGTAAATGCAGATAAAGCTCGGTTTCTTCAGATGGTGCACACTGGGCACTCGCCGCCAGCGGCTTGTGCACAGTGCGGCACCTATCTGAAGAAAACTCGCGTGTTCTGCATTTCCACCATATTATAAGGTCTTTGATTTCCACTATTAAACGCACTCGGCTGCATGCATTATTTGTATAATATTTCTTTTTTTTTTACAGATTTGACAAGGACTAACTTGACTGAACCATATATTATTGAACAATGCTAATTCGAATGTTCAGGGAAAAATTAATCGTTGTTTCACTTAATGACTAGAGGAGAAAATTAGAATATAATTATCATATAATAAAATACGAAAGGAATAGTGAGTGGATGACATCATCAGTCTACTCATTTGCATACGGACCAGGATGTGCACTACTGTTTCGTGAAATTAAGCGCAACTTAAAAATGTCATTATTTTCTTATTTTTCATCCGATTTTTATGAAATTTTTAGTGTTATGCTTGTTGGATTTTTCTCCTTTTGTTCAAATCAACCTTTTGTTGGGATGGACTTGTCTTTTAAACATAATATAGTTGCATGTCATTAACTACCTTTGATGATGCGCTTTATACAGAAGCTTTAAGGAGTTATTGTGTTAACGATCTCAAAATGACCATGCAGGGTCTTTTTTTAAGTAGAAAAAAATATTTGCCTAATGGCTCGGGAAGAAATGAGCAAAATAAATCCCGAATACATAATTAAAGTGTCATGTATTTTTCCAAGCAAATGCCAATAAACTGTCCCCCAGGGGGCCACTTACACTGACGAGAGGATACCACGCGTGACCATGGGGTTTCGAAAAACACCCTAAACAAGTATTTTCCATGTTCTGAAAATGCTCCTCTTAACAAGTTATTGGCGTGTGAAACCTAGTCTACAAATGTAGACCCACATCTGCAGTGTGTGTACCACAGCTGATTCAAGGAGTCTGAAATGGCTCGCTTCGCTCGCCCTTTCAAGCGCGCTGAGATCCCACCTCATGAGCCATTCAGAGTCTGCGTAGATGTGAAACCCTACCCTTTACAAGTATTGGAAACAAAACGGTACCCTTGACAAGTATTCCCTTACTTTGACCCCCTAAACAAGTAAGCCTACAGCGATAGTTTAACAGCCCAAGCATTAGCAGCAATCCCTTTTCTAGTATGTGTATGCACATTTCAGTAACAATTACCATAATTACTATACAGAGAAGCAAACTAACATACAACTCCCATAGGATCGACCCTAGACACGCAGTGATGGTGCAAAAAGTATTATTTATGAATTACTTTAGTATTTTTAATACCCTCGCAAATTGGACCGTAAACACGTAGCTTTCCTAAAGCGAAATATATACCCTTTTTCATTATTTTAGCGTTATTGATACCCTAATTGCGTTAGTACGTAACGTGCCCTATCTAGAAAAGGGGATCCCTTTTACGCGTTTCTTTGGTCACGCGTGGTAACCACTCGTCTATGGAAGTGCCCCTGGACTGTCCCACACTGTTAAGTGTTGTCAGTTTTCTGCTAAGATTTTATGATTTCTCAAATAAGTTTACGTTATTGTACCAGATCTCGTTATGATTATGATAATAGGGTAACCTTGATTTTAAAGACTTTCTCAAGAAAATATTGTTTGCTGCTACTGCATTCTTTTACCTTTAAAGTGCCATCGACTTGTCGAGATGGCAAGATACATGTATGCATGTATGTTATCTTACCATGTTGACATATGAACAGATGCATGTCCACTGGGCGAAATAGGTCTATATCTCGCCAAGGCAACTTACGAAAAGTTGTATGAGCATGGCACGTATACGTCTCCTTCCTTCCTTTTTCTTCTCATTTTACATTTTTGCACCGCTAGTCGGCAGGGGCGGGGTTGTGTGGAGTGCTTCGGCCCCAGTGGATCCTCGTCTGGTCTCGTTCTACTTCATGTTGTAATTCCTTTAATTTCCAGTTATTACGCTTCCAAGGGAAGGTGAACAACTCGGTATGGGGGATGGTCGTATCTCAACTGATCAGATAAACCATAGAGGTCCTATGAAATGCCAAGGTGTCACAAGAGGGTTTTTAAGGGGAGATGAGGTGCGGTACACGTTCTCGGGATTTCTGTCTTGCTACCAAGACGATGCACCGAGTGATGTTTTCGTGGACATCGACTTAATCTGCCGATATCGACTCACTGGCATTCGCACGAGAAGCTTCAATACTATACACGCCATGGAGATATTCAAAATGGCGACCAGTCTTGATGGTAGTAATTATGACCCTGTCAAAGACGCTTGCTCTAACCAAACAAAGGTAAAACACACCACTTGATGTCTAAAATGATAATTAAATTTTCTATACATTTCCAAAAGGTATAGGCATGATAGGGCTTAAGCATTAATACATTTCTAAAATTTACGAGAAAATGGAAGTAGAAACCTGGTTAATTAATCGTGAAACCAACCCCCACACTGAAACTAAGCAAATTACTCAACCTAGGGATCGGGCTTAAGTTTTTCTTAAGTTTTGTTTTAAAGCAATTAAAGATGGTACATTTCTGTTCACATTCACTTTCAAAAAGAAGAAGAAAAAAGATGCATTTCAACGAGCGGAGTGGGGACGTGGGATTTTTTTTAATTTCGTGATATCTGGCAGCTAAATATTGCGAGCTGAAGGTTATTATTATATTTTTTATGTCAAAATGTTTGTTATGTTTAGCTATAGAAAATGGGCATCCACGATTTTGATTTTGAAAATATATGAGCTGTAAAGTTTAACGCGTTACCCGTTTCTGAAATGAACCCTTGAAAAAAATAATGCGGAAATTATTATTTTATGCTAAAAATCTATAATTTTTAACAGCGACTAGAAATAATATAATAAAATACACGTGCGACCACTACAATTGTCCACAGCAGACAAATCAGATAATGATTTTTTAGTTACAGATATGTTAAAACATATTATGAATTTTATTTCTTTTTTATTCTTCCGGGGTGTTCTGTTTTCCACGAGGGCAGTGTAAAATACAACACACATCCAGTCTCAGTTTTTCTTTTTAAACAAGAATTCGGTAATGTTAGCCAGTTTCTTCGGAAAAAAACTGTTTGCATGAAACGTTTAACAATCGTATTTACTAAACAGTATTAAAAGGTTTTCTTAAGTTTTGTTTTGTTTTGGAAACGTTATCAAACTATTTTTTGAAATAGCAACGTTGACGTTTTCGTAACTTAAAATATACTTTGAACTAAACGTAACAAACTTTGCCAAAATTAAAACACCTATTCGATCTTTTGGAATTATTTAAGAATGTGTAGCATGCAACTATATTCAAGACTAAACTACAGAAGTTTAAGGAAATATCAGCCTAAACATTACAATTTCAATTTTTCATAAAATCAATGTTTTCTTTTAAATCAGTGCTCACTTGTCCATATTAGATATGCACTTCGCGGCAGTTTCCGTCCAAGAGTGTGTGGATGTGTGTCTTTTTCGTGCTCAATAACAAATACATAATTCTAATGAAAGGGAATGAAACATGGCTTATCAACAATTTTTTTAAAAGCTATTTCATGGAGACATGTACAACGTAATAACAACGAAGGTATTGGCGAGACACTTACGGATCTTACACGTGCTTGATACACCTGGTCGTATTATGCAGTTTGAACTCTACGGCATGATCGATGGTAAAAAAAATATGGGGGTGTGACAAAGAGATAAGACCGACTTATAGAGTCAGAGTTATGCTAAAAAGCGAATGAAATTCTAGGAACAAGTTACTTTCTGTAAAAATAGAAAAATCAAAGAAAAAAAAATAGAGAAATAAATGGAACGCCTCTTGCAGTCTCGCCTACATTAAGTGATTCAATATGACAGCAGTGCTGACTTTGAAAACAGCTATTTATTCACAAAAGAAAACATTTATTTGATAATAAAAAATTATGTCCATTGACCCACCCATAATGGCCTTTGTTGACCGTAATCATGTGACCTAAAACGTGTGCAAAACAATCATTCATACTTGATTACCCTTATGTGTATGTTTCATGACCTATATCCATAAACTTTCTAACTTATGATGCCTATTCAACAAATACCCCTAACACGGCCAAAGGTCATTGACTTTAAATGACCTTTGATCTTGGTCATGTGTCCTGAAACACGCACAGGATATTCAGGGATACATGGTCGCTCATTTGTTCTTGTTTTATAAAATAGATCCGTAAACTTGTAAAGTTATGACAATTCTTCAAATACCCCCAACATGGCCAAAGTTCATTGACCCTAAATGACCTTTGACCTTAGTCAAGTGGCCTCTAACTCATGCAGGTTGTTTATTAATACTTAATTGCCTTTATGTCTAAGTTTGATGAACTAGGTCTATATACTTTCTAAGTTATGACGACATTTCAAATAAATTATATTGGTTAAGATTTCGATATTGATTCCCCCAACATGGTCTAAGTCCATTGACCCTAATGGCCTTTGACCTGAAACTCAGGCAGAATGTTCAGTACATGTAATACCTGATTACCATTATGTCCAAATTTCATGAACTAGGTCGATATACTTTCTAAGTTATGATGACATTTCAAAAACTTAACCTTGGTTAAGGATTTCAAAAGCGGTGCCTATAATCTTGCTCTGCAATGCAGGCGAGACAATAATGAACCAATAAAGAAAAATATTAGCATTTGAATTTTGACATCAGTTATGATGTGGACATCCTCCCTTATAAGCTATTCGACCAACATAAAATATTCCATATTCCAGCGTTTGTACTATCATGAGAATGAACAAAAAAAATAGATGTTTGGGGTGTATCTTCAGTATACAAAGGGAAGAGTTGTACTTCTGTCAAGTTATGTGACATCACAAATATTGGTCGCATTGCCAATGAGAGGACCTTCATAGTAGTAGGAATTTCAACGTTCAAATGCTCATAATTTTCCTATTGTCTGTCCGATTGTTTCAAAATGTTGTTGATCTTATTCTTTTATATTATGCAAGCTAATTTGATCCCAGGGTTTCATTCTTCTTTAAATGCCGACGAGCACATGATATTGTAACGCGCAATCTCATTGCTATAATATTCAGTAGCGCGCGTCCTCTTGGCATGATTTGATGCGGTGATATCTTTTATACCACTGGGAATTGAAGCGCAACTATAAATATACAGTGCGTATCAAAAAAAAGTTTAGACTTAGAAAAAGTCCTGTAAAATTAAACATTTGTAATATCCTGAAGATTTTTCCACATTTTAACATTGATACAGATCCATTTAAGCAAATGGCGATATAACTGTCTAAAAATATTTCCGCTTGAGTGAGCACCACTTACTTTTGAAAAGTTAGTGAAAAATTATTTGCGCAGAACTTTGAAATAGTCATGCGAATAAAAGGAGACCTTAATCATGAAGAACATGTTGAATTTAGCTAGTAAAATTGATTTGAAGAGATCTTTTACCCTTTTAACTTATTTCCTTGCCCAAAACACTTCGAAGAGTGCATTGCGCCTCAACCCACTCCCCCACACACCGAGGCCATCGTGACGATATTTGATTTATACTGAGCTGTGATTTACATGAAATGGCTTAGGCTTGATTTTCCGATTTTGTTAATCATTGTTAAGCTTGGAAAAGGTGTGGAGAAACAAGTATTAAATAAAAAATGAAATTTAAACCCGCTTTAAATGATAAAAACTTAGTGAAAAAATGCTGGAGATGTCTGATATAAACTTTTGTTCAGTTTTAGTTATGTCCTCAGATCCAGCTGGCACAAAAGGGTTAAGGTTGTGCTTACTAAGTATTGACATTTCAATTTGGGTGGCAAAATTGTTACAAAATGCTTGAATGTATATGTTTTATTTTAATTGACTATAAGTGCAAGGGAAATGTATGAGAAATGTTTCGCAGGGTAAATTTGATTTCGCCCTTTCCCCTTGACACAGCGTGAAAACAAACATTTCTGCGCAAACAGAATTCTGCGAGCTTTACAAAAATGGACAGTGCTTACTCAAGTGTAATATTCTGTCAAAACTTTTACTTTCATTGGATAGATGAGACCCAAATCTAAGATTATATGTGAAAGAATTACCCACATGTTGTATATTTTTTAATTCCCAGGGCTTTTTTAAAGTGTAAACTTTTTTTTGATAAGCACTGTATAGTCACACTTAACTCTTTGTGAATCACCCCATGATTAGTTTCTACGGTCCATTTTGGTCTATATATTGTCATATCTTAGTTCTTCTACAACCAATTTTGTTAACCAATATTTTGCCATTTAGCCCATTTGTAAGAATTCGAGATAGGATATTGGCAGACTCATTTCGTCTGATATCCGTTTGGATAAAGTAAAATGAACTGTTTATGAAATTCAATCAATTTTTCATTTGACAAAGTCCAAAATGATGCATAGACCAGGTGAAAATTAGACCAATTTGGCCAATATAATGCTAAATAGCAATTGGACTAAGAGTATTAGACAGAGTGTATTGTATAGACCGAACGACAATCAGACCAAATTGACAATATAGGCCTACACCAAACATGACCAAATGGATTAAGTCCATGTAGTGTTAGGTCCGAGAATGGATAAGCGACTGACTGGACTTCTCCCAAGAGAATATTATTATCTTTATTGTTATTACTATTATTAGTAGTAGTAGTTGTATTAGTATTGTTGTCGTTGTTGTTATTGTAGGCTGCGATGAATGTCCGTGCAAAGACGACAACACGCACGGCAGATTGTGTCCTTATAGCATTAACTTGTTCCGCTTGGTCTACAACACACCCCGTACGTTTTTTCCTCTCTTAATTTCTTATCTGTTTTAATCTCTTTTCTAAAGAGCCAATAAAATAAGCCGTTGACCGATCCATTTCCTAGCGATATGTAATACCCACCACTCTGGATAAATATATACGGAAAAATGTATATCTGTACTACGACCAAAAAATGTGTCTTTGTCCTCTCGTCTTGTTGATTACTTGCTTTATTCGCAGCGGGCCCAAATTTGGAGGTGAACACATCCCTGGACGATCCTACTTCGGCCATGGTCCTATTCCACCCTCCGCAGTTCAAGGATCGATTTTCTGTTAACTTGACTCTTCGGTCTTCAAGGAGAGCATCTTTCGTCTATTGTGGGCAACCGTTCGGCCACCAAAACATTTCCCATTCAAGCCGCTGCACTGAGCTGCGGGAGTATGGCAGTCAAGCACTCAATTGTCGTTCTCTAGCTGGTCGTCGGTTGATTCCCGTGCCCTCTCTTATCTCTCTCTATCCCTGTCATATTGTGTCCTTACTAACGTTTGGAGGGCCACTACAACCCAATAGTTTTGTTTAATTTGGTTGGCAAGGGTCACTAAAGTTATAGATCTACGATTACTGGAGTAAATTCAAGCCGTTAATCTCGTGTGTTGGGAGTATGATTTATGGTTTCATACCCCCCCCCCCCACTTAAATAGCTTGACGTCAAGGATTTACGCCCATGTCTACGATCCATATCATGAAACTACAACACCATAAAAACCCTAAGATCATCAGAATTTTTTTTTTGTGAGGTTGCTGTAGGAAGAGTAAAGTCGAATTTACTGGATATCATTGCCCTGTAGATTTGTACCATCAGCGATGGAGATGACTCAGGATCAACCTTCGATTGTATTGCGTGACGAACAAAACCCCAAAACAAGCAGTTTCACACCGGTCAAATTCACTGTAGCTGCCCTATGATTATCAATTAAACATCTCCGTCATATATGTACACACACACACACGCTCACACCCACACACATATACAGAGAGAGAGAGAATATACAAACTGACATGATTTTCGAAGAAATTACAAATAAAATAAATATAAATAAAATGAAAATACATGAACGCATTGTTCGAGCTCATACACCCTCGATCGGTAAAAGATTTGTCCATATCCTTTTCCGCTTCGGTTTGACTCTTTTAGTATATATATCATGATTCATAAATTTGCAACAATTTGTACCTCTTTTTTTCAGAATTCGACTGGGATGGCCGCCGAAACCGAATCACTTGTAAGTTCTACAATAATACTAAGCGAGACAATGCATTACGTGAACAAACCGTGTTTTGGGGTGCAGATGACGAAAACGATGGCAAACTGCAAAGAATCTTTTTCGATGTGAAAGATATTACCTCAGACACTGAAGATATATCTTTAACGCGCGGACAGAAATCTCTCGCGATTGCCTATAAATGGCAAGAAGGCCTACCAAAAAGCCGCTTTAGATACTTCGGAATCTCTGATGAACACTCCAGCGATGCTACAACCGAAGATAACGATGGTGATGACGACGACGGTGATAGTGATGGTATTGATGATGACGGGAATGATGCGGTAATTGACTGGGAATTTCACTCCCCGAACTTCTGTATCCGTCCGTAGATCAATGTGCAAATGGCGATTTCTACCACTCACAATGAAAAAAATCTGTCTCTTCAGTCGATATCAGCATGAATAATATAACACTCGTCATAGTGACCTTATAATATATGTGATTCTTGCACGGACTCTTATTGGCAAAACTGGCTATACTAGCTGACTACATATTACCTATATTGTGTGGGAGCGTCGTGGTCTAGTGGTTAAGACTCTCGTCTTTCAATTTGAAGGACATTGACTAGATTCCAAGCCATGTGTTTTCCTTCAGCAAGAAATTTACCCACATTGTGCTGCACTCAACCCAGGTGAGGTAAATGGGTACCGACAGGAAGTAATTCCTCAAAAAGCTGTGCGAACCGGAATCGGTAGACTAGCTTAGCCGGGGTAATATAGGAGCGCCTTGAGCATCTAGCAAGGTGGATACGTGCGCTATACAAATCCTATATTATTATTATTATTATTATCTATTTATACCCCCTTCTTTTTACTTTGTTTTGTCTATTTCAAAGTCATTTATTGTATTTTTAATCGTGTACCCCTACCATTAGCTTGGGAATATCTACTAATTATTGGACATGTCTATCACTAGCTTTATGTAATAATATCATATATATACTTGTAAAATTTCATTAACATTTCCAATTGCTTAATCAAGTTAATTGGATTTATTCAGTACGTAACTCGACATGATTATATGGCTTGATCAGTAGTTGTAAAAGAAAAATAACCTAGGTCACAAAGCATTATCAATGGGATACACTGGTAATTTTTACCACTTGCATAGTTTGAAATATCACAATATCACATACTTGTATATTTAATGTATACACCATACGCCTCATTGCTTCCGCATGAGGTACTTTAGGTTAAATGTGACACTTTTAACCGAACATATTTGCCTTTATATCTTATAGGACTAAATAGAATGCAATTATGCGTCTGAATTAGTTTTTATGTCGGGTGCATAGCAAAGCGAGAATATAGGCGCCGCTTTTCCGACGGCAGCGACGGCGTCGTCAACATTGAAATCTTAACAAAGGTAAGTTTTTGAAATGTCATAACTTAAAATGTATATGGACATAGTTCATGAAACCATGGATCTTATACAATATATTAAGGCCATGATGAAACTAAAACATAAGAGTAATCAAGTATTACTGAACATCCTATCTGAGGTTCAGGTCACATGACCGAGGTCAATGGTAATTTAGGGTCAATGAATTTAGACCATGTTGGGGAATCAACATCAAAATCTTAACTAAGGTTATTTTTTTTTAATGTCGTCATTTAACTTTAAAAAGTTTATGCATCTAGTCCATGAAACTTATCCATAAGACCAATGGTGTATCAATTAGTATCCTTCTTGAGTTTTGGGTTACATGATCGAGGTCAAACGTTATTTAAGGTCAACTTACTTTGCCATGTTGAGTGTATTTGTTGAATTGCCATGATAAATGAAAGTTTATGGATCTAGTTCATGAAACCTGTACATAAGAGCAATAAAAGTTTCACTGAACATCCTTTGCGAGTTCTAGGTCACATGATCAACCTCAAAGGTCATTTGGGGTCAATGAACTTTGCCTTGTTGGAGGTATTTGTTGAATTTATAACATAACTTTGAAAGTGTATGGATCTATTTCTTGAAACTTAGAGAAGAGTAATGTAGTATCACTGATCATATTGCAAGAGTCTTAGGTAACATAATCAAGGTCAAAGGTCAATAAGGGTCAATGAACATAGTCTTATGGATGTTTTTTCTGAATAATTATCTCAGAGTCGTTTTCAAGGTCACCACTGCTGCTATATTGAATTGCGTAATGTACATGTAGGTGAGACTGCCAGAGGACTCCAACTTGTTTATTGAGTGTGTGTATGTGTATATATACATATATACACACACATATATATATATATATATATATGTGTGTGTGTGAGGGTGTATGTGTGAGGGTTTGTGTGTGTGTACTATTTGTACAGTTCAAGAATCTGAAATTATAATTTTGACACATTTCATATGATTGATTGTGGAGTGCCTATTGAAATCCAGAAAAATTAAACCAAAATCACCCGCCCTATCACAAAGGTAAACAATCAATCCCTAATTTGAAAAAGCAATTCTGATTGGGTTACTAGTAATACTACTGAGCAAAATGCGCATGTAACGATGATCGTGATAAGCCAATTCATTTTGCGATTAATCGCTAACCTTTGTGTTACGGGACCCAAGTTGAACTAATACCGTAAGATTTAAGGAGCGAATTGAGTCAATTTATAACATATCCAATATAACATGTACATGTCATAACAATGACATTAGAACCGTTTAATTATTGCAATGTTTTTTTTACAAAATAGCATTGGAAGATCGTCCATTTCCACAGGTATCATTAAATTCTAATCTATATTCCTTACTTTATAATACAATAATCTTTGTAATAGATTTCTACTATTCAGTACATCTTTGTTGTTCTTCTGTGTTGAGGCAATTCGGTAAAAGTCAGGACGAAATTTAGTAAATTTATTTCATATCCCATCAATAATTATACAATGGGAACATACACATATTATTTTCTTCGTATGCATTCTACAAAAATCATCTGTTCAACAAGTGGAGAGCATCTGGCAGTCTCGCCTGCATTACGCGATTTGATAGAGCAGCGGTGCTGACTCTGAAAAAAAAGCTAATCATTATTCACAAAAGAAATAATTCAGTGATAATGAAATACTAAATGTATGTCCATTTACCCAAAATGGCCTTTACCATGATCATGTGACCTAACACGTGTGCAAAACAATCATTCATACTTGATTACCCTTATGTGTATGTTTCATTAACTTTCTAAGTTATGATGCCAAGTCAATAAATACCCCTAACACGGCCATGGTTTATTGACTTTTCATTTGACCTTTGATCTTGGTCACGTGACAAGCAATGCACCCAGGATATTCAGGGATACATGGTTGCACTTAAGTTCAAGTTTCATGAAATAGATCCATAAACTTTTGAAATTATGATGACAATTCCACAAATACCTCCAACATTGCCAAAGTTCGTCGACCCTATGACCTTTGATCTTGGTCATGTGACCTAAAACTTGCACAGGATTTTCAGGGATACTTTATTGCTCTTATGTTAAAGTTTCGTGAACTAGATTCATAACATTTTTAAGTTATGATGACAATTCCACAAATACCCCATGGCCAAAGTTCATTGACCCTAAAGTGACTTTTGACCGTGATTGTCCTTATGTCTAAGTTTCATGAACTCGGATCATATACTTCCTAAGTTATGATGACATTAAAAAAAAACTTAACCTTGTTAAGATTTCAATGTTGACGACGCCGCCGTCGCCGTTGGAAAAGCGGCGCCTATAGTCTCGCTCTGGTATGCAAGCGAGACAAACAAATTTCCTTGTAAATTAGTAAATTCCCATAATTATTCAATTCTTATATCATCATTAGCGTGTTGAAATTTTACATTTGCACGTCTGCTGTTGTTTTTTAAAGCAAGTGCATGGTGACTTGCCAAATAAAATCAATCAATTAATAATTGTGGTCTTTAAATCTATAATTGTGGCTTGCAATATTTTGCATTTGTTATGTTATGTTAATCAAATTGTGTGGAACTACGAAACGAAAAATCAATGAATCATAGAAACTGTTATTAGCTAAAGGGCTTTGATTTTTGTTCTCCCTTTTGTTTTTTGTTTTTTTAAAGGACAAGTCCACCCCAACAAAAAATGATTTGAATAAAAAGAGAAAAATCCAACGAGCAAAACACGAAAAATTTCATCGAAATCGGATGTACAAATAAGAAAGTTATGACAGTTTTAAGTTTCGCATAATTTTCCAAACAGTTATATGCACATCCTGGTTGATATGCAAATGAGGGGACTGATGACGTCACCCACTCACGATTTCTTTTGTATTTTATTATATGAAATATTCTGATTTTCTCCCCCTTGTCATGTGAAATGGAGTTTTGTTCCTTCCTGAACATGTGGAATTAATATTGTTTAACATTATGTGGTTCAGTTAAGTTGGTCCTTACAGTCAAATTGGTAAAAATTGAAATATTGTATAATTCAAACAATAAAAAACAAAAGAAATAGTGAGTGATGGACGTCATCGACTCTCTCATTTGCATGTTACTGAGTTGTGCATATAACTGTTTTGTGAAAAATAAGCGAAACTTTAAATTGTCATAACTTTCTAATTTTTTATCCGATTTTGATGAAGTTTTCAGCATTATGCTTGTTTAATTTTTCTCTATTGATTCAAATCAACATTTTTATGGAGTGCACTTGACCTTTAAGAATCTATTATACAATGCACTAGTTTCTTTTACATGTCACATAGGCCTACATAATGAACCAGGACCTGGTTCACTTAAGGCCTGGTCCCACTGGCAGATGGACACAAAACTTATTCATAAAAGACACGGCGGACGAGCAAAATTTCGGAGGTGGCTCCATCCGTTTCCATCCGCTCCAGTTAGCAAAAAATAACGGACGTGGGTAGTATGTAGCGTGGATGTTAAACGGATGTTCATCGGAAACCTAGCGGGTATCACAGGCCTAATTCATTTCCCATAGACTCGTGTGTTAAAGTGTGGCACTATAAAAAAAAATTATAAAAAAAGGAGGAAATTCAAAAGTTGAATGTTAACTACCAGTGGATAGGATTATATCTGACATTCCATATTTGACCAGAAAAGGGTTCCTCGACCGGCTCATTTGGAAAATAAATCGGCATTTATGAAGACTACACGTGACGGGATCAAATTCATCACTTGAGAGAGTAAAATGGCCCTAATTCTTCCACCAGTGAAAAAAAAATAGTTCCAAAGTGGTGATATATATTTCCAATTTGGAAAAAGGAAGTTCAGTAGGTACCCTCCCTAGAATCGGTGTTAGATTGTCAGTCATTTTCATTCATTTTTTTCAATCAGCAATATCAAATTTAAAAATTGAGAATGTGTTGGCTCAGTCGAATGAATATATTTTGCCTGCCAGTTGTAATTAGGCCCTTGTAACTAGCGGATGAAAGCGGACGGAAGTGGATAACAGCTCCGAAGTGGTAATCGGGGTTTTTGAATACTTTATATACGAGATGTATACGTTTACATCCTTTCTATTTCAACGCTACTAACGATATTGTTTAGACGTTCCATGTACCTTATCCCCCCTGTTCGTTGTTCAGCTGCAGTGGATGTGGGTTGCGCGGATACCCAGAGAATGCAGAGAGGATAGAGCGGACGTTTTACGGATGACAACGGACATGGAACGTTTGTTGCTCGTATATGTTGCGGATTTATATCGTACACTGCGGAAAGTTCATCCGTTCTGAAAGTTTTGTGCAGCTCAAAACTGTTTGTTCGGATGAAATCACAGTGGACGGATGCTGGATGGATAACGCGTATGAAGCACGTATGCAATGAGTACACAACGGATGCATGGCGTTTTCCAAGCAACGGATGGCACGACCCCCCCCCCCCCCGTTCATTTACATCCTCTTTGCAGTGGGAACGGGCCTTTACATCCTCTTTGCATCCGTAAGTGTAGTGAGACAGAGTTTTAACAGAGCAAATCAACCCATTTTATGCAGTGAATTGAACCCTCTGGAGTAGTATAAGGTAATGCTTTTTTTCGCAGAAGACCTTCATGGTCATGATGAGTTAGTATACAAATAGTCATACCGCAACATGATGCGTGAGAAGCAATGTGATAGAGATGTTTTATTACAATATATTGACACTGAAGAAATCGCTCGTATTGACGTGCGTGCAATTCGACTGTCACGAATTGAAACGCACGGCCGCCATCTTAAAGAGGGCAAAAGCGAGGATTTTTTTTATAAATAACAAATCACTTTAAGGGAGAATATAAAATTTTTCACTATTTTCACTATTTTTCACTATTTTTCAATTTAATGCTGTATTCAGCGTGAAAATTATTAGGCAAAATATTTTTACGTTTTGTTATATGATAAACATGTATATGTCTTAAAATGGGATGGACTGAACTTCCAAAATAAGGGGATGAACGACAAGGTTACCAATTGTTACACTGGTATAGTGAAGAATGAAGCGTCAAATTGGCTGCAATAAATATGGGATCATTGATTCACATTCATTCTTACTCAATGGATAATAAATTCAATTCATTTAGTTCAATTCTCGGAATTTATAATAATAATATAGATAATAATAATGCATTGGTGTAGAAAAACAAAGAAAAATCAGTCAACAACATAACAATTAATAGAATATAATGATAATAGAAAAGAAAATGCTGATGATAGTGATAATAATAGCTAGATTTAGTAAGCGCTTTTTGCCTAAGGATATAAAGGGTTGCTTTCATTAACCCGGCTTTAACTGTGCTGCCATTAGATAGGCTTGCCGAGGCTTTGACATCATAAGACAAAGCATCACATGGACTAAATTCTCATCATTGCTGTTCAGTGTTCACCGTTGAGATTATCAGTGCCGGATATCCGACGATAGGTTTCTTAACGTCACAATCGCTATCCGATGACCCAGTGACTTCAAAGGTCACGGGCACATGAGCTGGTATTTTCTTCGGAAATTACAAATGCTATATTCGAATCTTAATGTCCTTGAGTAATTTAGCTTTGAAGGAAATAGAGGATTTACTGTAAACAAAAATATATAAAAAAACATCGAAATTAATAAATAATATCCGTCATTTCGATTGAAATTGGCCATGGAGAGGATCAATAAATCATCATTTTATTTTGTAATGAGAAAAAGATATAAAGTTTGCTACATTATAGAGATATATTAGCAATTTCCGAAATGCTTAAATTGTCATTATGTGAAAACAATGCAAAGTTAAAGGTATAATAAGTAAAGTGAAAGGAGAAAAAACAAGAATTAAGACGTTCAATTTTTCCTTATAAATGACTAAATAAAAACCAATACGAATTATTGGCAGCATAAATTAGCGAAGCAGTCGATGTTATCCGAGTCACACTGAATTTTGCTATTTGAAACATATTTTCCGCCCTTTCACACGGTACAAAAAATCATAATTTGAATGATGATTCCAGTGAAAAATAAGGCTAATGACGAGTTTTTAGCGCGTGTGAAACCAAACTAGAATCACGAACGCTAATCAAAATCACGAATTCAAATTCTAATCCGGAGGTGAATTCCAGTTAAGTGTCACTCAAATTACGTTACGAATTTTCAGTGTGAACGGTCCGATGATTCTAAAGACGAATTGTAATCACCATTACAATGATGATTCAAGATTCACGTGTGAAAAGGCCCTAAGATTATCTGTCTAATGATTTTGATTGGATCCCAATGAAGAGGGTTAAACCATTTTTTAATTACCACCTTGTTTTTTTAATTTGTTTTCGGTGATTTTTCACAGCTATGGTTATTTCATTTTGTCAATTTGAATACATTTACAAATATGCATCTTCCGTTTGATCACTGCCGATGGATGATTGTGAAGTTGGCCAATATATATGAGATCGCGCGACACGGCGTATGTGACATCTTTTTTGGGGAAACTCCACAAAATATTGGGTAAAATGCTCCATTAGGGTAATTATGTGTCCAACCAACATTGGGCATTTCTTTGGGGGCATTTTTATTTATCCAGTGTGAATAAAATTTTGCCCATCCTCCAGTAATTGCTGCTTATTTTTTCAACCTTACTGGACAATATGCTTCCCGCATTTGGTAAAATAATGCCCCAAATTGGTTGGACACATAATTACCCTAATTCTGGTTAAAATTTTACCCAATATTTTTTTACAGTGTATAAAAGTAACGAGTGAGCGAGCAATTTTTTACTCTTAAAAATAAAGATGTAATTTGGTGTTAGATTTTCTCATATAAATATATTCAGAAATTAACAAGAGATATCTACCCCTTTTTGTTTCTTTCTCTTTCCTTTTATTTTTATTTCTTAGTCTATAGGAACTAATTTTTATTCGGGGGGGGGGGGGGGCGTAGCCCTCACGCCCACTCCCTATCTGTACGCAAGCAGGGATGATAATTGAAAGAAAAAAATTGCTCAAACGGGTGGGCCAATGAAAATGTATTGTCAAATGCCCTACATGGCAAGCACAACCAATGAATCCTTGTAATAGGTGGGTTAAAAAAAACTGTCGTTTTGTCTTGAATTCTGGACAAACGGCATATTTGCAATTTTTCGTCAGCTCCGAAACCTAGAACAAATTTGTTCCGGTTCCTATTTTCGACAGACCTCCTAGCTGTCCATTTGTCATTCGTGAATCCGCCCCACTGTAGTTGCAAAAACTCAATTCTGTCAAGATCTAAATAACATATCGGCACTTTCACAGTTATTATATAAAATGGAGTGAAATTGTGATCTCATCAAGTATCAGTGACGTCATGCGAGGTTATTTGGACAAGCTGAGCCGGTATTGTTTTCAATCCTTGGCGCAGTATGAGACCTTGAACTTCGAGCCTCTCTTTTGTGACGTCATTTTGCGCATGAGTTCTTCTCCTTCCCTGGCTTTGGTATACGGATCGGGTGGATGCCAGTTGAGGTGGTGATTTTACGCTTCATCCGCTCTATAAGGATTTTTATGTGCCCTCAACAGGCCTTTATTATGTATCCGTTCACATAAAATACCAGTTTGGGATCTATTCAACGCTAATCTGTTCTACCGTAGAATAGACACCAGTCGGGAACTCCTCCTTATTGGAAAATTTAAAGGTTTCGGTGAGATTAATTAGGCACTAGGATTGAAATAGCCTAGATTTACTAGCGTCATGAATATCATAGATGAAAATAACACGTAAACCAAGTTGACGAGATAATAGAGACGCCACTTCGGAGGATGGACATTTCATTTTGATGCTGCTGCAATGTTTACCAAGTTTGCGCGATGACGCAACGTTGCTGGATAAGGTTTATGGCTCGATTATAGATTATTTATTAAAATAAAATTAGTTATCCACATGGAGATGCATTCCTGACGTGGTTCAAGAACTTCAACTCTTTTGTGTTGTATCTTCGACCGATGTCTCATTTTAGATTAAGCGTGTTTGAAACTTATTGCTAGGCTTGCAGATAGCTCTGGTTTACGTGTATTTAATTGGACTAATGTTGTAAAGCATCGAAAAGCGAGATCGAAAGTGATTATCTATTCCGGAGGACAGTGATCACATAATATTGGCCCGGCCTTCTTCTTTTCGTCAACATATCGAATTCACTTAAAACGGTCGGTGAGTGTTCATTATTACTTACTTAGTGTTATAAATTGTTATAAATTAAATCACATTCAAAGTTGCATGAAAACAAGATTCATCACATAGCCTACCCAAAGCCATGTCAACAAAGGAATAACCAACTAACATACATATATATCTCACAGGCTTCAAGTATCTCGTACTTTTGAACAGTAATTTATTTTAATTGAAAATCGGGAAATTGTGACATTTATGTTGACTGTGTGTGTTTTAAAATTTGCTATTTTAGCTACATGTGTATGACGAATATAGTAAACGTCAAATTACAGCTAGAAATATGAAACAATTAGGAGAGGGCACTTACTATTCTAACGTGTTGTCTTCCATATCCTTTGGTTTTTACATATCCACGTTCTCGTAGATTTTCTACGTGCTATTTTTGTGTTTTTTCCCCAAACAGGGAGAGGTCCTTTCGGGGCTCCGGCTCACTGCTTCCGATTCCGTCATCCGTTGAAAACGGGACCAGGTCCAGATGAGTTACGTAATTTGTCTTTTCTCTTTGGTCATCGGCCTGCTATGCTGCAATGCACAAGGTAGATCGCTTTCCACTCAATTACGTAATCACTATGTCCATCCCTACTTTATTGAACTTATTCTACAAAAAAGAAAACACCATATTTGGCACGACAGAACAGTTCACTGTCAACAGGGTGTATTTTTTTTGTTTTGTAATAATACTTATTAAAATTATTCAGTTCAAAATCATACAGCTAATAATACATTGCAAAATGTAACAAAAATGTTCCAATATCAACAAAAACACCGTTTACAAAAACCAAATAATTATTCATAATACAGAAAATTGTACAAAAATTACAAAACATAACATTTAAATCATCTGGAACTAGGTAAATGCCTTGTCCAAAAAATATAAAAAAAATAACATAAAATGACTTTTAATAGAGCGACCCAGTGGAATCAAATGAAACCAAATGATTATTTAAGAAACAGACACCCTCCCACCCCAATCCCCCCCCCCCATCCCATCCAAGCCCATGAAGCGCGGCCTGCCTCCTCCCCTAACCCCAGCCTACTCTCCCTGAATGGTGTTGAGCGACTGAAATACCCATCCTCCCTTTATATTATTTCATCTTTTTTTTCGATGAAAAGAGGTAATCTTCTATTTTTGTCTTCTGATTTGACTAATCTCTCCCATTTCTGGACCCTTAATTGGAGACTTCTCTACAACTATTATTGCATATTTTGTTACATTGTCTCTTAAACCCATGTCATTTAATCTGTGCCCGGGCGACGTCAGGTCATTTTGGTAGAGGTGGCGAAGCAGTTATATATAAAAAATATATGTGTTTTTAATTTGTTCTTCACTCTTTTCCTCTTTTTTCCCTTTTATTTGAAAATTGACAAGCGAGGGGCGGGGTGTCACTTCTGTCCCACAATAATGGAAGTGTCATTCATGGCAAATTCTACTTGCATAATCGCTGTTGTTCTACATCAACTAGATTTTAAATCATTTCTATCATTTTTCCCCATGACTCATAGCAAAATACCAAAATGCCAAAAAAATAAAAAGAATTAGGCCAATATAATACATGCATACTTTTGTGTATAGGTATATACATATTATACAAACAAATATAAATTAGTATGACTTCATGCTCTACAGATCTGGCATAAAAATATTGGAACTGTCTCAATAGGCGTATGTGGTATATATTTGGCGGGTTATTTCGCGCTTTAAACTGAACAGGTTGAAAATTTTCAAATATTGAATAAGCAGAGGAAACTGTATTTATTTTTGTAAAATAGTGTGAAAATGTGATATTTAATAAGTAACAATTCACATAACTGTTGTGTAGGCCTACAATGGATGCAGTTATGAATGTTCCTTCTTTATCCAATGATTATGCTCTATATTTTAAACACTGTAAAATATCATACATCATATCCTTGTGAAATGCAGCAACGTCTCACCTCCGTCTTGTTGGTGGAGCATTTCCCAGCGATGGCCGCGTCGAGGTCAATCTTGGTGATGGCAGAGGTTGGGGCACGATCTGCGATAATGGCTGGGACTATCATGACGCTGCGGTCGTATGCAAACAAATCGGTTATCCGGCAGCAACTTTCTCTACCCTTGGTGACCGGTTCGGTGGTAATCCGGCTCTGCCAGTTCTACTCGAAAATGTTGCGTGCACTTCGTGTAAGTAATGTACTTTCTATGATCCCATTCAATATATAATCATAGAAGGGTTTCCTTTCAGTCGGTATATATATTTCTGACGGATACAAATACTTTTTTCCTTTAAACTTGGCCTAGATAAAGTAATGATCAGGGGTTTCTTTTCGTAGCCCGATTTAAAAAAAAGGAGTAGCCTAACAATTTCATCTTGTCTTACATAAAACTAATTTCAAATGTCAATGTTTGACAATGTTTTCTCAATGTCACTCACTTTTCAGCCCATTCCACGATCGACGAATGCCCGTCAGCTGCTCCTTCTCTTTCGTGTGATCATGCAAATGATGCAGGAGTGAAGTGCATGTGTGAGTATAGTTTCATTACTCCTTTTGGGATACGGTAAACAACAGTTTGCTGAAATGACCGATGATTGGCCAATCCACACTCGTCATTGTTTTAAAGTTATTGGGGATACTTTTGCAGTAAGCAGAATATGTGTGTAAATTGTTATTTATATGTATTTGTTTTTTTATTGTGCAGGGCCCCTTGGTAGAGCAGTTTTGTAACTGAAAGGGCTACCCTGCTGAAATAAAACGGAAATAAATAAAAGGTCAAATAAATCTACGTATCGGTTAAACTTAATTGGTGTTCATAATCATGAAGCTTAACATTGTATTTGTACCCATTTTTTTTTTGTGGAAGTGGGCATAAGAGTATTTCGTGACATCTCGAACGCTGATAGCGCGAGGGTAGCGATGCAACGTAAAATAATGTATTGTTAATTTTCTATATGATAGGATTGAATTTTTATATTGGACTGCTTTAGTGGCCCAAACATGGAGTAGTTTGTGTGAAGCGCTTTGTAACCGGAATGAAAAGGCGCTATATGAAGTTTCTGTTGGATTGGATTAATTATTCTGATTCGTGCATATATCATACATGTTGGTCTAATGTTTAATTTTCCTAAACTGCTATTGATATTACCTTGGTTTAAATATTTTTTGCAGCATTTGTAATTATTGTGTTTGAAGAAAAAAAATCGGTTTTCCAAATAAATTTATGATGTTTATTAAATGTCTGATGAATATTTCATTCTTATTTTTACCTTTTTTAATTTTTTTGCCAGATTTATATTTCAATACTTTTGAAGCATAATCATATCTAAGTCATGCTAAATTTAATGATTTCAGTTAATGATAGCAACAATAATATCTTTATGAAACAAGTGGAATGCCTCTGGCCGTCTCACCTGCATCACGCGATTCAATATAGCAGCAGTGCTGATTTTGAAAACTACTATAACTCGCACAAGATGTTCAGTGATACTTGGTTACTCTTATTTCCACGTTTTATGAACTAGACCAATACACTTATAGAGATATGATGGCAATTCAACAAATACCCCCAACGTGGCCAAAGTTCTTTGACCTTTCATGACCTTTGACCTTGATCATGTGACCTGAAACTCGCACAGGATGTACAGTGATACTTGATTACTATTATGTCCAAGTTTTATGAACTAGACCAACACTCTTTCAAATTTATGGCTGTAATTCAACAAATACCCCAATTTGGCCAAAGTTCATTGACCCTAAATGACCTTTGACCTTGATCATGTGACCTGAAACTTGCACAGGATGTTCAGTAATACTTGATTACTATTATGTCCAAGTTTCATGAATCAGATCCATAAACTTTCAAAGTTATGATGGTAATTCAACAGATACCCCCAATTCGGCCAAAGTTATTGACCCTAAATGACCTTTGACCTTGGTCATGTGACGTGAAACTCATGCAGGATGTTCAGTGATACTTGATTAACCTTATGTATAAGTTTCATGAACTAGGTCCATATACTTTCTAAGTTATGCTGTCATTTAAAAAACTTAACCTTAGGTTAAGATTTTGATGTTGATTCCCCCAACATGGTCTAAGTTCATTGACCCTAAATGACCTTTGAACTTGGTCATGTGACATGAAACTCAGGCAGGATGTTCAGTAATACTTGATTAACCTTATGGCCAAGTTTCATGAACTAGGTCCATATACTTTCTAAGTTATGCTGTCATTTCAAAAACTTAACCTCAGGTTCAGATTTGGTGTTGACGCCGCCGCCGTCGCCGTCGGAAAAGCGGCGCCTATAGTCTCACTCTGCTATGCAGGTGAGACAAAAGGAGAGAAACCCATTTTTGCAGTCATTTTAGGACCTATACACACTATTAGGCTGACGTTGCTGCAATGTCGAATATGGCATGCACTTAGTAAATGTAGCGTAATTTCGGATCCGCGTATCCGCGCGTATTTTGGTCTCTCAATAGGTGTGTGAATTGAAAGTGAAAAGTTAATGGGGAGCGCGGTCACACACACCCACCCCCACACGCACGCACAAAAAAAAAAAAAAACACAGCGGCGGAAAATTCGCGTAAAAAGGGGATTGACACCCCTTTCCGGCTTCGATTTAAGTTTTTATTTCAGTCTTCTTGAGGTTCTGTTCCCATTTTATGAAGCAATGTACCACTTTTGTTCCAGTTCCCAGTTTCCTCGGTTGCTTCTCCATACTCACCATCGGATCACGAGCCTGGACTATCCTTGATAACTCGAACGATGCCTGCATAGCCCACTGCAAGGCCTTAGACTACCGCTATGCTGGAATGTCGGGATCATCATGCAGATGCGGAAACACCGAACGGTTTTATTTCTTCACCCAGTTTCCGGACTTCTACTGTAATACAAACTGCAAAGGCGATGCAACGCAGCTCTGCGGAAATCCTACGAATTCGCGCTTTTCCGTGTTTGACAGTGAGTTCTTAGGATGAAACTTAGATTTTATTCTGTTTTAAAAATATTCATATGCCGGCTATAAGTATATAAACATTACAACTCATTATGCGATATTGAAAAATGTTGATTATTCGATAATGGTTTTCTGATTATGATCATGATATATCGCGGTAACTTGATATGGCCAATGGAAGATTTCTTTTCCGCGGTCAAACTCACTGATCCGCGATGCAATGTGGGTAGTCTTTATAAAAATAGAACGGTGTGATTTAAACCTCTCCGTCGTATGTTGCGTTTTGATGATCGATTCTTGTTCGTGGTTCTAGTCTGAGAAATTTGGTTAAAAGGAATTATAGTCACTCGGCGCGTCGAAGTGGTGGGGGTAGGCCTTTCTGACACGAGGTATTTTCTAATGGATGATAATCTTTCTAATAATTAATCCATCTCTTATACAAATTTGAGTGTTACATCACTAAATTGCTTTATCCGTCTACTTGTCTAAACATAAAACTTAGCCACCCTTGGTGTATGTGAAGATCCAGGTGTTCCTCAAAACGGCAACCGAACAGGAGACGACTTCGAGTTTGGAACAACGGTGGAATTCTCGTGCCATGAAGATCACGTGCTCATGGGCCATCCCATCTTGCAATGCGTGCTAGGGAATTCCCCTCATGACGTCAAATGGAATGGAACCGTACCAGAATGTGGTAGGCTACCTTCGAACTTTTTTTTAAATTTCTGTTAGGAATATTTTAACTAAAATGTCAGTTTATCTGTCGGTTTGCTCGGAGGTTTTTTTTCCGGCAAGCTCTCGACATTCACAGTCACTGCAATCCATCGCAATTATTCTTAAAAGATATGACTTAAAGAATATCATAAATTAGACCTGTATACGGATTTTCAAATTTGGCAATGACCCTAGCCATTAATGTTGGTCAACTTGGAATAATAACATAGAACGAGGAAAAACGCGCTAACGCAAGAAACAGTTGGTCCTTACTGGTTCTCGTTCTCACGACTAATACCGAAAATAAGGGTTTTTTTCCTGTAAAAGAGCAAATATGACGGTCGGTTTGAGATCGAGGGTCTGTAAGAAACGGATGTTCCGTACCCGCGATATGGACCATATTTCCTCAAGAAACAAAGTAAATATGGTCGGTTGGTATATATATATATATATATATATTTGGAAATAAAAATAAGCTAGACTAAACTAGATTAAAAACGATATTTTTTTATATTTTTTTATATTCATTTATATATTAACCTGTTTATTCATTTATTATAATGTTTTATTTTTATATTTAATTTTGTTATTTTTATTAATTGATTAATTATCATTATAATTTTTTTTTTTTTTTTTTTTTTTGGGGGGGGGGGGGGGCTTTGGAGGCGCTAGCCATTTTAATGCATCAGCTGTTATGCCCAATGTATGATTAATCACAATATTGATATTATGGGGCCTCGATATTATAGCGTATTCCACATCTCAAAACGTCATGGAAAATTAAACTTTCGAGCTTGTTATGTAAAATACTTTTGCTACTAAAAGTCAGTTTGAAAATAAAGCGTGGGTCTATCTCGTAATATGGAAATTCAAAGGAATCTGTTATATTCAATATTTTTTTTATTTATCACCATGGTAGTCATATCAGCTGTGACATTACCCGGTTTCGATAAAATGGATACGACTACTACCATACCTGACGTCACAATCGCTCCGATGACGTCACCTCAGGTTCCAACAGCTCGTCAAAATGGCCAGCCGTTGTCATCTGGTAAGTAAATGGTTTCTTGAACACCGCCTTTTCTTACTCCTCTCTCCTATTCTACTTGTCTTTGAAATCTCTCTCTCTCATTGACTCTAACTCTCTGAGTTCCTTCCTTTCTTATACATGCCTCTTACATCATTTCCATACCCACCATCTATAATTTTCGGTCTCTTTCCATCTCTTTCTCTCTCTCCCTTTACTTTATCTCTTTCTGTCTCATTCCCCTATTTCATTCGTTCCCCATGACTCAGACCAATCCTGTTTTAAAGGATGTGTTTTAAAATCCTCTGTTTCCTAAACTTCGTATGGTTATAACTTTTTTTCTAGTTGACTATTATCATCTATAACGCTTAATGCACAAATCTGTCAAAAGTCATGTTTTTTATCGAGAATAAAAGAATGAAAAGGAAACAGAAAAAAGCTTATGAAAAATGAATCATGAAAAATTAAAATACATTTAAAGCAGGCATATAACTCTTTTTCCCCCTGAAATGCCTGGTATCATGCCAGACAGAATTGATTTTGTTTTTAATGTTATAAATGATTTAAGCATGTTGTAAAGTGCACCATTTTTCCCCATTGTAAGAGAACAGGCAGCTGCGGTGAAAATCGGAAATATAGTCTGTTGATATTCTAAATGTTATTTAAAGTGATGTAGTCCGGCATATTCATAAATGCAATGAAGTAGTTGTCTTTGTGGACGATAGTGTTTTGTAGTTCGTATTTAATTTTAGAACAATATTGGCATGAATATCAACATTAATATGCAAATATGACAAAGATGATCATTTAAAAAATATATCACTAATACAGTATAGGAATCAGAGAGGTGATATTTATCGCTTCAGCGATGCCGAACAATATATTTTAATAAAATTATGAATCTCTTCTATTTCAGAAGTCACTGTTCCGTTCACATTAATTCTATAAAATCGATCATATGCTATCATGATTTTTGGGTCATACATAAATTTTCAGTTTATGTCTGTTGCTTTACAGGAGCAATAGCAGGAATCGCGGTTGTTCTTATTATGAGTATGGTCGCGTTTGTCATCTTAGCTGTGTTGTATTGCTTGAAAAAGTGAGTACAGCTACAGATTTTCACATTTATTGATTCATTTACCTGATACCATGTAGGCAACATTCTTGAAAGAATTATTTTTTCTTTCCATACTATTTCTTTCTCATAAACGGAACGGTTTAAAAATAAAATTTGATAATAGGCCTACATGCAATGCCATGATACTGAATATCCACAAATTCGAATATCAGCAAGTTTGGAATACCCCAGTAATATGAAGGCCTATATCCATCAGAAGTATACCCCATCTATCAAAATATAGGATAGTTTTCCTTTTATCACGTACTTAAATCAAAAGTTATTAAGAATTTATGACAGTATCATGGTGCTTTTCTAACACCTATCTAAAATGTTTAATATTTTGCCAATAACATAACGGAATTAATTTCACTTTATGTGCTTTTGAAAAATCATTAAGTGAGCAGTAGTGTCACTGTCCTGATGGTCAGAAGTACAGATGCAGGTCCTTATTGGTGTTGCCAACTGTCTTTAAATAACCGATTAAATGGTATTGTACGGGTTTGATTCATGTTGCTGTTTGTGTACAGATATCTGATAGCTGTGACAATACTTCTAGTGTTCATTATACATGGTATATCATGATACATCGTGTTTTTTTCTGCCAATAGGAAACGAAAGGCAAAAGAAAGGGCTTCGGAATTCCATCCAGAATCGTTAAACCAAAAATCGGACTCGGCTGAAAATGTCTATGAGATCGAACAATCAAACGTGATAGAAGATGAAACTGAGCTGGCGCCCTCTACGACAAACGGTCATGCAGTTGTCCCAGGGAACGTTCAAAGAAACATTGACAACAGATTACCTCCAAGCATGCCAAGAGCGCTACCAAGTATACACCTGTATGCAGACGTTACACTTCCTCGCGAGGATGTCATCAGTCCAACATCGGATTATGACACGATGAATGACGTTGTCGACGACAACGGAGTGTCCCCACCACTGGTTCGAGGTGAAAACCTTGATGAAACTGGACAGCATAACGGGGACAAAAGTTTTTATTTTGTTCTTGAAAACGCTGTCCCGAATGATCTTACTGATAAGCGCGAATGTCCGACGCAAAAACCTGAAGCCAAGCCTCGAGCTCCAGCGGGACGATTTGCTAAGAAACCTCCCCGCGCTGCTCCGAGAAATGTGAAAAACAAGGCGAACCATGTTGCTTCGGCAACGAATGTTCTCAAAGAAACCAAATTCGGACGTGTTGAAGACCAATCTGTTGGTGGCACCAGCTCTGCACGCGTTGAGGGTCGAGAAGGTGAGATCGCTGCACAAGACCTGCATAGGGCAACCTCTCAGAATGAGCCACAGTGTCCAGAGACTCCTAAATATGCCAACAGTGAGTTTCAGGAAATTCGAAAGAACCTCATCGAAAATACCCTGTACAAGCCATTAGAGGAAGAATTGACCGACTCAACTGGGATCAAACAAAAGCTGACCGTGCCAAATCTAAAGACACGGCTCAGGAATAACTCGGAGTCTGAAGCGACACAAAAGTCTCCCGTGTATGCGAACTATGAACCAAAAAGACGGAGGTCGACGGGTGAGCCAAACGGACGATCACCGAGCTTCGAACACGACGACGGATCGTTATCAGTTCAAAGCTCTTTTTACATTAATGCTGAATTTCATTCAGCATGTGAAGTGCCAGAAAATATGATAGAAAATCCGCTTTACAAGCCATGCACACCTGGTCTTGTAGACAGTTTGGTTAAAGACAATTCTTAAGATCCAATACTCGAAAAGGGGCGAGGTAAAAAGCCCTGGAATGGCCGTTTCCTAAATGGCAGAACAATGTTTCTTTGTGTATTTTAGCCACTTGAAGGTCCATCATTTATTTCTGCTCGAACGCTGTACGTTTTGGAAAGTTATTTAGAGAGATTTAAGTCTGGATTAATGGTCTTGCTTAAAGGGAAATTTTCAGCCTAACAAAGAGTTGGTTGTAACATAAAAATGAAACTATTTATGCTTCACCCTCTCCTCAAATCTGAATTTCAATTAGAACCGCTTTCAAATAAAAGTGAATAACAGATGATTCATATTGCTATTCTCTCTTAAACTCGATTACACGTCCAACCTTGCAGCCCTTGCCATCTTCGGAGCTATCCAGCTCCTGGGGGAGTAAAATCTACAGGGCTTCGAAGGTTGATAATTACTGATAATTGTAGATGATGATAACAACGATAATAATAACAGTAACAACAACAATAATTTGATGTCTAAGAATATGTAATTGGTAGCCATCAATTCGATTTACAATGTTACCGGAAATGTCACATTTTCTTTCACATGCCTTTTTGCTGTTTTGGAGAGGGATGCAAAAGTTGACTCGGCCAAGTATTTAAAAATAGCGCAATGGTATGAATACAAGTACACAAAAATACTCTGTTTTCAGTGCAATAACAAGAAGCCGTGAGTAATAACACGACACAACTTATGACAATTCGGATGTATTTCTAATGAGTATGCAATGCACCTTTTGACAAGCCAGACAGGTCAGTCTAATTGTTGTTATAGGATATCGAGTGAAACTCGAGTCAGACATGATTTAATTTCGGCGGTAATTTTAGGGGCGAGTCTGTGGGTTTACCTGGGGTTGAATCATTTTGTGTACAATACTGATTATAGCGTAATGATAAAACGGAGAGCAGGTGAATACTAATAAAACATTTCATGGTTATTTGCATCGTATTGGTGTGCCAAAAATAAGGAAAAAAAATGAAAAATTGGGAAGGAAAAAAAAAGGAATATAGGAATTTACGGGAGAGGAAGAACAAGACCGAAGCAGCAGGAGTTAAAATGTGTTTGTTTGTGTGCTACATGGTGTGTGAAGGGTGTGGGTGTGTACGTGTGAGAGAGAGAGAATAGTTAGGAGAAGCTACAGGGAGAACAAAGGGACGAGGGGTAGGGGTAAAAAAGGAGCCACTTTGATTGGCCAGACATAATATGGCACATTTGGCCAAATTTTCAAAAACGAGCAAATTTCGTAATAGATTTTGACTAATTAAAAAAAATAATATCTTTCTTTTGATTTTTTCTTAGTTTTAAACACTTTTGGAGGTCAATGGCCCAAGGCCGCCCCTATTTGTACGTCACTTGGGTAAGGGATTGATCCATGTTGAAGAAGTGACGATTGATTTCAGTAAAGTTAACGCGATTATTACCAGAATCCTTTAATGATTAAGAATTCAAAACTCTTTATCATAAAATGGGTATAAGCAAATTTGCATTATTTGATGAAACCATTCTGTAGAAAATAATGAAGGTCTCCTATCCCTTAAGCATCGTTTTCTTCCCGATGGTTCGAACACAAGTTTTCATAAAATGCAATTAATTGCCTACGAACCCTTTGTAGTGAAAGGAAGTACAGATACGATAATAATATTTAAAAATCCCAACAGTATTTTACATTTGTCATTTCGATGATCAGATGATGATATTATTGTAATACTCTACTCATCTACACACGATACAAACAGTGGCCATGATAGGCGTCCTAAAATGGAAATCAATGTTGATGTTTTTGTAACCATGGTAACTGTAACTATACAAATTTTATGAGAAAAAAAAAGAATATGATTGAGAAACCAGTCATCAGTCCTTTCCTGTAGGAGGAAAAGGGGAAGGTAATTGTGTCACCCAACCGGTTTAGATGGGCTCTAAATTCAACGGTTCTACTATTTCATGTCCGTTCCCATAATTGTTACTATTTTTATCTACTATTTGCGAATCGAGGGATTGCTATATAAACCTTTTTCTCATTGTCCAATATTACACCGCAGTAGATAGACTGGGGGTGGGGGTGGAGGTTGCACGTCCTCCAAATTATTGTTAAAATTTTGCATTGTGACCCTCCTATATTATATTATGATGTGTCCCTTTGATTTTATAGTAAAATATTTTACAAAAAATAATGATAACGTCGACAAAATGGCTTTGTTTCTGTGCCCCCTTTGGTTCTGGAAATTGCGGATTCGCCCCTCTTAAATTGACAGTTTAATTCCATTTACAAATGCCCCAGAATATTAATGGATCAGTTATGGTCTTTGACCTTCGATCTGGAATGGTCACTGTGGCCACTTTATTTTTTGTTATTCTACGTTCCCTTCATATCCTTTTTGTTACCTTCTCAATTTGTTGGACATAACTTTGAGGTATATTTTGTCATCACGGCGGTTTTTTTTATATCAGTTTCTAACTTTTTAATATGTAGATTGACGTATGTAACGCGGATCAATATTGGGGCCGGGGGTGAATGATCTGATGAAAGACTAGTTTGAACAGGAAAACCAGGATGAGACCAGGAGCTACTTATATCACCATATAGCCATCGGAAGTTTATGAACAAAAGCTGTCCAAAACAATTCCTTGAATAACCTTTGGAGTCCCTAGATCACTGTATAATACGTGCTTTTAGTCTTAAACAATATCTTTATTTAGGGCAATGATTTGTACTAACCTATACCTTTGCGTACTCTCAAAAGGGGCTGTCGTACATTTAGGTTGCACGGGCCTAATCACAACTGGCAGGCAAAAGATATTCATTCGAGCCAACCCATAGCTCAATTTCTAAATTTGATATTGCTTATTGACAAAAATGAATGAATATGACTGACAATCTAACACTGATTCTAGGGAAGGTACCTACTGAACTTCCTTTTTCACAAGTGGAAAGATATATCCCCACTATGGAACTATATTTTTACTGGCGGAAGAATTAGGGCCATTTTACTCTCTCAAGTGATGAATTTGATCACGTCAGGTGTAGTCTTCATAAATACTGATTTATTTTTAAAAGGAGCCGGTCGAGGTACCCTTTTCTGGTCAGATATGGAATGTCAGACATTTATCCTATCCACTGGTAGTAAACATTCAACCCTCGAATTTCCTCCTTATTTTTATGAATTCTTTTTAAGTGCCACTTTAACACACGAGTCTATGGGAAATTAATTAGGCCTGTGATACCTATACGTATTTGGGTGGTGATACACATACGCCGAAAGCAGACTGAGGCCGGCATCAGAGGCGGCTCGACTTATGTGTATCACCCCCTTTTTGAGAGCCAGACTGATGCCGGCTCGGAATGAGTCCACTTTTGGATGTAGTTTGAAGACGGCGTCACGTCAGCTTCAGAACTACCGTCATGACCGTGATGAAAGGAACCGTGCACCATGGTGCAATTGACCAATGCAAACTGGTGACATGAAAAGTTAACGACACATTTTTTAAAGATTTAATGGTGGAACGGCTTAATATGCCCACGTCGACACAAGTTAGATCTCCCGCGTTCTGTAAGATAAACGTCACAATCTAATAATTATTGACAATCAAGATGTTGTTGCTTGGGAATGGTACTCAATACCTATACAAGACCAAGGACCAATTAAAAATCCCTTTCATGTACTTTTTTAATCCGTCGCAAAAAAGTTGCATTTCGGGTAAGGTGTGAATTTTTCTACTTGGTTTAATATGTTGGACGCCTGTACTCTTGGTAGGTAAGAGAGTGCCCTCTCTTTTCTTGGACATCCCTCACGTGACGGTACACCCTACGTCGGTTCGCGATTCTTTTTCGATTCAATTAATTTTGGCAAATGACTGAACTTGCACGAAGCGCATAGGGTTATACTATGCGATATGCACTGCATAACTAGAAATTTGACGTGTCCAATATAAAAACTGACTATTACTATAATTTTTCTTTGCACTATCAAAAAAAAATTCTTCTGGCCATCGAAACATTACGAAATCTGCATGTGTTTCTAGTTTGTGATTTAATGTTCTATTTCTTCCTTTCTGTCTAAAACAAGAAGTACAAAACAGGGGTAAGCATGAAATGCATTCACTCCTTTTATTTGAATCCAATAAAAAAATCATCCCATAACAATTAAATGTTGGTCCCGAAAACACATGCATTATTACGATAGACCCCCTTTAATCATACCCTTTTCAGCTGGTGAAGGTCTCTCAGGAGCACCCCTTATAGACCCTACGAATATATATCGTAGCATTATGCAGGCAGTCGATTCCCGTTAAAGCTACACTGAGCGGCCAGCAACCACTAACCAGTAGATAGGTTTAGCTTAGACCTAGGTTAGATGGACTTGCGGATACACCGTTGATTGATGAGTCGCTATCCGCACTCGAGGGACTCGAGCCTTCGCTCTACCCCTACATTACAACACTACACGCTTCCCCCTTCCCTAGGTTATTCGTAACATAGGCAGCCACATGAACAGATAGGCTACTAACTGTCGCTGTGGAATCTATCGAGACATACACTGGGTGGATTCATATTTCCCCTTCTATTTTTTTTAATCGACGTGAATAGTTTCGTTGGCACACTTGTTGAAATATTTTGGAATATGGAGATTAGCATGTACGGACTTTTGAAGAAGAGGTGTTGCAACGGTTTTAATGGGATTATTCCTGTCATTATGGCACTTGTTTCCCCCATATCGTGTCAGATGAATGGAGGTAAGTTGATTGATGTAATATTGAATCAAATTGAATTGAATTAAATGTTCTGTTCTGAACAGTGAAAATGTTCCGATAAACTTTTGATGAACACAGCAGCATTAAGGCTTACATCGCAAGTCCGCCAGCCACGTCTCGATCTTATCGTGGATCATGATCTATATTACGGCCATCGCATATCTATTTGAATGCATGAAACATGAAACGTTTACAATTAATAGATACAGCATACATGAAGGCCTATGCCTTGAATTATAGACTAATTCGCTTTTTTTTTAGGGGATTGAAAATGAGAAGTAGAAAGGAAGGGGTTCATTCGGGAAAAGAATGCAGGAAATACCTGTAGCAGGGGCCGCGGAACGGATTTCAAAGTGGGGGGGGGGGGCTGACCATGCAAAAATCACAATCATATGGTAATTTTTACGTTTTTGTACATGGTTTTGGAAAAAAGTGGGGGGTTGAAGCCCCCCCCCCCCCCCCGCTTCCACGGCCCCTGCGTAGTCACAAAAAAAGGAAAATTAGGGAACAATTTTGTTTCATGACATTGTATTTCTAATTTATGATTTTCTATCTTGAATATATATATTTTTTCCTTTTTTATAAAGGCATAATATTTATTTTTTGCCTTTATTATGTATCATAATCCCCGCAATTATTGTATTTTTCTTCATGCTATATTTTACCAGTATTCCCAGTGCATCAGTTGGTTGGGCGGAGGGACCATCTGGTCACAGTGATTAAGTTTGCTCTCCTCTTCCCTGGCCGGGCCACCAACTGATGCACTGGGCAAACTGCTATTAAATATTGCACGTACATTTATAATTTTGTATGTAATGATTGATATTGCTTTTGTAAACTTGAATATGTTTGAAGTGCCGAATAATAAATAAATAAATAAATAAACAAACAATAATTACCATTTGCGAATGGACATGTTAACATGAATTTGCACTCATTCTTTAGTTACGATCATGGTGGATTATTTTATAATGTAGTATTAGTGGTATATAAACATATACATGTATGTCCTATATAATTCTCGACATGCTCGATGGTAGTAATCGCTGTAGAAGTCATAGTATTGTACCGTTGTGAAAAAATAACAGCAGTATAATGCATAAGTATGATTCTAACAGAAATAGTAGTAGTAGAAGTAGTAGAAGTAGTATTAGTAGAAGTTTTAGCAGCACTGGAAGTATCAGTCCGGTAGTAGTAGAAGAGGAGTATAGTAGTAGCAGTCATGTAGCAGTAGTAATATTACTAATGGCAGAAATAGACTTTGTAGGGGAAGTGGGGCACCGCTTTAGTTATCATCCCCATCAACAATCGTCGTCACCATTGGCCATAATCATTGCTTTTATTGATTTGACTTTTCGACAATAATGAACAATAAAAACAAGATAAATGTTCCTTTTTTTTTTACTGCCATGGATAATAAAGTATTCTGCAACTTCTTTTGCTAACATTTTAAATCATCACCATTTTGCAAACCTTACAGATAATAAACTGTTCCTGCAATTACTTTTCGGAAGTTATAATGAGCGCGTGAAGGTCGCAAAACGAAAAGAATATGCAAACTGAAATGTCTAATCATACATATTTTTCCGTAAGAAAGCTCGGTGCTCATGTCATCTATCAAGTTTTTTTGGTGGTTGTTTTAAACTAAATAATGAAATATTAGCTAAGCCTAGATTCTACCTTCACCTGGTAACTTAACTCAAGTTGCTTTATATTTTTTTTAATATACAACTCAAGAAAGAAGCGGTATCACACCAGACACAAGAGAGTGGGGTAAATCTGTGTTGTCGTAGAGGAAACAAATCTACTCCTTTTTTATTGCCTTTGGAACAAAACCAAAAAAAATGAAAATTCCCCCTTTTTTTTAGAGAGAGAAGTGCAATTATTTTCGATGGGTTAATAATATGCAATTATCTCACATGCTCGGGCAAAACAAAAGATCTAATTACTACTTGTTCATTAGCGCTAAATGGGCTCAAAACAAACAAATTTACGGTACTGACGTACGGATAAATTGGCACACCTGCAGCTGCATAATAAGGTTCAAGGTTCCTTTAACTTTGGTAATTAAGAGGATTAAACCTCGTTTGGGTTTGCAAGAGATGAAGGAAACCATATTACCGCCATGAAAAGGAGCTGCGGGCAGTAATGTGATAATTGCCGGGAAATATACTGTTCTGAAACGTTGACAGCTTTCAATTTGCTCTCTAATTAGTGCGATTGAATGAGAGGAAGAGATAATTTGCCCTGTAGAGTATATAGTTATTTTGTTTTATATATATCTGTGTACATTGCGAGGTTCGGGTTTAACGTGGTTGTAAGTAACGTAACATATCGTATAAAGCAAATACATGTAAGGCTACGTTTTATGAGCTTAGTAAAAGCTAATATAACCATGATAACCTAATAAGTTGATATTGTAATTCCCGATAACACACACTTTATATTTCATAATAAAATAATATCAACCTAATCTTACAATGTTCAGGTAGGGCCTATATGACACTATATACTGTATATTCTGCAAATGTACATTCCATAACGCATTGGACACAAGGCACAACGACCAATATAAAGAGGAAGAAAAATTAAAGAGAAATGGTAAAACATGATTTAATTTCTTTAAAAACACTTTGTCAAAATCTATCCGAAAAACCCCAAGCAATTATTTCATTCCAAAAGGGCCAAAACTTTCGCTCGCTCGCACGCAGTTTTACAGAATGTTTTGATGTTTGCCCCATACAATGTTGTCCGCCGTCAATTTTTTGCTCATTACACCACTAGTTACATACAGAAACCAAGGCCAAGGTTGACATAGTCGATGTTGCCAACCGTAGATGTGGGTTTGCATGTAGCAATCACCATGTTCTATGTTCATAGAGGGTTGTGGTTTAGCAGGCCTACCTATTTCAGGAAATAAATTGAAAACCGCCTCCCTCATCATTGTTTTATTTTGAGCTCACCGTTTTCTTGACAGGTCTGAGGCCATGGCTCCTCTTTCAGGGACACCTTGCATTGTTCTAATGCCATATTAATCCCATAGTTTTCGTCGTCTGAGGGACTAGACACGGTCCTGTATACATACACTGTTGGAAAAAAAGAGAAGATTTTACAGAAAAAAACCCAGATTTTACAGAAAAAAATAACCATATCACTCTGTAAATTGTTGTAACGGGAAAGATTTCTAAAAAAATTCTAAGATTTTACGGAACAGGTCTGTTTAAAAAAAAGGGAAAAACGGTTTTATTACAATAAATTTGTAAGGTTACATACACCAAATAATTATTTTCTGTAATTTTACACAAATGCATGTAAGATTACACAGTGCAGTAAGATTACAGGTGTTCTCGAGACTCTGCTAACAGTGTGTGTGTGTGTGTGTGTGTATAACTGTTGGCTACTTCAAAGGAAGGATTGAAAGGTCACACCTAAATAAGTATGGACAAAATTAATGAAATCGAATTTTATAACTCAAGAAACCCCAAACAAACAGGCAAAAGTAAAACAGAAAACAAACTAGAAACCATGTAAATCAACTGATTAAGACAAATACTAAAATTATTAACATGAAAAAGGTCGTTGACGTCTAGTTTGCAGGACCCAATTTAATGACCGTCAGAAGGTCTTACATTTGGTGCTGATAGCGGGGCTGATGGCAAGTCATTTGTCGGGAAACGTTCACTTTTGCTTTAGCGTGAGAAGATTCTCAATGACCTGCTAATTTTAAACAAAATGCCTGGCAACACACACTTGACTTGCTTGACAGTATTAACGTTATCAAACAGTGATGCCTGTTGTGGCTGTGCAATCACCCATTTTTATGTTCACTTCAGGTTTCACTGCGTCATGAGAGGAGAACTCCTCATGAACTCGATCCCAAGAATGTTATAACCTGCCTGATATCCACGCACACTTGACATTGTCAAATGAAAAGTCTTGATAGTTTCGAAAAAGACTTTGTTTTGAGTTTTGAACGAATTTTTCCACATTTTAATCAATTAATTAGTTTCTTATTTATTCATATTTCAGTATTTACTCATTTGTTTATTTGTTTGTTTACTTTATATTTCTTTATTATCTATATATCTATTTAGTTTCGATTATTCATCTTATTATGTGTTATTCATTTTTAATGTAATTTTCGACAAGAAAGACTGGATTCAACAGGTTGATCGATGATGGGTGCCCTCAAAATAAATCAAAAGCATGCACAGTTTAAAACAATAGCATACATTCAAAATGTCGGAACATGAAATAAATATTAAAAATCCAAAAGTTCACATTGTCGAATACTGAATCTACAGTTTAAATGTAACTGCATAAAAAGTAGACGTATGTATGTAAATACATGTGAGAGGGTATAAATCAATTCAATATAGTAAATTATTTCAATTAGATTTGAGTTAAAATTATCCTTTTACACACTCTAAAAAGGTGGGATATGTCTGCTAGGTGATACCCATAGCCTAGTCACACACACATTATATACATGGGTGTGCGTGTGTAATTTAAAGACATATACATGACATGATATTTTGATTTGCCTCCTAATTCAATTGTATATATAATCTTTCGTGAAGGTTACAGTTATGTACTATCGAAAAATTCATTTGTTATCAAGCCCCCTTTACATGCCCCTTTGCCATGTAGGATGTGCTACCTTGTAATTTGATATATAGCCAACTGATGTAACAATTTCTGACTTTTTAAACATATCGAATTGGCACGTACTCATTGCGATGTATACTATTACAATAAGTAAATCACTTAATCATCATTTCCTTATTCTAATGATTGTCCAATAATAGATCGCTACCTAACACCAAAGTATTGAACATGCCAATATTTTTAATTCAATAGCTTTTTGTGCCGGGGATTTAGGACTTTAAAATGCCACTGTACCAAATCTGCGTAACCTCATGACGAATCAAATTTGTGAAACTCATTTCATCACAAACCGTGCCAAAAAATGATCATTCAAAGTGGCTCTTGTCACAAGTGTTAGAAACTTACAGCCATACCTGTATGCCTGTAAAGTTATTTGTATGTTGCTTATGCTTTGTATGTGGGTGTGTGTGTTGAAAATGTGAAATACGTTAATTTCATTTCAATATCTATACATCAAGAAAGAAAGATTGATATGTACTCTGGCATATGATCAAAGAATATTTATGTTCTTTGGGTTACTTTGGTGAAGACTTAGACATCTCCCTCCATACCCAGTCGATGAGGATTCCAGTTTCTTTTCACATTATATGATACCCCTTCCCCCGATTTTCCAGAAAGATTTGACAATAATATTCCAGCTATCATCGAATGTTTGATCATCTATGTGTCTCGCCATCCAAGGGATTGATATTGCATTCAAATCCCTTTGTTGACGTCATTTTGGCTTTGGCGTTAATCGGCGTTTCCTATTGTCCGACCGGCGCTTACCAATACCTGGGGGAACATGTTTCCATGAAACAAATAGTAAGTGATATTCACCAACTACTGTTATAAGCTACTGCGAGCCCTTTCATCTGATTGACGGATAGCTAATTTATATAAATGAAGAATATAAATATATATTTATCTCCCGGGGGGGGGGCACTCGACCAAAAAAGTGGTAGGGGTGTGCCGCGGGCGAGGCAAAAAACGGGGGCCTTGGAGCGGGCTTATTGTACAAAGGAGGGTCCTCGGAACGGGCTTCGGAACTACAGATGTTTGTGAAAACGGGGGTCCTCGGAACGGATCTCCGTATCTCTGTGAGTGCGTATGCATCCCTATGGAACGGGCAATCGTGCATGACGCAGCTAGCGTGGCCTCCACCGGGTGCGCTCGCGCTTAGAGGCGATGGTCGAAAAGCGCTCTACGGCCGCTTTTCACCAAAATTGCAGCTCCTTGTAGCAGATCAATGCGACCGGAACGGCGTAACGAAAAATATGCGAAGCTTTGGAACGGATTTCTTTCTCTTTTTTTCTCGATAAGAAGGAAATGCTATGCCTTGGAGCGGCTTTCTTTGTTCTTTTTCTCAAAAAGACAAAAATGCTATGCCTTGGAACGGAAATTTGAGTGTAAAAATGGGGGTCCCCTCCGCGGCACATACCCACTATGCATTATATACTGAGTGCCCCCCCCCCCGGGATTTATCTTTAGAATATTCATCTTTTGCCTTAAAAAATGCGTGGTAATTAATACTATCCCCTGACATATGGGACTTTCCGTTGCTGTACCACCCTAAAAAAAAAAAAAAGGTCCAAACTTACAAGCAGACATGGCCGAGCCGACAAATAGTCCCATCTCGGGGATAGAAGTAACAAGGATGACAATTTCATAGGGCTAGAATTAATATATAGTGCTAGAACAGAGTTTAGATACACTACTCAAAAAAAGTTAAGGACCACTTTTTAAAACGTACATAAAGATTTTATACAAGGTGTTTTATTTCTGGAAATACCTCAGTACAACTGTCCTAAATGTCCTTAAACACGCTGTAATCAATTTCACGCATGGGTGGTTTCAGTTGCACAATGTCTCTCGCATCACTGCACATCCTGAAAAGTGGGCCCCGAGGGGTATCAGCTACCGACATGAAGTGGTAAAAACGAATGTCTGAGTGTCTTTCAGGCAGTTCAGTAACGAGTGTGACCACTTCCTGCAGCAATAACGGCTTCACAGCGCTGTCTCATGGAGCTGATGAGGCGATTGATGTCTCTGACGTCCAGTGCATCCCATGCAGCCTCCAGAGCCACACCCAGCTGCTGCAGTCCAAGTGGATGGGCTTCGAGCTGGTCGAGACTCCTCCCCATCATGTCCCAGACGTGCTCTATCGGGTTTAAGTCCGGGGATCTCGCTGGCCACTCCATACGCTCAATCCCCTGGCCCTCAAGGAACTCGGTCACCACCCTAGCTCGGTGGGCACGGGCATTGTCATCCATGAAAATGATGTTTTGTCCCACATTTTCTGCAAATGGCACCACTATAGGTTCAAGGACCTCATCCCTGTACCTCACTCCTGTCATTGCTCCCCCTGGGACCACGTAGAGACGAGTACGGTTGGCGTAGGTGATGCCTCCCCACACCATGACGCTGCCTCCCCCATAACGGTCATGTTCTGCAATACAGGGGTCTGCAAATCTCTCTCCTGGTCGCCTCCAGACTCTCGAACGTCCATCATTGTGGTCAAGGGATAATCTGCTCTCATCTGTGAACAGAACTCTACGCCATTGCTGTCTGGTCCATATGACATGCTCCCGGGCCCAGTTGAGACGAATTCTTCTGTGAGCAGGGGTGAGTGGGACACACTGAGCTGGCCGTCTGGCATGCATATTGGCTCTGTGAAGTCGGTTACGGATTGTTTGAGTGGAAACAATCACTCCAGTTGCTGCAGCGAAGTCATTGTTGAGGCGGCGTGCACTGTGAAAGCGGTTGCGGAGGCTGAGATTCGTCAAGTAGCGATCATCTATAGGGGTTGTCGAAACTGGTCGGCCACTGCGGGGTCTCTCGGAGTATAGCCCTGTCTCTCGGTGTCTTTGATTTGCTCTGCTAATGACACTGTGTGACACGCCCATCAGCTCAGTGTGTCCCACTCACCCCTGCTCACAGAAGAATTCGTCTCAACTGGGCCCGGGAGCATGTCAGATGGACCAGACAGCAATGGCGTAGAGTTCTGTTCACAGATGAGAGCAGATTTTCCCTTGACCACAATGATGGACGTTCGAGAGTCTGGAGGCGACCAGGAGAGAGATTTGCAGACCCCTGTATTGCAGAACATGACCGTTATGGGGGAGGCAGCGTCATGGTGTGGGGAGGCATCACCTACGCCAACCGTACTCGTCTCTACGTGGTCCCAGGGGGAGCAATGACAGGAGTGAGGTACAGGGATGAGGTCCTTGAACCTATAGTGGTGCCATTTGCAGAAAATGTGGGACAAAACATCATTTTCATGGATGACAATGCCCGTGCCCACCGAGCTAGGGTGGTGACCGAGTTCCTTGAGGGCCAGGGGATTGAGCGTATGGAGTGGCCAGCGAGGTCCCCGGACTTAAACCCGATAGAGCACGTCTGGGACATGATGGGGAGGAGTCTCGACCAGCTCGAAGCCCATCCACTTGGACTGCAGCAGCTGGGTGTGGCTCTGGAGGCTGCATGGGATGCACTGGACGTCAGAGACATCAATCGCCTCATCAGCTCCATGAGACAGCGCTGTGAAGCCGTTATTGCTGCAGGAGGTGGTCACACTCGTTACTGAACTGCCTGAAAGACACTCAGACATTCGTTTTTACCACTTCATGTCGGTAGCTGATACCCCTCGGGGCCCACTTTTCAGGATGTGCAGTGATGCGAGAGACATTGTGCAACTGAAACCACCCATGCGTGAAATTGATTACAGCGTGTTTAAGGACATTTAGGACAGTTGTACTGAGGTATTTCCAGAAATAAAACACCTTGTATAAAATCTTTATGTACGTTTTAAAAAGTGGTCCTTAACTTTTTTTGAGTAGTGTATATCACCAGATTATATAGAGCTTATTTTAGACAAGGTATAGTCATCGTAGAGGGTTAAGAGGAAAATGACATCCTCATCTGAAAGTTTATGTTAAGCGGTGTCCAGAACCTGAATTTACTGTTGAATAATATGTATTTAAGATACCAAGTATTTTCATCATGTTTAAAGTAAATACACTGTAAAAAATGAAGTGCTAACTTAGCACTTACAGTGCTTGCATAGTGACTGCACTACGAGTGCTGACTTTTTAGTTCAAATTTAAACTAGAAAATCAGCACTCGTAGTGCAGTCACTATACAAGCACTTTAAGTGCTAAATTAGCACTTCATTTTTTACAGTGTATATATATATATATATCTTGATATTCAACAGCATCCTTTTCCGAAGAACAGTTGTAAGCAGTATAAGCGAGGATAATCAGTGGCGTATTGAACCAAATATTTTGAGGGGGCTCGATTTGGCGTATCGCGTAAAATTAATAAAACGTTGCCAGCAAGCGAAGCGAGCAAGCAAAAATTTCGACATTTTTATTACAAAAATCCAAGTTTGTGATAAATTTTGACAAATATTCGGAAAATAACATATTTCACCCTTATCCCTATCCTTTTTTTTTCCGGTAGTGTTTGAAGCAATTTCATCATAAGGCTATAGGCAAACTAGCACATCAAGAAATTTAACACAATTTTTAATTTCAGTCCGGTTGACATTGTAGTGAATTATATTGGTGACATAAATTGAGGAAACAGAATTGAAATTTGTGAAGAAATGACAGAGAGGAAACATTTTTTTGTGATATATGAATAAATTTCGTGTAAATAAGCATTAATAATTTTATGGTCAAAATTTCTAAATTCTGTGTAGAACCTTGGTGAACCTCATGTAGCTCTCAGATGGAATTAAAGAAAATCAAAATCGGTCAAGAAATAAATAAGCATTTATTTGTGATTATGAATATATTTTGCATAAATGAGCATAAGTAATTTTCTAGTCAAAATTTCAAAATTCTGTGTACAAGTTTGGTGAACCTCATGCAGCTCTACCAGATGGAAGAAGAAAATCAAAATCGGTTAACAAATAAAGAAGAAGAAGCATTTTATGTGAATTTTGAAAAATACGCATGAATTAATTTTGCATAAATTAGCATTAAAAAATTTCAAATCAAAATTTTGAAATTCTGTGTATAAGTTTGGTGAATCTTATGCAGCTCTACAAGAAGGAGGAAAAAAATCAAAATCGGTCAACAAAAAAAGAGGAGGCATTTTTTGTGTTTTATTAGCAATTTTTACATAAATTAGCATAATTTTCTACTCAAAATGTCAAAATTCTGTGTAGACCTCATGAAGCTCCACCAGAGGGAAGGAGAAAAATCAAAATCGGTCAATAAATATAGAAGCATTTTAGGTTAATTTTGAAAAAATATGCATAAATTAATTTCGCATGAATTTCTAGTCAAAATTTCCAAATTCTGTGAAGAAATTTGATTAACCTTATGAAGTTATACCAGATGGAAGCAAAAGAATCAAAATCGGTTAACAGAAGAAGCATTTTTCTGAATTTTGAAAAATGCGCATAAATTAGCATATTTAATGATTCCCCGCCTAGTGCTATCATATAAAGCAAACAGAATTGAAATCGGACTTGGAATAACGAAGAAGCATTGAAATAAAATGTCCAACAGTTTGCTTACTCGCTTTCTCCATTAACTTTCAAATGATTAGAAATCTTCCACCGTTCTGTCCCATTTTTTTTAATAATTACGCCACTGGACTCTTTTGATACCCAAAAAACACACACAAAATAATGCGATTAAATGGTATGCATGGGAGTTTGTGGATTTTTTTTTCTTTTACTGACGTGTATCAGTCAGGGACCCGTTGTAGAATGAACATTTGAAAGACTTCAGGGGAGCGTTTCATGAAAGGACTTGTCGGACGTTTTATCCGACAAGTCCCATTTTATCCGACAGTTACCATAGTAACAGTACCTCTCAGCCAATCAACATCAGAGAAAGATGTCAGATCTGACAACTTGTCGGATGAAAATGTTGATGAAACACTCCCCAGGGGTCTGTTGCAGAAAGAGATGCGTTTAAACGCAAGTCAAAAATCAAACGCAAGTCAAAAAATCAATCGCAAGTCAAAAATGCGCGCTGTTGATTGGTTGAAAATCAAGTTGCGCATGATTCTTAGAATTGCGTTTGATTGGAACTCTTTATTTCTGCAACGGGCCCAAGAAGAAGAGTACCCTACAAGCTGATTAGTTTAAGCAGTTTAATCCAAAATGCGCGCTGTTGATTGGTTGAAAATCAAGTTGCGCATGATTCTTAGAATTGCGTTTGATTGGAACTCTTTCTGCAACGGGCCCAAGAAGCAGAGTACCCTACAAGCTGATTAGTTAAAGCAGGAATTAACACGAAGATCGATATGATCATTATACTTAACCTTTTATTGGAGTATCTTATCTAAATCTGAATAATATGAATGATAACGTGCCAAAATATAGATCACTACATTTTCACCTGTTCTTTCTTGACGCTTATTTCTCTGGCACTGTCATAACCGGGGGCTGAAGGGGGCAGTTTCATTTCTTGTTAGAATCATTTTGTCTTCAAAGAGGCGAAAACGACTTTCGAAGATTATGAATATTTATTATTCTTTCATCCAAATCAGTAATGGATTCGAGGTTTGCGCGTCTCACCCTCCCTTCTCTCTCCCTCTCTGTCTTTCTCCCCTTCTTTTAATTTCTTTATTTTTATCTCTCTTTCGAAAATTCACTTACAATATAATACATTCACACTCGATAACTGCTCTTATTTTCGTTTCTTTATATCGTTCTCTTTTCCTTATCTTCTGTCTTGTCTGCATTTATTAATTTATTATTATCAATATTCTCTTCTCTATCTTATTCGCTGCCCGTCTCTGTAGCTCTAGGTACTAGTACTTTTTTTCAATTCTATACTCATACTCTTATCCTCACCACCGGTTCGGTCTCTCTCTCCCCCTTATTTTGCTGTACCCTACCCCCCCCCCCCATTCCCTACCTTTCTCTTATTTCCATTCTCTTTCTTTCTCGTTTTCAATTTCCATTTCATCTGCGTGATTACAGGAAAACCTGGAATGCTCCCGCTGTAAGTTTCTCATCATCACCCCGGATCCGTCTAAATATAGCCCTATTCGGACATCCGACGAGTAATGCGAGATTGTCATGGGGCGTAACTCTTTGGGGCAGGGGAGCTCATCTAGATACGGGCTACCCTAGATCAGCCCCTTCTTCGTTTCCTTCATAAAAAAGGCAGTCATATATATCAAGGAATTATATAAGTTACTCTCAGAACGGCTGTCATGGTCATATGTGTTTTCTTTTGGAGTGAAAAAATACAACCCTTTTAAGTTCTCATTTTGTACATTTATTTTTCTTTTTTTATTTGTGAATTTAAGAAGTAAAAAAGATTCACTGTTTGATAGTAATGGGGAAGAAAATGTCGAAAGAACCCTTTTTACTCGCCGGTTGTTATACCATTAACTGGGAATATAGCTTTTGCATGTTTTGGGTAGGAAAATTGTCTATTTGTTTGCAGTTTCAAGAGCGTTTGCTCCTAGAATTGCAAACAAGATATATTTATTGCCTAAAAGATTATTATCACTTTTCTGACAGAACAAAATAGAATAGAGAGGGAAAAGACTAGAGTATAATCTCTTCAAAGGTTGAAGGGGGAAATGGGGAAAAGATAGCACGGATCATGTGAAAGTACTCATATAAGGGATCATATAGAGACGCAACGCAACGAGGGAAAAACAGATAACTATGATGTGATAACTGTTTACTTCTTCTATTTTTTTTTCGAAAATCGCAACGATCCCATGATTTGCTCCTTCCCTTTTAATATCACCGTCTTAGCTTCTGCTGGGAGCAGAACCAACACGATACGATTAAAATCTGTTCTTACCACGTTGAGCCCCCGAGAAAGTGCTTCGCCCCGAACTTTCTAATATGACACATGCTGCGTCCTCCTGCACGAATTGAAATAATTTCCGAATCTTGTACATTGTTTCAAGATAGGGCCTTTGACTTCCGAAGAGCATGGCATGCAAGGAGAGATGAGGAAAGGGCAGGATGGGGCTAGGTTCGAGGGGGGGGGGGTACTAATGCTGCAGCAACAAGCTCCCAAAAGTATAATATTCATCACAGTTTGAGTGGTCTGAATGCGTAGCCGACAATGACCTATATGGATTTTGGTTTTATACGTGCTAGTCTCATGTGAAGACACACTTGTTGATCAAAGTTTCAGTCAGGGTCTGCATAAGCAGACTAGTTTGAGGTAAATTCCGAAAACCACTAGTCATTCATTTCATTTCATTCAATCTATTTCACCTTCATGTGTAAGAACAATAGAAACATATATTTAAATTCAATGTGTACAATAAAATTAAGTATTGATACATAAGGTGCAAACCCTTTAAGAAGCATATAGCTTATTAGCATGGGCCGAAAAACAAGCATAAGATACAATAGAAAATAAGAGTGAGTATAGATGGGATTTTAGGGGCACTAGAATGTAAATGGGTGAAATATGATATAAACTTTGTGAATATTATGTCAAAATATGTCATGAAATTAGATATTCATGTTAAAAGGGACAAAAGTCTCGCTCGCTTCACTACTTCGCAACTTTTTTTGTGTGTTTATTTCATTTGTACCTCTGCTGGAAACTAGAGATAACCAAATCAAGACATTCATTCATCTTTAAGAAGGAAATTTAAAAGGGACCCCTCACTTAGATTGCGAATCATTTCTTTATCACTGTGTTGTGCCTAGTAAATGTTTTTTTTTTTTGGGGGGGGGGGATATTTAAAGTTCAAAGTTGTCATAATATTATTTTCATATCCGATTTTGATGAAACTGTCAGTGTTATGCTGGCTTGATTTTCTTTTCTTCAAAATAATGTTGTTATTTGGGTGGACTTTAACAGATTAAGTATCCTTCACGTAGACTGTAAATAATAAAGAAGGATAGAAACTTGGTTCAGCAACATTAATTTGCGTTAATTATGAAATATTCAATGAGAGAAGTGAATATATCAGCTATTCTGATTTTATTGTATGGTGCAACGCGTCATGACGGTTTCAGGTAAACATTAGGCCTATATTATATACATCAACATCTAGAGTTTGAGGAGTTCAAATCCCTTCATTGGTCAGATTCATCGACTCGAGAAAAACCGCTTTCTTATCCAGCTGTGCCGTTAGTCATTATCACAATTATAAAGTCACGATGAATAATATAGTATTGGTCTTTATATCGAATATGCGTCATATTCCCAAAAGAAAATTTAGGTCAAGGGTGTCAATACCTGCCCAGTCTGGCTAGTATGTAGATTATATCGATAGGCTTTGTCAGGTTAAATTTTGATAATTCAAACGAGTATTACATTAAGCACGTCGATCAGTAACTGCAATTATAAATAGCCACTAATTACAAATTAAAACACGAATATTCCTGACATAGGTGATTGTTAGAAGAATACAATATACTTAGCAAGCTGTTTTTCCAATTTTATACATAAACCCACTGGCGGATCGAGGGGGGGGGGGGGGTTTGAAAGGGACAATCAACATTGCCCCTCTACTTATAATGACAATCCTCCTGCAAACTGTAAATGTTAAACTTTCGTTGTTAGTAGTAGATCATATTTGTTTAGAATGACTTTTTAGTTTGTATTGTTTTCTTTATGATTCATACCAAAATCAATTACCGACATATTATGTTTGTTACGTAATGAAAATTGTATTGTATACGAATGTTATGAATGAAGAAAAAATAAATCAAATCAAATTTGTAATTTTTGGTGAAAACTTTTTTTTTGTTTGGGGGGGGGACTTGTCAATTATTATCGTGGACGAAATTACCTTTAATTTTGGGTGAAAACTTTTTTGTGCACCCCCCTGAAAAATCCTGGATCCGCACCTGCATAAACCAACAGCATTGATGTGGAAACCCTAACAAAGAACCGAGCATGTTTTTATCCAATAAACCAGGGCCAATTTCCACTGAAACGATCACACCGATACACAGTGTGGAATATGATGTGAAATCGCCTTCACATTGTTGAATTTTAGCACTTTAACAGTGTGTACCACAAGTTCACATATTATAATTGAAAAATGAAAATCCATATTTTATTGTTAGAAATAGACATGAAATGAAATACTCCGAAAATTTGCTTTGCCCAATTGATCGTGGGCCCGGCAGCCGTTGTGCAGCGCCATATCGACGGGCCTCTATCCCTTTAATTGTTGAACCCCAAACAGGGTAGCAGCAACTTCCTATCTTTTAACATCTTTTGGTCTGACGCGGCTGGGGCTCCCACTCCCGACCTCTCGGTTGTGAGACGGATGCTCTACCAACTGAGCCAACACACCGGTTATGACCATGTGAACACGCTGTGAACAGTCACACTGCAGAGGTGTCCACCATGCAAACATATATTCACACCAGGGGCGGATCCAGCCTTCGCCAATAGAGGGGGGGGGCCCGGATTTTTTTTTCCATCAATATTTTCCCCGATCGGCCGCTCGAGGATGATTTTTGGTTTCTTTGAAGGGGTAGTCCTAATAGTCACTTCCTAACTTTATTCTTATAAATCAACAAATTTATAATATCATATATCCTTATTATATATAATGCGAGCGCGAAAGCGCGAGCTAAATTTTTTTTGAAATCTTATGTATTTTTCCTAAAATTTGAATATTCTGGGCAATGTTTGTTATCCTGAAAAATATGTGTATGCAACTAAATCATTACAACGAATGCAATGCGCGAGCAGAAATGAACTGATTTAAAAGGTACCTGTTAAAGACTGCATGCAGTTAGCCATGAAAACGTTACATATTCATTAAAAAATCAAATAATGCGAGCGCGAAGCGCGAGCTGAAATTTTTTGACATTTTTACCTGAAGAATGGAAATTCTAAGCACTTTTTTTTTACTTAAGCAGAATAGGAACATAACTAAACAATTGATGCGAGCGCTAAGCGCGAGCGGAAAATTTCGAGATTTAGACCTACTGAACGAGACACTCTATTCATGTTTTTTACAAACCATGAAAAGGATGAGTAATTGGGGATCTTCCTACATGAATAATGCGAGCACAAAGCGCAAGCAGAAAATTTTTGATATTTTGATCTGAAACTGGATAATGATTTAAATAGAGAACAAGTTGAGTATCTGAATATATACATGCGCGCGTGTTTCATATTTAGACTTAGAATCCAGCCATTCTAAATAATCTTTTGTCATGAAAATCAAAGCGAACGCGAAGCGCGAGCTTGAACTATTTGATATTCCGATCTGAAAAAAGAGTAAATTTCGGCTCTATATTTCAAGCACTTCCTATTCCTCTTGCTAAGCGCGAGATGAAACAAAAAGGACAATTTAATTATTAAATTAATATCTTATTCATCAATGCCTAATGAGGGCGCGAAATCTGATATTATGGCCTGAAAACTGGACATTTTTTGTAATTATAAATATGATGCATCAGTTAATGTATTTTTATACATTAATGCGACCGCAAATTGTGAGCCAAAATTTTTTATAAACTATGTAATGTAATTTATATTTTGATCAATAAAGATTGAAAGAAAAAAAAACTATCATGAAAAGGGGACTTTATGTAGTTTGTTGTATAATCAATATTGAGACATACATAACTCGCCAATCAAAATGCGAGCGTGCAGCACTAGCTGATTCGTTTTGAAAATCAGACCTGAAAAGGGATATTTTGAAAACTTTATGGAATACACGAAAATAATAGGTACCTGATAAATCAAAATTTGCGAGCGCGCAGCGTGAGCAGAAAATGTTAATATTCAGACCATAAAACTGACATTTTTACAGAGCACTTTTTAAAAATCAATTTGTAAATCACATACAATAATGAAAGTTCTAATTCCGAGGTGAAATACGTTTTGTATATTGACTTGACTTGATATTTAAACTCCATATTGAACAAGATATGAAAAATCACCTCACATTAGGCAATGCAAGCGCGTGCGAAAATTTTATATAGTGACATGAAAGATTCTTTTTATTTTACAAGTCTTCTTATTTTATTTACTCGTCTTCCTCCTCTACTTCTTTCTCCTCTCTTTTCCCTCCTTTTTTTCTTTCTTTCCCTTTTTTTCTTTTTTTTTGCTCCGCCAATAGGGGGGGGGGGGCGTGCCCCTCGGGGCCCCCCCTGGATCCGCCTATGCACACTATTAAATTTGAACATTTAAACAATATGGATCACATCTTCGCATTGTGTGAAACTGTTCTTTCAAGCAGGGTTAATACAGGAGTAATTAAAACCGTCAATAATCCATAAATCAATCTCAACCATCAAACCAAGTCTGTGACGTATTCAATAATCACGGTCAACTCACCAAACCTCGATAATAAGACTGACTGCAGGACTCGACCCGTAACAAAGCAGGCTGCAATAAAGTGCCTCCTTCACTACCAGTCCACAGCTACATGCCCATCGTATGTGCTTTAACCGTCGTATGTGCTTCAACCGAGGAATGGAAGGATGGGTGGAGGAAAAGAACGTCTTTCTCGAGCTACATTTCGAGCAAGAATGACGTTCTACCCATTAAAAATGTACTCGTGAGAAATTTACCACTTCTGACCTCTATCTTTTGTTACAAAGTTATGCGCGCAGACTTCGGTGAATGTCAATTGCGCGGTAACCTTTGTCATGAGAACGTGATGTTATCGTTGACAGCTGCGGCATGTCGACGAATAAACTTCATTTAATTAGGGAGTGTTCACATCGGACGCAGAACGAAAAAATCGTAAAAAAAAATGCCCGTCAAAATGATAATGAATAATTGGGAGTTTTTTGCCTCAAATTGCTGAACCGGAACAGCAGTTTCGGAGCTGACGAAAATTGCAAATAATTATGTCGTGTATATGACTTCTTCGCATTGTTCTCTGTCATTATTTACAGCATTAACAATACATTTCTATTGTTCTTGAATCATCGAATCGTCGCTGGGTGGAAAACTCCCTACTGTTTTATTTGCAAGACGCGACACTTTTGTGAAGTATTCATGCGGCAGTCACATTTCTCCTACGACCGCCTTACGGCGAGTCGAAAACAAGCCGTTTTATTTTATTCAAGCCACCCATATGTCAGTGGCAGCTACAAAAAATGTTAAAACGGCTGTTTTCGACTCGTCGTACGGCGGTCGGTGGGGAAATGTGACTGCAGCCTGAGGGACAGCATGTTTGCCTACTCCACTTTGACAGTGGGATGGGGGAGGTTCCATTTGTAATATCCACAAAGATTTTTTATCATAAAAGTCATCGATATTTGTTGTGCGTATATATCTATATATTTATGATTATATATATATATTTATATAATCATAATCATGAATGTTATTATTTCAATTCTTGTCACTGTGAGCTTTCTTGTATCCCTGAAGAAGACGTATTAGTCTTACGTCGAAAATTTGGACTTCGAAATAAACTCTGTTGGAACTAAGTACAGTGCATTACCACTTTGCCTCTTTTATCTCATCTATGTCCAACACGAGGAATGTAATATCTATATATATATATATATATTATATATATATATATATATATATATATATATATATATATATATATATATATATATATATATATACATATATATATATATATATTGGTTGTTATATTCTATAATTTAAATAATATCTCCCACTTCTGATTCTATACCGCTGTGACTGAAGGTGGCACTTTGACACTTATTCATAATAACAAAAGACTAATGTTAATTGGTAAGATCCCCCACTCTGGGCCCCTAATACATATGTTAGCGACAAATAAAAAGAATAGTTTTGATTGGTTCCTGCCTGTGTTTTGAGCAAAATCTGCATGTAACAATGATTCTGACTGGTCATTGTGTCAGTCAGCGATTGATTGCGAACTTTTTTTGGTAACGTTGTTGGCAGGACACCAATTTCTGGCCTTCAAAGATTTTAAAGCAAAGGCACATATATTTGTGTTTGTATCTTTCTGTGATTCATAAATCGAATAAATTAGATTACCGGTTGGTTGGTCTGTTCTATAGCCCATGTGGTGTTCGCTCATCTTCTTGAAATAAGGGAACCAACAGAATAATGTCCCTTATTTTCTACTGCAATATTTAGTGTTCACAAACTCCAACTCCATGATTATACTGCACAACAAAAGCTGTAATGAATTACATACATAGTCACTAGTTGGATATTTACTTATTAGTAGTAGTCATTCAAATATGCCCATGTATTAACAAAATAATGTATTGTGTAAATAAAGTAAGGGATATTTGATTACTGATTAATCTTAATTAGGTCGTTACATTTTCACAGATATCATAATTCATATGTTCATATCACTGGCGTAAATCCCGGGGGGATGGGGGGATATATCCCCCCCCCCCACTTTTCGAGGAGGGGGGGTGGCCTGTTCAAACATCCCCCCACTTTTTACGAAAGAAATGAAAAAAAAAAATCACAAGAGATAAATGTTTAACTGGTGAAAATTCTTCCTGAAATACCGCTTAACAAATAAAACAATATTATTGAATCATAAAATGCAAATAAAGAGCCAGTTCACCATTTCCAAACGAAATACTTATGTCCTTATTATAACATTGAAGAGAAACCCCCGTTTCTTCCAATTCATCAATGTTCGGGTATTTGGGAAGGGATTAAGATGGAATGTCAAAAAAATGTGAATGTATGATCTCTAATAAAACCATTAAACCATCAAGGGGTAAAAAATGTAATAATATTGGAGGGGTATTTGCCATATGGACATACAATGGCGTAACTACGGGGGGGGGGGGACATGGGGGGCACGTGCCCCCCCCCCCCCCCAATCGGCTGACCAAAAAAAAAAACCGGGGAAAAAGGGAAAAGGAGAAAAGAGGGAGAAAGGAAGAGAAACGTAGTGGAAAAGAAGTAATATTATTCATTGTAATGTTATATTATATTATAACTATGTTATGTTACATTACATAAGAAACATTTTTATCTTAACTTTATGAAACATAATTTGCCCAGGGCCTACGTCTTCATTGTTCCTGGTGCTCGCATTGTCTGTTTAACGAGATATATGATCCTGTTGTACTAAAACATCCCGTTTTCAAGTCAATATAAACCAAATATATTTCCTAGCACTTGAGTTATCATTGTTTTATGTAGTGACATATGCTACTTTTTCATGACTCAAAAAGTTAAGGTCTTCGTATATATTATGAAACATTTCCTGTCCGTGATTACGTTCGCATTAGTGGATTGGTGAAATATGTCTGCTCTTCATGAATTCCTAAAATCAATCCTTAAAATGTCCCTTCTTCTGATTAGAGTATCAAAAATTTTCAGCTCGCGCTTCGCGCTCGCATCATTTGGTTAATGAAATACGTATGGTCCTAGTTAATTCCTACAGAAAGAAACCTTAGAATGCCCCACTTCAGGTCTGAATTATCTAAATTTTCTGCTCGCGCTTCGCGCTCGCAATATTTGATTCAGTAGGGAGATGCGTATGATAATCATGATTGTAATGACTACAAAAAGTGTTTCATGTGTTCAGATGTAATTCTAATAAAATCAGCAAGCGCTTGGCACTCGCATTAGATGACTATGGTGAGATATGCATATTCTTAATGGTACCTAAAATATATCCCTTAAAATCTCGCTGTTTGGGGTCAAAATATACGAAAACTTCAGCTCGCGCTTCGCGCTCGCATTTTTTAGCGAGACAGGTACCTATCATGATTACACAAATTTGATTATAATGTCCCTTTTAAAGTGTGAATATAAACAAATTTCAGCTCGCGCTTCGCGCCCGCATTATTTGATCAGTGAGATACATATCCGTTTGATGACATTGTCCTTAAAATGTCTCTATTAGGTCAGAATAACTTGCAACTGAGCGCGCTCACTCAGTGATTCAAAAATTTTGCTGGTGCCCCCCCCCATGCCGTGACCCACGGTATGCCACTGTGGACATATCAATGATAATTCCTTACATATCTAAAAACATGATTGCAAAAAAAACGCCAAAATATTTCAGTCATCCCCCCCACCCATCAACACGGATTTACGCCAGTGGTTCATATATTTTTATATATATCGAATTGAAAAAACCGCAGTGGTTTGATATTTTGTTGGCCAAATACATTTCTTTACAACATTTCGTCATAATTTTCATTTGAAAGGGATTTGAATCTCTTCATTTTTTTTTTGGAAAGTCTGTACATCTCCGACATGTCATCATATGAAAATGGTGACTAATTTCCTATTACTCTTGCTAAGCGCGAGATGAAACAAAAGGGACAATTTAATTATTAAATCAATATCTTATTCATTAATGCCTAATGAGCGCGCGAAATCTGACGACATTATGGCCTGAAGACTGGACATTTCAAGCACTTTTGTAATTATAAATAGGATGCATCAGTTAATATATTTTTAACCATTAATGCGAGCGCAAATTGCGAGCCATATTTTTTTAATAAACTGTCATTAAAAGGGGACTTTAAGTAGGTTGTTATATAATTAGTATTGAGACATATATAACTCGCCAATCAAAATGCGAGCGTGCATCGCTAGCTGATACGTTTTGACAATCAGACCTGAAAAGGGATATTTTGAAAACTTATGGAATACACGAAAATAATAGGTACCTGATAAATCAAAATTTGCGAGCGCACAGCGCGAGCAGAAAATGTTAATATTCAGACCATAAAACTAACATTTTTACAAAGCACTTTTTGAAAATCAATTTGTAAATCGCACAAAATAATGAAAGTTCGATTTCCGAGGTGAAATACGTTTTGTATATTGACCACCAAACTTGATATTTCAACTCCATATTGAACAAGATATGAAAATCACTTAACAGGCAATGCGAGCGCGAAACGCGAGCGAAAATTTTATATAGTGACATGAAAGATTCTTTTTATTTTCCAAGTCTTCCCCTCATCTTATTTTATTCACTCGTCTTCCTCTTCTTTTTTCTCCCTTTTTTTCCCTCCTTTTTTTTTCTTTCCTTTTCCCCTTTTTTGGCTCTGCCAATAGGGGGGGGGGGGGGCTGGCCCCTCGGCCCCCCTGGATCCGTCTATGAAGCGAAACATAAAACCTAACCTCCAAAACTTATTAAACCCTAGTCCTTATCTTTACATTTTTCTGAACCAAAAACTCTACAATCCTCACTCTAATCCTATGCCTTCTGAGATATTAAGACCGGAACAAATGTCGTATCACCGTTTTCCCCCCTCTCCTCAAACACGTTGAACCGTCGAGGGCATATGGGGCATGCGCATTAAGCTACCGTCACACCAGTGAATACGACTCTTGGACCGACCGATAGTATGCTATTTGTAATAACGAATATGGTTTTGATCGGTCTGGAGTCGGTTTCGTTAGTATGACTGAACGAAGCATTAGGGAATTTTGGCTCCGCGACGCACGACGCATCCGAGAACACGGTAAATGTTTTGAATTTTTTTTACATTTTTCTGAACCAAAAACTCTACAATCCTCACTCTAATCCTATGCCTTCTGAGATATTAAGACCGGAACAAATGTCGTATCACCGTTTTCCCCCCTCTCCTCAAACACGTTGAACCGTCGAGGGCATATGGGGCATGCGCATTAAGCTACCGTCACACCAGTGAATACGACTCTTGGACCGACCGATAGTATGCTATTTGTAATAACGAATATGGTTTTGATCGGTCTGGAGTCGGTTTCGTTAGTATGACTGAACGAAGCATTAGGGAATTTTGGCTCCGCGACGCACGACGCATCCGAGAACACGGTAAATGTTTTGAAAAATACCCGTCAAATGACTATGAATATAGTAGGGAGGTCTTTGTCGAAAATTGGTGACCCGGGACAGCAGTTTCGTCTAAGTTTCAAAGCTGACGGAAAATTGCCAATATGTCGTTTGCATAGAATCGAGGAATAAAATGCTGTTTTGATTCCCCAATCTTCCACAAAGACATCTTGGCTTGTCTTTGTCATAAAAGGCATTTGACAATATGTGTTCTGTGTTCTTGAATCCATCGTGCGTGGTGGAGCGAAAACTCTCTATTACTGAACTATACTTGGCAACACACTACCACCTGCCGTGTTTGACATTCTAGTCACACTTGCGTAATTCTGAGTCACAACATGGATACCATATATGCAACGAGTAAAGATTGGGTTCACCAAAAGGTGAGAACTGATTCCGATAATTTAAGAGTAAACTCTCTTTAAAGCCAAAGTTCATTGGAAAGAAAAGTTTGTTGTAAAATATCATAAATATATATACATATATTTTTTTTTTGATATGGATGAAGGTATGAGGAAAATCCTTCTAGATTAAGAAAATTATCAGAATTTATTTGTTTGATTTGTGACGTCATGACTATACGAGCAGCTACCGCATGTTATCTTATAGATTAACCCCCCCCCCCCCCCATTTCATTTTTATTGGATATTGATGAACCAAATTTTATTTATTTTTCTTTCAGGAGCGAGTGTGAAATAATTTGTTTGTTGATATACTCAAGAAAAAACTTCATTAAAAAAAAAAAAGATTGATCTTTTACTGTAGGATATATGGGCAAGCTGCTCGCATATGACGTCACAAATAAAACAAAAAATAAATTCTAATCAAGTTTTTATTTTAAATCTTTAATGGCTTTTCCTCAATCCTTTATCAATATTTTTCATTATTTTTACTGCTATTTTTATGATAGACTCTTTTTTCTGGGTGAGCTTTCCTTTTAAACTTGAAGTAAATTTCCCTATGAAGTGCTAAACGTCGAGAAAAGTGAAACAAATCATGCATTTAACTTCTGAAGGTTCCCATGGCAAAGAAGAATAGTGTAGTAGGTTTCATCGTACACCATGTATCTTGCTTGGGCAAGTGTTGGTCCTAAAAAATGACCACCGAAAGTTATGAAAAAAACTTTAGCATTAAGGTTTTTTCAATGTTCTTTTCTTTAAAATCAATTTTTTGGGGGGATGGAATTATCTTTAAGTATGCGTAAGTAGGTCCATGGCGTAAGCAAGAAGGCATATACGTCATAAGAAATACACTATTTTCATATTTGTCATCAGTGTATTGAGGTCGAACTTGCCAGATGTTTATTGTAAGTAATGATTAGTAAAGTGTACTCGATTAATTGACCTTGAATATTAGTGTATTAGTCTGCATTGTTCCCCCTTTTCAAGATATATTGCAAGATACGACAAACAGAGAATATTGATATACGACACATGGTATATCGGCATAATGGGACATCACGTGCTGTAGATAAATTGCACATGTTATTGACATATTCAAGGAAAATCTCTAAAACTAACTAAAATGGTTCAGTCTGTGCTTCGACAGCAAGAAAAAGAGATTTAAAAATTCTTCGTACGGATACAGTACATTTGGAAGTTTGAAGAAATCTTAATTTTTAAGCTGACAAGTGACACAGCTAAAACCGGTATAGCTTTTCCAGCATAGTATTGGGGGGCGGCACGAAGTTTTATATAGGCGTTTGGTGTGAGGCTTTTAAAAAAAAAAACAAGTGCACACCTAGTTACCAATAATGCACATAGCATTTCCATTTATTTGAAAGCAGGATTAAAAGAGCAATGTAGATTGAATGCCTTGCTCACGGGCATAGGTGCCGCGGCCGGGGATCGAACCCCGGACTTTACATGTATAGCCAGGCGCCTTAGACCACTCGGCCGCGGCAACTCCACTTAAGTTCCGTAATCGATGATTATCCAAATAAGCGAAGTTGGACACTTACGTAATGTAACATAAATAAAAAGAAACAGACAAATATAAAACAAATTTAGACTTGACTATATTTTGTCTCTTCCTCTTTAACATGTTTAAGATTAACGCACAATATCCCAATTTCAGATCATACTCGATATAAATGAAAATGCAATGACACACGATGGCGTCGATAAACTGGGCGTGCGATTAGCTAACGTGACACTTTCTTTGTTTGACTTTCAGTTATGAAAAAAAATCGCTTTGTGCTCCATGCAAGTACAATACCAGTTAAATAATTAATCTCTATAAATACCAGATGACATGGGTAATACTACGATCAGAGAGGAATTAGCAGAGATGTAGGCAAGCACTGACGAAGCTATCTGATTCATCCGATTCCATGTTACTATATTTTCCGACATAAGGAATGCGTACAATCGGTGTGCTTTACGTTTATGTAATTTTTCAAACAATTGTTATAATTTTTTTGGAACTTTCTCTCGCATTGAATTCGGTTTTTCAGCGGGTCTATAGACTATCATTTTGATTCTCCAATTAAGACTAAAATAATGCAGATATACTGTATCTGAGTATTATCTAGGGATGATGATGAATGTTACAATTTTTTTCGAAGTTTATGTTAAAAACCGTCAAAAACAGAAAGAAATAAGTAAAACAAAGTCACAGTTATTGGTTTCTTTAAACCCTTTTAAAGATGATTTTCCCATGTGTCATATTCCCTCCTCTCCGTGGCTCATAAGTGGTAACAGCAGCTGTAATAGTAATGGCAGTGATAATAGTGTATAGTAATTGTTTATTTTCTGTAAATTAATTGGAACCTACACTGTAAAAAAAATACGTAAATTTTCTTAAATGTATATTGAACCCAAATAAATCAAGTAAATTAAAAGACAAGTTAAAACTACTGAAATAAAACGAAAAATAATTACAAATTATGAATTCTACTTATATACATTAAGTGTTAACTACTGATTCAGAATCGTTTTTTACAGTGTAAGAGCAGAAATATACATATCGTAATTTAAATTACAATCAAAGGCAATCTAATATATCATTATTTTTTAATAAAGGATGATAATAATTTTAGAATATGAAAAATACGTATTATTCTACTTATTAATTCAAACAAAATAACCCCAATCAAAACATTACCATCAATTTTATAAAGGTAAATCTAATCCCTTGATTCACGCTTTTAAAAGAAAATCCATACACTGTAAAAAATAGAAATTCTTAGAACTAGTAATTACAACTTAATGTATATAAGTAGAATTTATTCTTTGTGATTTTCCTACATTGTTTAAGTACACTTAACTTCTCTTCGAATTTTCTTGATTTTCTTAAGGTTCAATACACATTTTTTTTAAATTCAAGTAATGCTAACTTGCTTCGATTAAGTAAACCTAATTACAATAGGCAAAGATATTGATTACTTAAAAAGATATGTTAAATGTACTTATAATTTTTAATTAATGCCTTATTTACATAACACATGAATATTCATTAAGAGCAAGTGAATGTCATTTTTTCAAAAATAAATGTCATATCTATTTGTGTTTGAAAATTGATTTGGATTAGGATGTGCAAGAAATATTTTGATTTTTTGTTGAATCGAGGAATGAGCAACATTGAATAGTCACCGACCTGAAAAGATTTTTCTTTACATTATGGGAAATCTTTTCACTGTTTTATTTGATAGGATGCACCGATCGCGTATAAATATAAAAGTTAGTACCTAAGTACAGGTGAGTGACAATGAAAAAGTCGAATATTTGGATAAAAGATGACCAAGTTGAAATGATGCCATTGAAAGTCGGCAAGTAGTGGACTTTCATGCCTTAATAGAAAGTCCTCTCCCCCATTTATTATTTAATGTTGCAGTGATTGTTTTACTTAATTGAATTAAGTTGGTGTAACTTAATTTATTTGAGTAAAATGGCTGCCAAAAAAACAAATAAATTTTACTCAAGACTGTCAAAGTTATAAATACTTGAAAAAATTGCGACACTTTCTTAACATAATTTAATTAAGTTATTACAAAGGTATTTTTACGGTGTCCCAAATTTTCAAAATATATTTGGAGACAAATAGTCTATCAACCTTATTTTTCGAATTTCGCAGCGGCATATCCAGTTAATGAAGCCCTAAATTCTAATCTAACCCCTTTAAACTAAGTAGCTTCCTGAGTTGTAGTCGATGTTGATAATCTCAGGCACGTGTGAAGGAGTTCAGAAAAATAATAGAATTAAAATTTGATCTCATATTACAGCAATGTGACCTGTTTGGATTCACACTGACTTCCTGTTTTTAAGCAACATTATTTGCTGCTTGGTGAATATTTTGACCATTTAATTAACGAAATGTGTGTAACTTTGCCAAAAATGCAAGTTAGATGGCCTAAACATGTTGACAGTAAATAATATTCGGTACCCCCCCCCATATCCTCCCTTTGGTAGGATAGTTGTAGTAGTAGTAGTAGCAGTAGTAGTAGAAGTATAGTCTAGAAGTAGTTAGTAGTAGTAGAAGTATTAGTAGACGTAGTTGTAGAAGTAGTAGTAAAAGTAGTGATGGTAGTATAGTAAAAATAGTAGTAGTAGTAGTAGAAGTAGTGGTAGTAGTAGTAGTATTACTAGAAGTAGTAGAAGTAGTACTAGAAGTAGTGGTAGTAGTAGTAGTAGTAGTAGAAGTAGTAGAAGCAATAGTAGAAGTAGTAGTAGTAGTATATTAGAAGAAGTAAGTAGTAGTAGTAGTAGTAGTAGTAGTAGTAGTAGTAGTAGAAGTATAGTAGTAGAAGTAGTGGTTAGAAGTAGTAGTAGTGATTCTGTTCATTCGTTGTTTTCGATTTATAGTTATATGCTTCATTGTGGCTTTTATCATCATACGAGTCATATCAAATCCGAATATCATCATTATTCAATTACATTTCTCTTGTATTACCCTCCCCTGCACCCCACAGAGCTTCAGTTACGTAATGGTTCTTATCTTCACGAGGGTATAGTCGAGGAGTTCAGCGCGGAGTACAACGAATGGATCAACTTCTGTGTTGACGGGTTCGACGCGCAGGAAGCGCGCGTCGTCTGTCGAAATATTGGGTTCCCGGATGCCGCTTTTGCACTCGACACCGATACAGTGTTCGGATCGGATACCCAGTCGTACTACGCAGTGTCTCTTGACTGCGAAGGAAGTAGGTGACGCCAGAGGGGGCGACCCCTCCCATTTTAAATATTATTCAGGTGGATAGGAAATAAAGGAATTGTTTTATGAATGGTGAACTGAATATTAGGGAAGGTAGTAATAAAATATGCCCTGCTGTAGGGAAATTGTCCGAGGGGTATTTCTATAGGAGTATTCATAATAATAGGTTAAGCATAGGCCAATAGCAATGAGATGATTTCCAAAGCACAATGGCCCGTATTCTGATAGCAGGTTTAACTTTAACTCAGGTTTAAAGTTGTGCTTTAAGTATGGATAGCCAATTGTTACATAAATCACTAACAGTATAGATATTTCAGCTCATTTGGCTCTCAAATTATTCATAATTGTGTAGAAAGTATAAATAGATGATTGTCTTCACCATCGATGAATCACGAATGAGCACAGTAAACATATGAAACATGCAACTTAATAAAAATGTTGATACTTTTGGCTTCCCATACTTAAACCGCAAATTAAAATACTGCCCCAAATTGGTTGGACACATAATTACCCTCGTGCTGGTTAAAATTTTACCCAATATTTTTGACAGTGTAGTAGTATAGTAGCAGTAGTATTATTATCATTGGCGGCGGAAGCCAAACAATTTAGGGGGGACCACCAACATAAAAGGTTATAATTTTATATTAACCAAAATTTTAGGGGGGACCGACAAAAAATTTTGACAAGCAAAAATAAAAATAAAAAAATAACAAAAGTAATCAACGAAAAATTTAGGGGGATCGTCCCCCCACTTCAAATTTAGGGGGGACACGTCCCCCGCCCCCCCCCCCGCTTCCGCCGCCTATGATTATTATTATTAGTAGTAGTAGTAGTAGTAGTGCACTGTAAAACATGAAGTGCTACATGTAATTTAGCACTTACAGTGCTTGTATAGTGACTGCACTACGAGTGCTGATTTTTTAGTTCAAATTTAAACTAGAAAATCAGCACTCGTAGTGCAGTCACTATACAAGCACTTAAAGTGCTAAAATAGCACTTCATTTTTTACAGTGTGGAATAAAAGTAAAAGTTTAATTATAGTTGAAATAGCAGTAATAAATTAACTGCTCTTTATACAATATTACAGTTTTGTTTATATTCTCTTCAGAGTAACAAAATAAAAATATATATGTATCAAGACCATCAGTTGTCGATGTACTTGTGGTTGTATAGCATGAGTTCACTGTGTGCAGAAGTTCATTGGATTTCATATAGTTCCCCAACTCATTTTGTTTTATTATCAATTAATTAACAATCACCTGAAAAGCTTCTCGCTTGGCAGATTTTTGTTTTGCAATCATGGCAACAAAAAAAAATACAAAAAAAATTCATGCAGACTAAATGTTATGGATATCATTAAGTCCTATGACAATAAATATATTTGGTTTGTATTCATGTTTATTTTTTAGAATGTCAGGCTTTGCGTCTCGTATCTGACATTTCGGTTCACTTATTTGACATTAACCAAATGATTAACGTATGATTACAATTATCACATCAGAAGAAAAAAAAATCCCCTTCAAAATACAGAAAGTTTGCTGTACTTTAACTAAATACAAGATGCAAATAACAATGCTAAACTGTAGGCCTACAAATGTTGATAATTTGCGGGATTGGTATTAGAGAGATGATTGATATCCAAAACTAATCTCATTTGATCTACTCAATAATTACTCCGATTTTATTTTTAGCCGAGTCCCGGCTTGTAGACTGTAGTTACCAAGACCTGCCCGATTGCGTCGTGGGATTTGGAGCTGCTGTCATCTGCCAGAGTGAGTAGATTTCAAATTCCAAGTTTTAGTCTATCAAAAATAAATATTCAATTTCTACATATTGAACAACCTGAGCATTTCATTGTACTACAGTTTGTTGCACATGTTGATTTCGTTTTACTGGAGCGTTGTGGCCCAGTGGCTCAGTCGTCTGACTTTGAAACATAGGGTCGTGTGTTCGAATCCCAGCCATGGCATAATTTCCTTCAGCAAGAAATTTATCCACATTGTGCTACACTCAACCCAGGTGAGGTGAATGGGTACCCGGCAAGATTCATTTCTTGAATGCATGAGCGCTGAAAGGCAACTCGAGCTAAAGCCGGGGTAATAATAATAATACAATTGCGCCTCGGAATAGAATATTTCGAGATAGATGGCGCTATAGAAATGCCTATTATTATTATTATTATTATTGTTATTATTATTCTTCTTCTTATTATTATTATTATTATTATGGTTATTATAATTATACAGTAATTAAATATCTCTTAAATTTGGGGGAATCCAATGTAGTTGCAATTGACATTGTATGCGATGGTGGGGGTAAGTAGAAGTAGTGCACACCTAAAAATATTCTTGAAGGCGAATCCAAATGAAAAGTTGTTCTGAAGACAAACTGAAAAGGAGACAAGTGAAAGATAACAAAATATCCGACAAACAAGGAAATATTTTTTTTTCAGATATGATTTGCAAAAGTTCTAATCGCGATATTAGCATGATTGGGGAGTTTTCGCATAGCGGCGCGGAATAAATCCCACAAAGCATCAAATGCGTTGACAAAGCAAGTCAAATCACAATAAAATCTTTGTCAAGGGTCGCTGAATCAGAGCAGCAGTTTTTTTTCCCCGACGTTTCAGAGCTGACAAAAAATCGCAAATATGTCGTTTGACCAGAGTCAGGGACGAAACTGGTGTTTCGATTCACTGACCCTCGACAAAGACTTCATTGTCATGCACTGCAAAAACTCCGGTGTCGATTTAACACCAGCCCGGAATCTATATATGTCCACACCAGAGAAGAAACAACAACAGTTTGGAATCAAACCGATGCTGTTTTAATACAAATTGGTTTTGTATAAACACCTATCTGGTGTTAGACCAAAGCGAAATTTGTGTTGTTCAACACTTCTCTGGTGTGGACATATATAGATTCATGGCTGGTGTTAAATCAACACCAGAGTTTTTGCAGTGTGAAGGACGTCGTGTGATATTATTGATTCTTTACGTACTAGAATGCGTCTGCGTAGCTGATGCGAAAACTAAATAATGACACCAATTCCAGATAAATTGAAAACTACAACGTCGTCATTTTTTTGTATTTTAATGCCCATCTAACAATACCAAGAATACATATAGCATTTCCATTCATTTGAATGTATGATTAAAGAGCACTGTCCATTAAACGCCTTGCTCACGGGCATAGGTGCCGTGGCCGGGATCGAACCCCGAACTTTCAAGTGTCAGCCAGGGGTCTTAGACCACTTGGCCACGGCACCCTTCCATGTTCAAGGATACATCATCGATCCGTTTGGATACGATGTCTTGGTGTGACTGTAACCTACTATAATATCCACCAGACAAGTGACGAATTCTGGTTTGCATTAGGTGTCAAATTTTCATCAGAACATAATCTGCTAAGTGATTTTCATTTCCACCCTGTCTGATATGTGTTTAACACGAAACTAATGGTAGTAATTCTATGTTCTTAGCTACAATCACAAGCACAGGGTCAGATTGCTCACCCCCCCCCCCCCGTTCTCTCTCTCTCTCTCTCTCTCCTTCTCTCTAGAGAGGGGGAGAGAGATTGTGATTTTACGGGGGAAATGTATACATTGCTTCGAATATTCGCTGAACTTAGCCGCAGGTCAGAAAAGCAAATTAAACACACGTTAGCTAATGTTCGAGGCGAGGAACCGATTGAAAAAAAAAAAAATATTACACATTTTTTTTTTACCGAAAAGGGGACTAAACACAAATAATTGCCTCTGCTTCTAAACCCCCATGCATGTTCGGTTTACGTTGGATAACAACTTAAATTTGACGTTATCCTTTTTCGACGTCATGGACGTGCCCGTCATCGCAGATGTTTCGCATTACTACGTGAAATACACACTTTTAATGAACTTTTAATCTTGCTGTTGTAGAGCCGGACTATGTCGGGTGTTTCCACAAACCGAACTCCAGCATCCTTCATACACACTCCATCTTCTCTAGAACCATGACTGTCGATGCCTGCCTCCGAAACTGTCGCGACGGCGGATTCCCTTTCGCCTGGACGTTCGATTCCATGCACTGTGGGTGCGGCAAGTACAACGACTTAGCGACCTTCATTCAAAGCGACGCCGTGTGCTCCTGCCCGTGTGGGGGCGCTATATATGAAACTTGTGGTGGACCAACCTGCTCACAAGGAACGAGCGATATGATTTCTGTCTACAACAGTAAGATGGATCCGTCATTTCTTTTATTTTATTTTACAATTCAATTCAGCTCTTTTATCAGTAAGCCTTGTTATCATTTTCGTTTTTAAATGTATTGTGTTCAATCATCACTGGTCATGGTGGCTCAGTGGTAGAGCGTCCGCCTCATGAACGAAAGGTCGTGGGTTCGATCCTCGGCCGAGTCATACCAAAAACTTATAAAAATGGGAACTTCTGTCTTGTTGCTAGGCGGTCAGCATTTAGATTGGAGAGGGGAAATAAGAAAATTATTATATTACGCAGGGCCTGCTGGTAAAGCAGTTACCTAACTCAGTGAAGTGGCTATCATGGGTAAACAAAACTTTATTGTTATTATTACTGTCAATTAAAGTTGAATATTTTAACGAACTTGATTTCAAACGATAGTAAATTAGACTTCATAAAACATGTATAAGACATAATTATATGAAAGCTACTAGATCATAGATAGTGAGTATGTGAAGTCCTTGACAATCCTTTCTTATTCGTTTTCTCCTCTTCTTTTGCTTTTTCTTCTTCGTCTTCTTTCTGCTCTTCTTCGTCTTCGTCTTACAGCGCAGAAGGGATTTTGCCTCGATCCTGGGCGCCCTCGAAATGGACGCAGAGCCGGAAACTGGTTTCGATACGGGTCGAAGGTCACTTTTGAATGTCAAGAAGGTCATCGTCTTCGAGGTCATGAAACCTTGCAGTGTATGCAAGCAGTCAGGGGCGGCGAAGTCACGTGGTCGCAATCTACGCCATCTTGCCAAGGTGACTTGATGAGAGCATGAAGATTGAATCAATTAAATCACAATTAGTTAATGGTGAATATTTTGTTGTTCTGACACAAAACATGGTTACTTGCAAATGTGGCCGCGATTTCCGCATCTAGAGGAAAGGGGGGGGGGGGCATTTCCCATCGACTCCCGCGGTACAGAAATCGAAAAACCAGGAGAGTGGCAGCCCCTTCCTCCCCCCCCCCTGGATCACTGTCATGGTTGCTTGTAAGAAAAAAAAAGGGGAGCAACGTCATTACATTTCAGTAATTAATGATTAATCTTATGCGCAACGTACAAACGGGTACTTATTTAAATTATTGATTCAATAAAAAATAATATCACTGTCTGTGTTACACAGGGGTCTTCGTCGGATGAGTACGCATTATTTTTGTGGAAAAGTAATATATGCATATAATAAGGAATAGATGATGTTGGTTTCCTTCTGTTTTTATTTCCTTCCTCTATATTACATTTATATTTATTCAAAGTTTCTACTCAAACATGGCCAAGAAGACAGGTCCGACTCTTTAAGAAAAACTATAAAGATCTTGCTGTATTTCTGGTACTACAAGGGGGGGGGGGGGGTCATTGTTTCATTCGTTATTATTTTCATGTGAACATCACCATCATCTCCAACATCAACCATGTTACCATCTTCATTTCTACCACATTGTCCACCATACCGACCATGGTTACCTGAAACATCTCATTGCACTGCCCAAGGTTTGGGTGGTCAAATCAACGTATTGATTGGTCAAAAGATTCTTGATGAGAAAGATGGATATAGCAAACGAAGTCTTATTTTATCACCTCTATAATTATGTTCTTTTTTCTGCAGCGGTTAAAACAAAAAAAGTTGAAGTTGAGGAAACAACCGTCTCGACAATCGACGCCACCAATTCCTCTTCGACAATCGACCCAACAAGTGGAACAGCGCCACCAACGAGGGATATTCTCAAACTTAACACTCTTTCAGGTTCGTGAAGTCTGCAGCTAACAAAATCTCTTTTCCAAAACAGTCAAGTGGTGTCACGCGCGTAAAACATTCCCCATAGACTTGTGTGTTAAAATGGCACTTAAGAAAAATTCATAAAAAAATAAATGTGAAATTAGAGGGTCGAATGTTTACTACCTTTGGATAGGATATATATCTGACATTCCATATCTTCCCAGAGAAGGGTATCGTAGCCGGCTCATTTTAAATATAAGTCGCCATTTATGAAGATAACTATGATGGGATCAAATTCATCAACTGAAACAGTAAAATAGCCCCAATTCTTCCGCCAGTCAAAAAATAGTTCCAAATCATTGATATATCTTCCCAATTTGGGCAAAGGAAGTTCAGTAGTTACCATTTCTAGAATCAGATTTTGAATCATATTCATACACTTTTGTCAATCAGCAATATCAAATTGAAAAAATTCGAACGGGTTGGGTCGAACGAATATCTTTAGTCCTCCTGATGTAAATAGGCTCATGGCACCTATATTATATGACCAATGAATTTTATAGCTACTTTGCTATTCTTTTATATCTGTACACTCACACTAGCACAAAAAAATGCATTGAAAATGCCTATTTTCTATGCAATGACCCATTTTAATGTGTTACTCATAAATGTTATATTGAGTAAATGGATGTATACATATCCTACCTGCATATAGCCCAACAGCGAATGCAATGACAATATAGGCCCCTATTCTCCTTGTAATATAAAAGTGTATGTAAATTTTGTGTAGATATCAGGATACCAGAATTGCCCCAAACATAATTACCAGATATACATGAGATTGAATGAGGAAACAATAAAAGAATTAGAACATATTACTTTAGTACATTTGCATTTGACCTATTATATCAAAATCTTCCTATAGGGCTATTGCCTATCAGATGTAAGAAGGAAGAGATACATAAATAGATAGAAAGAGAGAGAGAGAGAGAAAAAGAGAGAGAGAGAGAGAGAGAGAGAGAGAGGGAGAGAGAAAGATAATTTTATAGATGGCATGGCTTATAAAGAGGGGGGGGGGGGCTAGACTAAGATTGGAGCACACAGCCACCCGCTCCCTCCTTAGTTGAGCACTATTAGATACCTTACCTTACTCTGTGCCTTTTTCTAAATACCGTCTTGAAGGTACCACTCTAGTTCTCTTCAGTAAAGTTCACAAAGTTGTATCTCCTCTCTACCCCATTCCAAAGAACAATTTAACATGAAAGGTCTTTCTAACATTAGGTAGGTGATCATACACTAGCACAAACCTATGATGAATCAGAACATAAAGAGGCCTAGACTCTCAATTCACCAGTCTATATGCATTCCTAGGCTTACATACACATACCTACTAACTTTACCTGATATAGCCTTGCTAAGCCATTAAATCAATTTTTGCACAATTTGATGACTATCAGTTAGAAATTGTTGGCTACTGAGGAGTTTGGGCAGGTATTCCATCCACTATAGGGAATTCGCCTGTATTACCTATATGTGTCACGCGCGTAAAACATTCCCCATAGACTTGTGTGTTAAAATGGCACTTAAGAAAAATTCATAAAAAATAAATGTGAAATTAGAGGGTCGAATGTTTACTACCTTTGGATAGGATATATATCTGACATTCCATATCTTCCCAGAGAAGGGTATCGTAGCCAGCTCATTTTAAATATAAGTCGCCATTTATGAAGATAACTATGATGGGATCAAATTCATCAACTGAAACAGTAAAATAGCCCCAATTCTTCCGCCAGTCAAAAAATAGTTCCAAATCATTGATATATCTTCCCAATTTGGGCAAAGGAAGTTCAGTAGTTACCATTTCTAGAATCAGATTTTGAATCATATTCATACACTTTTGTCAATCAGCAATATCAAATTGAAAAAATTCGAATGGGTCGGGTCGAACGAATATCTTTAGCCCTCCTGATGTAATTAGGCTCATGGCACCAAGAGGTATAGAGAAGCCAAATAGAAATGACTGTATCAAAACGATTGTCTCTTTCTATTGAATGGCCCCTGGTATATGAAAGATTGGGGAGTCTGGAAAATGTTTTCAGTGTAAAACTGATTTAGGACTATTTTAACTGGGGCCTATAATGTTGTGGTCTAGTGGTTCCGACTCTCGCCTTTGGAACAGAGGGTCGTGAGTTCGAACCCCATTCATAACAGCAAGAAATTTATCAATACTGTGCTGCACCCACCCCAGGTGAAGTGAATGGGTAGCCAGCAGGATTAATTTATCGAATGCACAAACCGCCCTGCCAGCTGGGGTTTAAGCGGGGGTAATTGTGCGCCATTGAATAGACTAGATAATAATAATAATAATAATTTATTATTAGGATTCGATATTAATTATTAACTTCTCTGTTTACTTGATTTTAACCCTTTCCCATGATACTGATCCTTTTAATCGTGATCTAATCAAATTGGAATGGTTTGAATTAGTGGCAGTGGGCCAACAGTTAAAAAAAGAAAAAACCTACAATGTTTAGGAAGACAATGCCACCCAAACCTTGTAAGAATACAAAGATTTATTTTTGTTACCGGTTTCTAGCACAGTGTCAATGCCTTTTATTGTAAATGTTTCCATTGTTTTTTATGATTTCCTTATCTTAATGTAACATAATGTTTTACTTGGTATTAATATTTTCATATTTCTTTCATCTGTACATTTTCAAGGTGAGATGATAGGCGTCATCGCTGCTATTCCTGCCACGGTCCTTCTCGTAACCTCCGTAATCGTCGTCGCCGTCATAAGAAAACAGAGGTAAGAAACCTTTGAATTGAATTTGATATAAGTACATGTAGTTTCTATAAAAATTACGTTTCTCACCCCAATGGCTGGATCTTGTTAGGGATAGGCTATTTTGTAATCTGCACTCACCAAGCTTGCTTAAAAACTGACTCTGTGGAAATACAAAACAAAAGGAAATCGTTCCATTTGCATGGACGTTTAATATTGAATACCAAATCACTAGTTTGAGCCAAGGAATAGCAGATAATAATTTAGCACAATATCCATGCTGGAGAGTGGTCACATTTGTGTTTCATACTCTGTGTTCACAGTATATTTACATATTCGGATGGGGTCTATGCGAACATTTGATTCACAGTGTTACATTGCTCAAAATGTTACAGTTTGAAAACAAGTCCATAGTGTGAACTCTTTGCAGTGTGAACACTCTTGTGTTCGCTCTTGTGTTCACATAGTGGGCTAGTTTCAACACTTTAAACATGCTTAATCTGAGTGTGAAAACAAGTCCACAGTGTAGACCAGTGGCGGGTCCAAGTTGTGGTACATCCGTCCCTGCCCCATCCCTTTTAGAGCCATACAAGTATGGAAAACATCGTGCATACGCAAATGAAACTTGTCTTTTTGTCAATTTTTTCTGACATATGTCATCATCAGAAGGCCTTCCTTGTTTTAGGGGGGGGGGGGTTAGCTTCTAATTTTTTTCTGAAAAAAATACAACCCCTTGAAAATCCTGCTCAAATTGCTCATAATTGAATTCAATTTAAATCAGATACAAAGTCTCAAATAAATAAAATGAACACACTGTGATCTTTTTTAAACGGAGAAATGTGTTGATATGACATGGAATTTTGACAAGCAAAGAAGACAATTTCGAATGAAGTACATGTAACTTATTGCTATCATCCTAATATTGGTGAAGTGTTTAATACATATTCAGAGGGAGCAAAGAGCGGGGGGGAAACATTGACATTTATTCTATGTTGTATTTCCTCATAGAATTTGGTCATTATCATTATGTTGCTATACATACATACATATATCGGGACAAAGATTATTTTGGAAATATGATGCAATTTACTATCGTCAGTGTGAAAAACTAATATGCTAATTTTTCAGAAAGACCCTTTAAGATAAGATGATAAATCTGTAGTATATGCTAATAAATGGAATTGTCCCATAGGCCAAACATATTTGTTGATTTTTGTTTTAATACTTTTTTTTTTTATTTAATTTCTTTTTCACTTTATTTTATTTCATTTATTTTTATAAATTTAATTTAATTTTATTTTTTATCATTATTATTATTATTTTTTTTTTTTGGGGGGGGGGGTGGGAGTGCTTGAACACTGGTGTTAATTTTGGGGCACTCCGATACCCAAGAAAACACAAAACTTTGAATGTATTTCAGCTCTGCCGTCATGACAACTCACATGGTATCGAGTCTCAGCGGGCAGTAACAAGGAAGGTTTCCGTGGAAGTTACAGTATTCATGGTATTTGTAGGTCTTTAAGAAACGGGTCCCTGGTATTAGGGTTTGGGTGTGTAAGATAGATTTGGTAGCCTGATTAACACTTTCAACGGTAACACAAACACCAGGACCGTACTTGAACAATAAGGCAGATTAAACGTTGATTTTACTTCCTGGTTCTGTTGCATTATCTTCTGCGTGATATTAATAAATTTTCTCTTTGATCTGTAACTTTAACGGTATCCTGGTTTTAATGAGCTCATTTCCATTTCCTTCAGTCAAGGTTATGGCTTGAGTACGGAACTCCTGGCTCTAATGTATGCATACTATTTACTTCTACATCATCTTCATAATGGGAACTTTTCGAAAGGATATGATAACGACAGTTATACATGGATGATTACACAATACATGGTGATTTTGGTGATCCACAAACCATGTCACACCTCCCAAAGATCATATCCTCAATGAAAAATGTATCCGAAAAGACACAATGGCTGTACATTTCTAGGAATGACAAAATATTTACGTGCCTACGATACACATACAGGAGATTATTATTTTTCGACTTTTTTTTACACGGTATTTCCTTATGTTAGGTCTTGACTTAGTAGCCACAGTATAAAAAACATTTATTCCCTTCAATATCTGACATTAACAGGAAACGCGCTACGAACCCTATGATAGAGGCTATACGGTGCGACTTGCTGCTGAAAGAAGGCCCGCCCAAACCGGAAAGCCCTCCTGCGTGCTCCAATAAGCCTCGAAAACTTCTGCCAGGATCTGGATCCTTCACGCTTCCGATCCGGACGCATTCCAGCAACTCGAGCGACTACTATGCTTCCATCGATCTCTACAACAGCGACGCCGATTACGAGAACATCGCCCGTAAGAAGATCACTGCTCAGTCCGGGAAAGAGGTGTTTGTCCCGCTGTATGGTTCAAGAGTCGTTCATCACGCGAAGAGTGGCATTGTGAGAACTTTAAACGGACCGGTCCCAGTGGCGAATCTGTTGCATTATCATTCGCAGCATCGGATTGGCGAGCCCTTGAGACGGGACACTTACGAGGACACGACCATAATGGTGGACAATGATCTGTATGCATCAAGGGATGAGTTCCCTTCGGATTCCGCAGAGCAACCTGAACCACCTGCCAGGACAAAACACTTGATGAATTCTGCAGCGGAAAGGATAGTCGAAGGCGCAGAGGAAAGTGACTACACAGAGGCAGAATTCCTGCCCGAAGAAGCAGCCCAAGGTTGATGTTCGCAGGATGATCGGGCCTGATGGCAACCTTATGCGAGATGCCACTAGGCCAATAAATATATCGTGAAGTATTGCATAAGATCTTCAGACCTTGCGGATATACTCTGGACTTGATCTGCAGGGCACGGTCAATACAGACGCCAACGTGTGTCGACTGGTAAAGTGTTGAGATGCTCTCGTCACGATCACATAATCTGTAGAAATTTAATGAGAAAATTAGCAAAGTGTGAAGACGGGACTGGCTGACTAGGTTGGAAGGTGGTGGATTCATCATTATTTGAATTGGTTTAAAGAAATAGATGATGGTTATTTACGAAAGTAATGACATATAGCTTGTTCCTGAAGAGAAGGAAGACGTAACAAATGATGGGAATATGAATTGTGGCAATCTATGAGCAAATGATTTCCTCATGAAGTAAGAATATTTTTCTAACAATTTCGTATTAGTTATTACAAAATAAAATTTTCGTAAAAATACCCATCCGCCCACTAATATTGACCTCACAAAATGACAGTGATCGAAAACTCATCTGTCTTGTCTTGAGTCCTGTTTCAAACCTTGAGTAATTTTACAACTCTACATGTTTTACAACTCTATGAGTGCTCGGGATGATTTGAGCTCACTGTAAGCCATGGATAGGATGCTAATTCCCAGTTCGGTATAATCATGTCGCCACACCTTTTAAACTTAAAAACAATCGTTGACGCTGTGAGCTGCCCAAGTGAAGTTGACACTTCCAGAAAGTGAATATCCCAAAGAAGATGCTACCAGGGATACACAAGGATGGGAATTAACAAAGTGGGAATATTTTTTAAAGAAAAAGGATGTTTTTTTGTTAACAAGGTTGATATTCTCTCCTCATGATCAACCATATAACAAATACACTAAAACGCTACCTGGAATGTCGCTAGTTGTTTACTACCCCCCTTTTTTATTTTTATTTTTTATTTTAACCCTAATATTCCCAGGGTATTTCGAGTCTTGTCAGTACCCGGTAGGGGGGATGGTCTCAGTTGCGACAAATAGCACAATGGTAGAAAATGCCATCAACTACGTGACTGCATTGAAGTGTCTTTAAATATGTATAATATATTATATATGAATTAATTATCCCAGCTTCTTAAAATCATACATTTTACTCTAATTTTCCTTTTTATTTCCATCATGTTTGACAAAAATTCTTTGGAAACATCAAAGTATTATTCCTCTGATTAAAGCAAAAAAAAATCACTAATGTATGGATTTTTGCTGAAAGCACATTTTTTTATTACTCTGTACATAAAATCTCGCTCTTGGACCAATTTGTGGGTAGTACACGCACTTACATAATAAAGTTTATCTCAAAAGTTGTGTGACACTTGAAAAGGAAACTACCCTGAAACAAACCGGTGATACAACCACGAGTATACATGGTAGAGTCATTTTCTATTGATTAATATAATAAATTTACATAACGCAGCAGCAGTCAAGTTTATCGGGGTTTTTTCATTTGTAAAAGTTGGACGATTAAATTCAATCAAATTCTTATTGATATTCATGTTCTGGTAATATTGTGTAATATTTTTTTGTATATTGTTGTGCTTGTTTACAACGGCGAGTGATAAGGAGAGAAAAGAGGAAAGAATGAGACGTATTGTAATATAATAGTACAAAGGAGGAGGGGGAGGAGGAGGAGGAGAAGAAGAAGAAGAAGAAAAAGAAGAAGACAAGAAGAAGAAAAGAAGGAGGTAGCGGTTATGCTTCCGGAATTGAATTATTTTCATATATTTTAGATTTATTATGACTTGAATGGCAATCAGAATTCGATACAGACTTTTGTTTACAGCCCTTAAGAATAAATAATATTACACAAATGACTGATATTTATCATGATGAGTCTTGTACTCGAGTGATATCCGAAACTAAAGTTCCATTCGGGAATCTCTGATTGTTGAAGCAAAAATTATGAAAGAAAGGTAGTCTGAAGTGTCGTTTTTCGGACGGGGGGGGGGGGGGGGTCTCATGATATTTGTTTTTAAATGACGCTTACAGCCATTATTAGTCACGAAGGGCGTTTTCCCTTTTATAATAGTGCTCCCCCAAAGAAAAAATAGGCGGGCTGGGGGTTATTTCTTTCAAACATTGACATGCCTTGATATTGCGAAATAATAATCTCATTTTAACCAGCAATGTGATATTCTGACACACTTCAAGGCCTTGGGAGTTGGATCATTTGCATGAAACAAATAAATCTGTTTTCAGAGAAACAAACAAACAAGAAGTTTACTCCACCCCCACACACATACACACACTTTCGCATACACTCTACTGTTATCATGCGCATATAAGCAAAGTCACACAAACTCATCATCCGCGCTAATATTGAATGCATGTCAAAAGTAGTCACAAACTTGTTTTTATTGACATTTGAAACTGAATTGAAGCAGAAACATCAGTGAATTAACAAAAGTAACTTGCTTGTTTATGACCATGCTTATAACTATTTGATTCAAAAGAATATTGCATAAAGAAAATATGATATGTGATGCTTTCATGTCTTGAGATATAAAGCTCGGAGCTTGAATCATTATAAAACCATTATTTTACACTGAAAACTAGTGAAATTAAGGTATATAATACAAGGGAGGACTATGAAGAGAAAATTAAACAAAATAGAAAGGAAGGTACACCAATTTATTACATAAACAATGACAATAGAACTACATAGAATGCTGAATTGAGATATGATAATATGGATAGTATGGATAGGGCATAAGTGTATAAAGGGCCTGGTATGTTCGAAGGGGGGAAATGTAAGTCTGATTCATTAATTTCATGCCATTCATATGCTGTGTATTACACCAAAGTATAAAATATTTTAAAGTAAATGTTGTCATCATGTATATTCTTCTTCACTGAATGTATAGCCCCACCATGTCGACAAATTTCTCTCCCTGATTTTTTTTTATTCAGTGCTCATTTTTTACAAAGATAAATGTTGGTTTGATTGATCTGACATCAATGACAGTAAAGGGTACTATGATAATACTAAATAGAATGATAAAATGATTTTGATAATAGTAATAAAGATGATGATAATACATGATAATTACAATAATAATAATAACAATAATGATAACAATATTAATAGTCACGATAACGATAACAATAACAAAATGATAATGATGATGATGATATAATAATGATAATAATAATAATAATAATAATAATGATAATATTAATGAAAATAATAATAATAATAATAATAATTATAATGCGTAAGTATGTATCATGTATGTGTGCGGAGTGTGGGAGTGTGTATGTTCCTGCCTATATGTATGCTGTTGCTTGACATAATTAATTATTGATTAATTGAACCTTAGTACATAGTTTGGTTTGGGAAAATAAGAATCGAAGAACACTTATAAAGCGGAACCGGAAGCTTCACTTGGGCTTTACCACAAAAGTGGTTACCTTCCTGTAAAACCCAAATGTCACGGAATCCACTCTTTGATACACTGCAAATCAAACATGGTATTGGGTGTATCTATACGACAGACACTGCGCCATAATGCAGTTCCTATTAACGCAAAAGATAGATTCTTCCAAACCAATGATAATTGGTCTCGTGCGGAAGTTAGACACAGTTTTAGTTTGGTGATAGAACAATCCAGGATTCCGGAGAATTTAGTTTAGGAGTATCAAACATTTATTGGCTGTTGAAGTTTTCATTGAGCTAAAAATGTATTGGATATAATATTAAATTGGGGTTTCGTACGGACGATAATTCAATTACAGACCGAAACGTGCATTTATTCGCCACTTGTTTTTTTAATTATTATTATTAATCGCATGTCGTCAGTTTAATCTTCGAATTTAGATAGCAGGAGACGATCCAACGATGGATAATTTCAATCTTTTGGGCCAAGTTTTCCTGCTAACATGGATATGCCTATTGAGTCACATGACAACAGAGAGTGTTGAGCGAAATGGTATGTATACATATATGTGTATGTATCTCATAGACGAAGAAAGAAGAGAATAAACGATTATGTTAAAAGTAGCAGTAGCAGTAGCAGTAGCAGTATGGCTGCTATCTTGGTTTTTGTGAGCAGCAGATATAGAATCTGTATGCCGAATATTAAATACAATTTGCCAATTTGCCTATTGCCAAATCGTCCACTCATCACATGGTCTACCTTCATTTAGGCTAATGTCATTCCGTCTATCAACAATTCGTCTAACGACCATTTGGTCCAATGGTCACTTCGTCTAATTACCAGTTCGTCTATCACCATTTCGTTCCATAACCAGTCGGTCTAATACCCATTTTAATTTTCGCCCAAATAACAGTTAAGCTTAGTCCAATCAAACCAATTAGTATATGGACTAAATGGCCATTGGACCAAGTGGTTATGAGGCGAAACGGCGATAGACCCTGTGGATAAAGGGCGAACTGATGGTATACCAAATGAAAGTAGACAATCTGGAAAATGGACGAATGGGCATTAGTGGTTTTTAGCTTAGATTAAACTAAGAATTCGGGTCTGTACAAGTGATATATCCTAAAACAAACAAATCACAATTAATTTTCAGCTGTTGAAATGCACGCTTTCCTATTGCCTTGTATTCGTATTTCGTTATATCTATTTGTAAATAAATAATCTCTTTTCAAATGTTTGTATGCAAGATTAATTTTTGATTGTTAAATAATCAAATATGCCGGTAGTTTTTCCTGGTTGATAATGATATTACTGTTACTGTTATTATCATTGGTATTATTTCTATATTATTATCAATATTATCATCACTGTTATCATCATCATCGCTACAGTCCTGTCATTACTAAAAATGGTGTCAGGGGCAAATGACGATTTTACTGACTTAATTGTGTTTATTCTTGTTTATTATGCAGAATCATTTGTTGCTTGTGTTAACGGATCCACGTTGTTGAATTTGACGAACTCTGGCACGCAAATTCGCACATCCACTGAATGTTTTGTTTTTTGTCAAACGATTGGATCTAAATTTTTGGGCATTCAGACATTCTACAACCCTGTCTTGGTCTCGACTCTCATCGCTTGTACTTGCCTAGATAAAAAACTGGAGGAGAATTTCTTTGCAAATACTATTGTTCCGTTTCATGAATGTGACGTAAGTTGTCGCGATAATCCGTCGCTATCATGCGGAGATAGTATACTAGCCTCAGTGTACAAAAGTAAGTAAAAGTAGATATTTTTTATATTTAATCTTTTATAAGAATAAGTCATAAAAAATCACAATATTGCTGAGACAATATCATTTTTTTTCGAATGTCTTTCTTTGATCCAGCCATATAGCCAGTACTTACTAATTTTTGGGGAAGCGGAAGTGATGAGATCGTCTCTTATATAGGCGGGGGTGTATAATATAGAAGAGGGAGTTTCCCCCTCTCCATTATTTTGAAGCGCGGAAAATTTGACTTGTTTCTAACTGGTTTCAAGCAAAAAAAGGCATCTGTGTATTTTTGAGCGTACAACCACAGAGATCATGTAAAGAAAGATAAAGCAAAGGGGGCTGTTCGAATCCCCTCCCGCGAAAAGCTGGCTAAATCTTTCATTGATTTTACTTACTTACTTTTAAGTCTTTAGTACTTAAGATGTTGGTTTCTTTAATTCAATTTGTTTCATGCTCATTGCAGAAGATTAGCAAATGTGTTGTGCAATGTAAAAATTATAAGTATCGAATATCAATAAAAAAAATCACAACGATTTGTAAAGTAGTGTGTATGAAAGCAACTATCATGCTGTTATAAAAAAACGTTTATCTTTTCCTACTAGCCTCGGCAAGAACATGTGAGGATCCGGGTGTGCCGATTAACGGGTCCCGGACAGGCGATGATTTCGTGATTGGTAGTTCGGTTACATACAACTGTTCATCTGGCTTGGAGGCGGATGGTCCCACCGTATCGCAATGCTGGTGGGTGGATAATATCACCCTCGATATCAATTGGACTTCCCCTCCTCCAGCGTGCATTGGTAAGAAAATCGACTGCCCTTGTTTGATTAAGCAGTATTGACTGGCCTCGGGGCGATACGACATATATCGTCCAAACTAGATTTATATCAGCCGAGTCGCAGACGAGGGTGATATCAATTTAGTGAAGGCGATATATGCCCTTTCGCCCCCTGGCCAGTCGATATTGCTAATATTAACCAAATCAGACATCTAGAGCAAAAATCGTTAAAATTTAGATATTCTAGACTCTAGAGTTTAAGAATGGGAATCTAGGTCATGTTGAGCAGACTGGGCCGCCCTCTGAACTTTACCATTGTGACGTCATTAACATGACGCGTCCCTGGCCTAGGGACGCAGGATCCAGCGTTGTCTCAACTTGATTAGAATTGTGACGTATAGCACTGCGCGGTCCAAGGCCGCGTACAAAGCGCGTAGAATACCCGGATGTTAGCTCTGCCCAACGAACGTAGAGGGCAGCAACACACAAGCGTGTTGCTCTAAGGAAGGTCAACTCCGCTCGAATTTTGTGACCACTTTAAAAAATAAGGTGGGGTTTTGGGAAATTTGTCGAGTTGATTTTTTTTCATTTGTTAATTTCAAATATTTTTTAATGAACAATTATTAGATCGGTTATTCTGGGTATAAATATTAAAAATATTACTTTTATTTTTAAAGAAAATATTTAGCTTAAATAATCATGATTTTGACATTTTTCCCCATTTTGGAATATTAAGTCTATGACGAGGATACCTCTTATCTCTTATTTTCTTCTGCTGAATTTCGCTGCACCACTAATAAATGCAGAGACAACCACCGTAATAATCGAGGTCATTTTTCTGGCCTGGGTGCGCCGAGTCTGGGCCGGTCGCGCAGCTAGCTATACGTTGATGATGCGCTGGGGCTTCAGGCGACTCGTCATAGATCTAGCAACTTAGACAATGACGTCTAATTTGCCTGGCCTGATTTGAAGTGTAATGGCTTCAGGGCTGATGTTTATCAACGATGATTGTTCAAGGTTAGATTTCAAATTTTAAATGTCATTTGACTTTTAAGTCTATAAATCTGAAATAAAGGCGCTGTATCCCCGAAATCCGGTTCTAAATTTCAACTCTGAGTCCGAGACCATGGCATGGACGGCGAAAAAACAACCCATGCATCGGATGCATTGCATTGGCTGCGCGCTGCGCTGCAGCTGCACTGTGATGATGGGTTCAGCGAAGAGCTCATAGAAAATAAGGTGGTTTTATTCAATCCCGAAATGCTTTGCGAGTGGTCACAAAATCGTCTCGACGCAAATCACCTAATACAGCCGTCTGGTGAAATCGCTGATAACAACAATCACCGATTTGGCAATGATTTTAGTTTCCTGAAACTTATATTTGTAAAGTTTTAAATATCAAAGTATGTTTTTATATGTATGTATATTCCTCTACATATTTTTAAAGTTATCTTTGATATTGTTGTAGTTATATTCTTTCATATTCGTTTTTTGATCGCTACTAATTTGTTGTTGTATTTGATCGGCATTTGATTTCGTTGGCATGAACAATAAAATACGCGCGCAGCTCAGCTGCATGCGCGTATCGAGTTGACCTTCCTTATAGCAACACGCTTGTGTGTTGCTGCCCTCTACGTTCGTTGGCTCTGCCTTATTGCCCGCTACATTTCTACGCATTCATTCTTATTGACTTTCCTGAGCGGGCAATAAATTTGTCCGTGGTTAAACAAATGGAAATTTATTGACCGATAACTTGATCCCAGTCTTAAGCAGGCAATAATGTAATAAATTTGCCATGCTCAGATGTCTGATACGGTTAATAATAGGATATATTACATACATGTAGGTTATGTAGATTCGAATCAGTGATAGGTCAATACGCCAACACGTGACCGTAGCTGCGAAGATCGCATTTTTTATATTCTAGGTTTTGACGTCACCTCAGTGAATATAACTGCGTTGTATTGTAAATTGTGGCGTTATATTTACTAAGGTGACGTCACTCGCTGCTTACAAGTTGCGTAATCAGGTAGTTTATTTGATGTAGTACGCGCTAGTGTTAACGCGTCGATTGCATGAAGAACGCGCTTGATGTATTTAAAAAAACTTATATTATGACGTAGATGGATTAGAGCTGTAGCAAGAATTTCAGGCTGGGGCCAGATGATGAATGCAATCTCTGATGGCGAATCCACATAGGTTATATAATATAACAGATATTGCCTGGTCTACGGTTTTAATAAATAACATTTCAACTCCCCTCCGAAGCTATATTTTTCCCTCGGGAGAATACTAGTATTTTCCCTCATCGCTGCGCGCTTCGGGCAAATTCGGGCAAAATATAATCCCTTGGCAAAAAATATAACTCCGTCAGGGAGAGGAAATGTTATATTCAAACTCTATATCTGTAAAATATTGCATTCAAAGTGTGTATTACTGAAGAAGACGTGGACGGGTCCAACTGCGGAATGGGATATAATTATCTGATCACGGACAGTGGCGTAAATCGATACTAATGATTTATTCTATGGGAGCTAGGTTTTGAAAATGGAGCACTGTTTAAGAAAGTTTACGAGCTGAGCTACGTAACGAAGAGTTTGGTGGCTCCGAAGTACGATCGATCACGCATGTCGTGAAGTTTGCGACTTATCCCAAAGCTCACAATGAAGTTCTCAAAGTTCTGGAAAATCCCGGGTTTATTTCGAATTCGTCTAATGTCAATTCGTCCAATTGCCAACTCGTCTACTATCATTGGTCTACCATCAGTTCGTCCACTCACCACATGGTCTACTTTCATTCAGTCTAATGCCATTCCGTCTAATAACCAGTTGGTCCAATAGCCATTTAGTCATTAATATTTTTATATAATATAATTACAAATACATGACTCCTTATTATCATTTCTGTCTTCAGACCCGACTTTGGTGGTCACCAACCCAAGTTCAACTGATCGAATTGAGACAACTTCCCAGATGACAAACATTGTGACTGCGCTACCCCATAAAGACGTTACGATACGTAAGTTTTTAGTAATGTGGTAAATCTGGGATTTTAAAGGAATTAATGTATTTAATGTTTAATGAATATAACAAAGGGCTTTGGCTTTACATTGATTGCCTGCGGTGCGTCACCAGTCATGTCAGGGATGGCTATAACCTTGAAGATGATTTTATGTTTTAAATTTCGTATTTCATTTTTTTCAGTCAGTTATAATGACAAAATTCAAATTTGTTGAAACGTTTGTCGGCTGATTAAAACGTTGTTCTCGTTTCATATCGATCCTTATTCTTCAATGTTTTATTATTTTTAAGCAGTCATCATAGCAAGTTTGGCGGTGGCCTTTACTCTCGTTGTCATCATTATCGTCGCAATAGTAATGTAAGTATCATTTATCTTTTTATTAATTTTTTTAAACAACAACAAGTGCATACCCAGTTACCGTTAATGCATACAGCATTTCCATTTATTTGAAAGCAGGATAAAAGATCATTGTAGATTAAATGCCTTGCTAACGAGCATAGGTGCCGTGGCCGGGATCGAACCTCGGACTTTCCATACATAGTCAGGCGCCTTAGACCACTCGGCCACGGCACCTCTTTCCGGTCACATAGTATGGAGTTTCGTTTCCATGAAGCACTACCGATTCAAGGACACAGACAAGGCATTGGCAAATACTCTTCATGACAAGGAACAACGAAGATAAGGGCGATAAGGGACGCACCATTAGATACCCGGGGGGGGGGGGGAGTTTGGGTTGATGCAATTTTTTCCCCTTTCTTCTTTGAGCAAAGTTTGTTTTTTCCTTACTCCATTGAGACAATTTTTTGCACCTTTCAGATGATTTGTCAAAGGACCAAGATTATTTTTACTCTGATGGCGAGTCAAGTTTTTTTGTTGTTGCTCATATAGCAAGTCAAGTTTGTTTTTTGTTTTTAAAACTTCCACCCCCCCCCCCTGGATATTTAATGGTGCGTCCCTAAGTCCTTGTCGAAAATTGGTGAATTGAAACAGTAGTTTCGTCCTGGACCCTTGACAAACGATAAATTTGTAACGTTTCGTCAGCTCCGAAACTTTGGACGAAACTGCTGTTTCTGTTCAACAATATACGGAGAAGACCTCCCAGCTGTTCATTGTCTTTTGACAGGCAATTTAAATATATTTAGTGTGCTCTTGAATCCGTTGTGGAAGCATAAACTCCTTATTGAATTAATCAAGCAAATTCAAGATATTCTCTTTAAACGGAAAGACTGTCGAGCTTGGCAATGGCAATGTAATTGGAGTCAATCTATTTAGGACCGGCAGTAAAAAAAAACAAAAAAACCCGGCAAATCCTCGAATATTTTTAAGAGCCGTTTTCAAAATATATAGGCACACAGCGCGATGTATATCACTAGAGACTGTTCGACCTATAATGCCACAATCTTGCAACATCGATTTACGAAAAAAATCGTTGTGTAGGCATGGCGAGAAAAAATTGTTTCGTGAAACATTGCCAAGTCGACTTATGAATGGTTGTACGCTGTCAAAGCGAAATACGTTATAGGTGATGATAACATAATCCCCATTTCCACTTGGCAATTTTTCATTCAGTCATGTGATAGCTTTAATTTTGTCATGCCGACGTACACGTTTTTATAGGGCGACACGGTATGATAATTCTCGCTATGTCGTCAAATAGATGGCACTGTAAACCTTCCATATATTCAATATTTCCTGCTCTTTACCCTCCCTCCCGATCTCTTTGCATCTTGTAAATGTTTATCTCCTCTATTGTTATGTATGAATAGAGTTCGCAAGAAACGTCGAAAGCGAAGGGCTAACATTTCAAGTGAACCAGGCCAATCCAGTCTCCCACTCAACAAAACAAAGGCTCAGGTCCAAGAGACGACCCCAAGCAAGAAAAAAGATCAGGAAGGTGAAGTTGAGAGTGACTACCTTGTCCCAGATGCGACACTCGTTTCTTCGACGAAGAACACTTATCAAGGTCTAACCCTCCAGCGTGTGGACGAGAGACCCCGACTTCCTGCACCGCCATCGATAAAAGTTGTTCTCACACCGGAAGAGACTTTCTATCAGAATTCTCTCAGTATCGCTTTAAGCCGCTCGAATGAAAAATTGAATAAAGACGTGAAGACTACTCCAAAGGAAGTTGGTAAGCATGATAAAGGACATGCGAGTAAGACTGTTTCTCCGCGCCACAAAAGATCCCCTGCCGTTGATGGCGCTGTCGGGAAACAACCCGCGAAGAAGACGTCATCCTTGCCTCTTCCTTCGGATGGGATTTACCAGAATACCCAGGTGGGCACCACGCCAAACACTCCAAGGATGCCCCCGACGGCACCAAAAAGTGACGATCGACGAGCGAGCCACGATTTAAGCAGGCAAGCAGTACAGAGAAGTTCTCTCAAACACACAGACTCTGTGGACTATATCACCCCAAATGAAGTCAATGGGGAAGAGGTGTACGAGAATGCGCGTGTAATGATGCAGCATCAAGGGCCTCGACGTCCCATCAGCAACCATGATCCAAATACCAATGTTGCTTTAGACGCTGGTGATAGTGATGGCGTGTATCTTGATTTAATTTAGCCCCTAGTTAATTTTTATCATAGAACTGTGATGTAGGAATAGCTGAAGTTAACATGGTTATAGGCAGTGCCAAATTGATGTTTGTCGGGTATAATGTATTTCAGTACCATTTCAAAATTTTTACATGATGGTTAGTAAAGTGATGGCCTAAAATATAAATTTCGAGACGAATTAGATGTGGCTAATCTTCCCAAAGCAAAGCCGATGAAAGATAGAGTTTACTTTCGAAATGCCGAGGAAGTGAAAGTTTTCATCAGTCACTAATGCGTTATTATTTCGTGTATAAACATGCACAGATCAGGTACTGACATAATAACTAAGAATGTTCTTGTCCAAGAATTATTAGATAAACCAGTGGTCAATAGGTTAAAAGACAGTATACTATAGACTGGTGTCAGTATGATGTTAAAATGCATATTATTTACGATATAGTAATGAAACATCTCCATCGTTTGTGACGTATGTACGCAGTGAGATTATTACTAAGTAATTTTACCAGATTTGTGCATGTACACACAAGTCTTGTGCAATGTAAAATGAATATATAATTCTATTGAGATTATCTTAGTTGTATAGAATTTAGGATCAAGTCCACCTTAAGAAAAATGTTGATGTGAATCAATAGGGAAAAACCCAACAAGCATAATGTTGAAAATGTCATCAAAATCGGAAGTAAAATAAGAAAGTAATGACATATTGGGTTTCGCTTATTTTTTTTTACAAACAGTTACATGCAGAACACAGTGGCATGCAAATGAGAGAGTTGATGATGTCCCTCACTATTTCTTTCATTTTTTATTGCTAAATTATACAATACTTGAATTTTCACAAATTTGACAATAAGGGCCAACTTGACTGAACCATGAAATGTTAAAATAATGTAATTCCACATATTCAGGGAAAAATAAAGCTTCTTCCACATTTTCATGAGAAAAAATAAGAATATTTCATATTTCATACAGTAAAATACAAACATAAATAGTGAGTGGGTGACGTCATCAGTCCCCTCATTTGCATGCAGACATTCTATTTTGGGAAATTAAGCGAAATTAAAAAATTTCCTAACTTTCTTATTTTACATCAGACTTTGATGAAATTTTCAGTGTTATGCTTGTTGGATTTTGCTCTTTTTGTTTAGATCAACTTTGTTCGGAGTGGACTTGACCTTTTAAAATTTGATAAGAACAATCAATGGATGGTCGGTCATTGAAATCGGACTGTGTTTTACATGGAAAGTAAAAGTGCATTATTCCGAATATTTTTTTTTCAATTCTTCTTATTATAGTAATGTCTAAACAGTACTGTGACCCGAATAAGAATTGGGCTGTTTCACCCCCCCCCCCCCCGATTTCAACCCTCACTTTTTGTCGAGATGTATTTGCAACGTGAAAAGATCGCTTTCGTGACTTCTTTTCTCAAGTGTGGCAACTTTTGACAAGGCCCTGGAAATGATTTTGGAAAAGGTGGTGCTTGTTTTTGAAAAAAAAAAATAACAAGCAAGCAAGCAACAAAAATAAAATAATTTTCGCTCCGAAATGAAGGTAAATTAGCATACAAATCTGACTTCGAGGTGTTGCTGCCTGTGGTGTTTAACATACACAGCACCCCCAGCTACACTGCAAAAACTTCAGTGTTAATTTAACACCAGTCCGGAAACTATATTTGACCACACCAGAGAAGTATTAAATTAACACCAATTAGTGTTTAAAAACAGCATCGATTTAATTTCAAACCGGTGTTGTTTCAACACCTCTCAAATGTGGTTATATATAGATTCCGGACTGGTGTTAAATTAACACCGCAGATTTTGCAGTGTAAAATTTTGGCACCCCTGCCTCCTATGGTCATGATTTTTTTTTATACCTGCTACAGAGAGATACGATAGATTCAAATTAAAATCAAATTTATATTGATCTAAACTCTCCACACAAAATTAGATCAGTCGCAATTTGAGAATGATTCAGATTTATTGCAACTCTTTGTTAAACGAGGGCCCAGATGTTGGATTCCGGACACCTACGGCTACATAATGTCAATGCATGTCACACCCACATAGCTGAAATCGTTATATCATGTACAAGTCTAAATAATTAAAAAAGTGTTTGAACAAAGATGTTACTTTTACTGCTACTTCTTAAATTCATTTGTTTGTGATCATAAAGTGTCGCTTACGATATCCATAAGAAACTGAAAAACGAAAAGTCAAAACACAAAGAAATACATAATAAAAATTGAAACAAAGCATAAAGTATATGAAACAAGAGTTTATACCAATTTTTCTTCGTACATTAAATCTGCAAACAGTCTGTAAACGAATTAAAATAGTGGGAAGGAGATTTTATTAGGTTAATTAGAGCAAACTTTTCAAATTATAAATAACTTTGTGTAATCGATATCTTTTTCGAAGAATTCGACTTTTCAGTATGTAGATCATGCCCTGACTAAACATGCGTACCGACCCCCCCCCCCCCCCCCGTCTTGTCAGACTTTAAACTAGGTTCAGCCTCTGATCTTTGGGGTAAAATAGGCCTACAATGAATTTCAATAAATGTTTATTATTTTATTTTCCACTTTCAATTTTTCGTATAGAACCATAGTGTTAAATAGAAACTTTCTTCTGAGCCCCATTACGGGCAATTTATTGGGGTGGAAGTGTGTTTTGGTGATGGTGCGTTTGTGTGTTTGTTTTTGGATTGGTGGGTGTGTATGTCGATGAGCGGGGTATGTGCGCGCTTGTAAATGCAGGGAAGAAAGGTTGACATTCCACTAATGCTACTAATCAAACGAAGATGGCGCTATAATGACACAAGAAAGTGTCCCCACATTACCAGCAAATTGACATCCACATACACAAAGCAGGGAAGTTAACTCACACCTCCCTGTACAAACGTCCCCACATGCATGGCTAATACAGAATTGTGTGTCCAAATATGCATAATTACTAACAGCAATTATAAGTTGGTGTGTGTACTGTGTATGCACCCGTGTGAAGAACGTAGAAATGTAATTATGCCATTCTTACACAAGTGTGCCCCCACCCCCTCTCTAAAAGTCACAGCATATATTTTGGATGTGAATATGTCGTTCATATTTAGTGAGGTCTTTTTTTTGTTGGGCTTGTCAAATTTTCCTCGGGGAAATGCCCCCCCCCCCCTTGGAAAATCCTGGATCCGCCCCTAATGTTTTACCGGTCGTTTACACACTATTCGTCCATTCAGGTGAACATGAAGGGTTTTTTACAATAATTTTGTCTTCAACTTGTTTTTATTCAGTCCGCTATCGTAACCTAGGCGGATTTGTTTTCTTTTTTTGAAGGCGTACCTATTAGGAAAGCTATGGACACTATCACCTCATAGGTGATACTGATAACGTTTTTCACCGTTATCAATATTCTAAGGGCGTTTTCACACGTGAATCTTGAATCATCATTGTAATGATGATTGCTAATGTAATTAACTGTGATTATCGTTCGTGATTCTAATTATGTTCTAGTTTGGTTTCACACGTCATGCTGAATATTCGTCATTAGTCTTATTTTTTACTGGAATCATCATTCAAATTACGATTTTTTTTACCGTGTGAAAGGGCGGTAACATTACATTTGACTTCTTTAAGAAGGAAGATGCAAAGAACTAATCCAAATTATTTCTTAAATTGATGGCAGATCGAATGGGTTCAGCCCATGTTGTAGAAGGCTATTTACCTCCGGGGTGTTGGGGCACTCAACTATATTGCTGTACACTACGTTTTACAATCCCACCCTAACAAGTTCCTTTTTACATTAAATTTTGCCCCCTAAAGAAGTATCATCAACCATAAAACAAGTGGAACGCCTCTGGCAGTCTCGCCTGCATTACGCAATTCGATAAAGCAGCAGTGCTTCCTTTTGAAAAACAGCTAATGAATAATTATTCACAGAAGAAAACATTAATAAGATAATAAAATATTATGTCCATTGACCCAAAATGACCTTTGACCATGATCCTGTGACCTAAGGATTGTGCAACACTATCATTCATACTTGCTTACCCTTATGTCGATGTTTCATGAGCAAGTACCATAAACTTCCTAAGTTATGATGCCAATTCAACACATACTCCCAACACGGCCAAAGTTCATTGACCTTTAAATGACCTTTGACCTTGGCAAGGTTCCTGAAACACACAGAGGGTATTTAGAGATACATTGCTGCTCTTATGTCCAAGTTTCATGAAGTAAATCCATAGACTTTTAAAGTTATGATGACAATTCCAAAAATACCCGAACATTTACCAAAGTTTGATGACCCTAAATGACCTTTGACCTTGATCATGTGACCTGAAATTCGCACGGGATGTTCAAGGATAATTGATTGCTCTTATGTCCAAGTTTCATGCACAAGTTATGATGACTATTCCTCAAATACCCCTAATATGGCCAAAGTTCATTGACCCTAAGTGACCTTTGATCTTGGTCATGTGACCTGAAACTCGCACATGATATTCAAGGATACATGGTTGCTCTTATGTCCAATTTTCATGAACTAGATCTATATACTTTAAAGTTATGATGACAATTCCTCAAATAACCCCAACATGGCCAAAGTTTGTGACCCTAAGTGACCTTTGACCTTAATCATGTGACGTGAAACTCAGACAGGATATTAAGTGATACAATTTTACCCTTGTGTCTAAGTTTTATGAAATAGGTTCATATACTTTTGAAGTTATGACAACATTTCAAAAACTTAACCTTGGTTAAGATTTCGATATTGATTCCCCCAACATGGTCTAAGTTCAATGACCCTAAATGACCTTTGACCTCAATCATGTGACCTGAATCTCAGTCAGAATGTTCAGTAATACTTGGTTACCCATATGTCAAAGTTTCATGAACTAGGGTCATATACTTTTTAAGTTATGATGACATTTCAAAAACTTAACCTTGATTAAGATTTAAATGTTGACGACGCCGCCGTCGCCTTCGGAAAAGCGGCGCCTATAGTCATGCTCTGCTATGCAGAAGAGACAAAAACCAGAATGATCATAATAATAGTCATGTAAATCGACATACAAGTGTACAACATCATCAAACAACTAATGCGGACTTAGTGACACATAACAAATTACAGATTAGCATTCTTTTCATTGTATTTTAATCACTTTTCACATAATACATAACTTGTTTATAAAATCCTCAACAAAAAGATAGAGCCAGTATGACCACTAACAACTTCTTGAGCCAACCATCGTATTAGAAAATAAATAAATCGATCTGCTCCAAATGTACAGTATTTTTATTCATGGTCACAAATGTAACGAATTATACATGATTATACTCTATAACGATTTGTAAAATATATTAATTTAACTAAAAGATGCGGCATTACTATTGTTAAGATTAAATACACATTGCCGTTTGATATTTTCATAATCTGAAACGAAATAGAAAATCACCACCGATTGGGTAATATTTCTGATTGTGTACGCATTAAAACGTTGTTTAAAATCTATACAAGACTTTTTAACAGCTTAAACAACCATGCTTAATTTATAACATTAAACGTTGTTTAAGATTTTCAACACTTCTTTAAACTGGTAAACAACTAACGTAAATAACGTAAGAGAATAAAAGAGAATCCAAGATTAATACCCATCCTCCAATTATCCGCCTAAGAGTAATGCGGATAATTCAATAAAAATTGCGTTCACAAACTCCGAAAATAATCCGCACTATTTTTTACGAGCGCCCGTCTTGAAAAAAAGGTGGATAATCGTCATGGCAACTGCACACACCCCCTCCGATGGGGTTGTGTTGGAAAAGGGTGACCATGTGACCGCACCATGGCAATTATCCGCATTACTTTGGAAATGCGTTCATAACGTCAAAATATGGTCCCGATGCCGCTATTATGCGGATAATTGCAGCATCAAAATAATGCGGATAACTCTGGTCCCGCTCCGATTTTACGACCAAATTATGCGTTTGGCTACTGCACGCAGTAATTCCTTTAGGCTTTGTACAAAGCCAACAATTTCCAATAGGTACGGGTTAATAAAATTTGTTGAGGAAATTCCCAGTGCTATAGCGATCAGAAAGCATCTGCATCACCGGAAATGTTTCTTCGGGGTCATACTCTTCAATACTGTCTTCATGAAGTCCAGCTAGTTCTCGAGCTATCGTATGGAATGAACTTTGGTTTGATGTCATGTTGGTGTCTGGAACATTTACTCTAGGACTCGTCGCATGCGGTGAAACATCACAATTGTCCATGACGGGTTTCGTGGAATCCCTTGCGTTAATTCGCCGGTTTTCCGCACCGCCGCCGGCATGTCCGCGACGACTCCTTCGCGAATCCGAATTGACGTTTATTTTCGAGTCTGAAGCAGTCAAGTGATTGTTCATAGGGGCAGCTAAGTGCAAAGAGCTGTACCTGTGGTCCGTCTCGCCCCCTTCCTCTTGTTCGCTCTTCTCCAAGTTCTCGTACAGGGGTTGTTCAAAAAGCGGTTGCTCGTACAAAGGCTGCGAGCTGAGTATGTCATCACGAGGGAGTGAAGAAGGGTATTGCTTTACAGATCTCTTGCTCCTGCGAATCACAGTTTGCGCGTATATTGGATCATCCGGCTCTACGAACTGCTCATAAGTGGAGTTTTCATCTTGAGGATACTGTTCAGAGACCATTGACGTTCTTGAAAGTGTTGTGTCCGTGACGCTTGGGGGAGCGTCCCGACAAAACGCGAAAGACGTTGGTCTCCAGCTTCCACTCGCATCGCAAGTGGCGTAATCCCCACTGACAGTTCTGCATGTAGAATACATAGCGGCGATTGATTCCCGGGAAGGGGAAGCTTTGCTGTTGGTTATCGACGCAAAATTTGAAGTTGGTTTCTTCTTTCTAAAGTTTTCATAGACATTTTCAATACCACCGCTATCATCTGTCGCTCTACTCTCCACACTGAGGCTGACATCGTTGTTGTTACGTGAAGCAAGACTACGCGAATCATCTTGGTCCTTGCAGAAGTCGAAAGATATAGGTCGAATGTGTCTCCCGTGACGCTTGCCAGCGAAATCAACAACTTCGCAATAAACCTGACTATCACTATCGCCACCCGTCGTCGTGCTATCATCTTCTGGGTGTCCTAACTTAAACTTGATAGAATTATCATCATAAACTCCACTTTCAACAAGCCGCGCTGGATAGTGTTCATAGGCAAGGATACTGCATTGCTCTTCCGATTTCCTTGACGGTAAAGTGGAGGCTTTCTTTTTAGTATCAGACGAGATAGCAGCATGAACCGGCGAGGCATCGGGGCTGCTTTCGCCGCTGAAAGAAGCGTAGAAAGAGCCACTGGATTTCCTGGCGATGTGGTTCTGACCTGCTCGGACTACTGTGGAAGCATACTGTTTCAGGACTTCCTGAACACGACGCTGAGGCTTGGCAGAGTGAATGTTGTCTTTGGTCATAACTGGTTGGTGAAGGGTTGCATAGCCTTCGGATTCTGTTGAATATCGGCGAAAAGGTAGAGGAGACTTTCCCAATGCCTTGTATCTGTAAAAGAGAAAATCAATACAGTCATCGAAGTAATAAACACAAGTTTGAATGGATCTGTCTTTTGGCTATTGAGCAAGAATATCATAATAAAAATTGGAAGTTATAATCAATGTACGAAATTATTTTGTCCATCGAGCAAGTAATTGATGGCATGCCCTCATCGATGCAGGATAAACATCTGCCCATGCATGTACATCGATACTGTTTTTGAAATAATCACCGTTGGTGTCTAAAGAAAGTGTACAGCATTTCATTTCGTTACTTTTTAAAATGCCGATCAATACACATGTAAAAGTAAACATCGCTGTACCTTTTTTTTTCAAACTGCTTGGAGAATGATAAAGTTGCATTATAATAGGAACCGCAATGAGTCAAATTCTATTCAATTTTTTTTTTAATTTCACTTTGCATATCAACAATGAAAAATACAGTTAACAGTTAATATGACTTAAATCACATTACAAAAGGCATTTGAAAGCAGAGTGCAATAAATGATCCTTGATCATGTCGAATGAATAAGATGTCGCTCATTAAAATTATACATACTGCCCCCCCCCCCCCTTCATCCTCGGAAGTGTCGATTTAGGTCGCCAGATTTCGGATTGATCATGACTGCCTTTATTCAATGTATTCTTAGTGGGCAATGGTCAGTTGATATCATTGACGTGCTTATGACAAAGTTCGAATAAATTCAAATTAGGAAATACTCTTATCGAGACATCTCCACATGCTTTGATGAATCACATACAATTTATTAATATTAACCCCACCCCCGCGACGAATTATCGGAAGAACACTATCGTGAAGGGCGTACATTTTGTTCCCCTCCCCCTTTCATCACACCTCCTATTTCCTCCGTCAACAGTTGCACATCTAGGAGGAAGGGGGCGCGTACCACGGGTGTTAGGGGCGCAAAAAAGGAAAATGAAGGGGCAAACGGGGAGAGAAATATAGACTAAAAATGCGATCAGGAGAACGTTTCATTAAAGGACTTTCATGAAAGATGGTTAATTCCATCATTTAGGAACGAGCTTCTAAACCGACCACCTATAATGCCCTTGACCAAGGCTTTTAATCGACAGTGCTCTTCTATCTTGCATTCAAACATGTGGAAATGCTATATGCATTATTGGTAACTAGGTGTGTACTTGTTTTTTTATTTAAAAAAAAATCAACATCAAGGAAAGATGTCAGATCCAACAACTTATCAGAAGACAAAATTATGTCGATGAAACCATCTCCTGGGCTCCGTTGCCCCGGGGGTAATAATAATAGCAGGGCCCGTTGGGAGAACAGTTTTCGGAAGTGAAGTGGCTACCCTGGGTAAATATACCGTTATTACTATTATTATTTGCATAAAAGTGAATACCATGGTAACTTTGCCATCCAATTGTAACTACCATGGCAACGCTGATCAACAACCAATAAAAATCAAGGATTCAATGCAACCATTGCATGGCAAGTTACCGTAATGGTATTTTTTTTATGGAACGTGGCCCTGATATAAACATCCCAAGAAGTCACAGCCGTCGACACTTTAAAGGGGTGGGGGATTTCTACACTTGCCCCCGGTGTCAGATATTTAAAGGGCCGGTGAAATTGAGTGCTTGCCCTGTGCGTTGAGTGTTTCCTAGATACGCCACTCTCCCTGAATCACTCTCGTTTAATGTTAAAACCAGCCAAAGCATCGCCCATGATCTCCTAGCATTTCCGGAAAGGAAACTCATTTTTCATCCAAGAGGACCCTAGCTAGGACTTGGGATCTCGAGATTCACTCGCTTATGACACCGCCTTCATCTGTTTAATCTCCACTCTTGACAACTCATTTTTAAAAGGGTGGTTTGAGAAGGGTGCGGCAGCCGTTTCGGCGAGGATTATCCCGCTTTTCCTGTCATGTCCTGAGGGGAATTACCGTCTGCGAAATACAAGTTGATTGCAAACTGACCTGCACAGTTTAAACGATTGATATTTGTGTTATGATCTGTATGTATATTCATGATAGTGTGTTACCTTTAAACATAGCTAGGAATTAATGTAAACGGAAATATCCAAAAAATGATAATACATCAATCAGAATATAGCATTTACTACTCGGTATGTCACGTACTTTCAATTCAATTCACGTATATCCCCCAAATCCCAATATATATATATATATATATATATATAATCGGTTCATCTTGAATGACAAGATTTGTTTTCACATTCAAGTCGATTTGATAAAGATAAGTGCAATCAATTCGCAAAGAATGAAATCAAATGACAAAATATATAACATAAACCGATACTTATATCTTGCATAATCACTTAAAACTGCTCTGTAAGGAAGGATTTCTGAAAAAATAATGGCATTTTACGGGATTTGCAATGCAAGACATTCAGGGAAGCAACTCCTTTGTGAGGTTTCAAAAATGAATAAAGGATTATACGATATTACGATATGGTAACTCTGTTATCGTGGATATTTTTTGCAGGGTATTCATCCACTTTTTTATCTGTATATGCTTCTGTCACGTGTTCTGTGATTTAGAAACAACTTGATTTATGGGGCCGGTAACACGGACAAAGCTTAGAAAATGGTCGTATTTTAGATTTCTATACGTTAGTTTGCACGTCATGACTATAGTGTTATCAATCGTAAAAATCAGACCTACGTACAATTGCTAAGCTTTGCTTAACGGGGTCTAGAGTGGATTTCTCAATTCGGTCCAGTGTTACCCCCAATTATTATCATGTATTATTATATTAGCGTTGCAAAGTCTTGAATCATTAATGTATTTAACGTCACAAGTGTCCCTGAAAAGCTAAAAATGTCTGTCTGTTTTAATTATTTCTTAGAAACACAATGCCCTTGGGGTTATAATATGGGATAGGATGGGATCAAAGATAAACATGATAAAGGAAGGATGTTAGGTTGCATCAGACGCATGTTTAAATTAGTCATCAGATACATGAATACAGATGTATTGTGGTGCACAAATACACGTAATTAAGTTTCAGATCACCGTATTATAGGATATCTGTGTATAGATCTACGACTGTACAGTTTCATATTTAATAACCCGGGTTTAAAGTTACCAAGTATTGCAGGCCTTTAGATGAATATCATGATACTGTTGATGTACTCTCTGAAAACTGAAACGAAATTCCATTATTTACGGACAGTTCGATCCTTTTTTATTGCTGTCATCTTCAGAATCAGATTTGAAACACACACCGGAGCATTCATTGCTCCATTTTATCTCGCCATTGGAAGGTATTATCTGGGTAGACATTGGTTGACGACCAATTTGATGACAACATAAAAACAATTACACATTATAAACTATGGTCTGTTTATATGTCATATGGTCCAGTCTTGTGGCTGGTCGAAAGTGGGGGCCTGTATATATTATTTTAATCATACCAGCTAAATAAGGAATTTAAGTGGTGAACAAGGGCAGCGACCATGACCAGAGTTATGAAAACTTTTCGCAAAGTTGCCTCAACATTGGCAGGCAACGCATTCATCGTCAGACCAATATGACTACGTTTGTCTAACGTTGCCGGCAACAATGTTCCAACGTTGTCTAACAACATTGATTGATTGTCGATAACGACGTTACTGCAACGTTGGTGCTGGGCAACGTTGCAGCATCGGAAGAAATGCACTCGCATATATCGTCAGTCCAACAATGTTTTCAACGTTTGTCCACTAATGTGGTAATTAAGAGCAACGGCCACAGGCAGCAACGATTACAATTCTCCTCAACTATCAATCATATATTAAGTCCTCTTATTCAGTTAACATTTTACCCCCCCCCCCCCGCAATTACATTTTATTTCTGACTGGTTGGTCACAAATTCGACATATTTATTTTGATTAGGGAGCCGCTTTCGAAAAAAACGATGGAAGTTATAAAAAAACGCTTGATCTGGATTTTCTTTGGGTAAATGTTCATTCTCAGTCACTGAGAATAAAATATATGCAATCAAATACAAATTTCTGATGTCAATTCGCAATCAAGTGCAAATTTTCAATTCAATCGCAATATTTATGACTTTTTTCTACCCCGACTTGTCTTCTAATCGAATGCATTTTTAGGCTCTGTTTCAACACCTCTCATCGTCACCAGACTGTTCAATACCGCGGTTCTTGTATTCGTAATCAGGTATACCGCAAGGAAGTGTCTTGGGTCCGAGATTGTTTAATACATCTATCAGTGATAAGTTAGTGGTTGCCTATTATATACCTACCTCCAAAATAGAAAAAGTGATATGTTGATGATGATGAGAGAGAAGACGGCTAAGGTGATGCAGATGTCTTCCATGGCTTTGTGATGTTGGACCGGAGCCATGGTAGTAGAAGGTGGGGGTGGAGAAGGGACATCTGAAAAAAGATGAAATAGTAAAAAGTGATCATTAAATGTCTTATTCGGCAAATACCGGGGTGTTAACGAAAATAGTCCCACCTTAATACCTGAACTACTCATATCTGTCTAGGTTCTTTAGCCATAATGCAACTTTCTCAGCAAAGTAGTGTTGTAATATAGGCCCAATTGAATGATAATACGAATTAGAAAATGGTTATAAGCGATTGCTTTGAACGGAGTTGGTGATATAAAGAATCGAATAAAAAAAGGTAAATTGCCAAGTCGTCTACAGCCAACTCGTCCACTCACCACATGGTCTAGTTTCATTTAGTCTAATGTCATTACGTCCATCAAAATTTCGTCTAACAACCATTTGGTCCATTAACCATTTGGTTCAATCATCACTTCGTCTAATCACCATTTCGTCTATGACCGTTTCGTTCTCATAACCAGTTGTTCTAATATCCATTTCATTTTCATTCATTTTGCACAATTTAACACTTAGTCCAATTAGATCAAATGGTATATGGACTAAATTGCTATTGGACCAGCTGGTCATTAGACGGAATGGCATTAGACTAAATGAAAGTAGACCATGTGGTGAGTGGACGAACTGATGATAGTACACAAGTTGGCAATTGAACGAATTGGCATTAGAACGAATTGGAAGTAAACGGTAGGGTTCTTTGCACCATCAAGCAATCATAGGATAATGACCTAGAACCCTTTTCTGCTTCTTTGAAGAAGGCTAAAAGGTTGCAAATGGGGGCCAAAGAAAGATTCTAATCAGAATCCTTTCAGTACCTTTTCTTCTACACTTCTTGTATGATATGACTGGACATTAGACATTAATAAACTACTAGAATTAGAACATTTACAACAAAAGTCGCTTCTGTTTATTCAATTTTAGAGTGTAGCATTTGCAGCAACATATTATTGCCAACCACAACTGTGTGCCAGTTGTTAGGAAATCGTCACCTGTTCATTTATTATCAAACTTTTCTTGGACGAAGGTATACCTGTCGTTTTCTGACTTTCCATGTAGTACTACATAGTTTCACATAGACAGATTATTGGGAAAGCCCTTTGTCACTCATGATCCACTAAGGGCATGTGAACTCCGGTTGAAAGCGGCAAATTTCCGTTTAAAACGGAAGGTTATTGACAAAATAAAATCCACAATTGAAAGGACAATGTCAAACAAGGGGAATGGTTTGTTTCCAAAAGACCTTATTGTTCATCCTGAGTGTCCAACTGTGTGCTTTGATTATTATACTAGATAATACAAACAACAGAGGCATAATGAGCTAACATTTTTTATTTAGTCAGACATGGCAGTATGGGGCAAAATTTCAACTAGAAGCTGCAAGAGAGCTACGCGAACGAGCAGGAAATTTGACCTTGCAACAAAATCTAATTTTGTAATTGATTGTGCTATAATATGCAGAAAATAATATCGTGTTTCACCTTTTGCCTTTACTTTGCTTTTCTCTCCCTTTTTTTTTCTTGTGAACCCTTTTGGGGTCAATGGCCTCCACGCTCCCCCCCCCCCCCACACACCGCCCTGTATTCCCTGCGTTTTTCCATGCAGGGCTGCATCAAATTTCTTCATTTATAAGATGATTTGCCAAGTTTTCTGCGGGAGGCCCTGCTCAGGTAGCACAGCAGGTTTTTAGAACACAATCTAATCCAAAGTTCGTCAAAACGATTAACACCAATGAGAGTGCAAATCTAATTAGCAGATTTTATCTCGTGTTTCATTAGGGATTGCTCATTTCAAAACGTTATATCAATCAATGGATGTATATATAATCAGCGGGGTAACAATTGTGATTAAGTGTCTCGGGGGAAGTGGATGATTAGATAATGAATTGAGTTCACTTTGCCCTCTTCCCATACAAAGTGTATTCCCCTTATCATGAACATGGTAAAGATTCCTGACAGCTAAAAGCATGGGTTTTACGATGGGGAGGGGGTATTATGATACTTTGTATTATGTTTAAATGGAAATGAAATAAATAATCGAATTACAATTGAATATGACGCACAACTAAGCTTTTCAAAATCAATATTTTTTTCTAAATTCGTTTTGACCATCTAATCACATCTTCAAGCTTACAACAACCTATAGATATATAATTTTCAGACAGTGTTAAGGCTTGTTAAGTATGTTACATTAACTCTATGCATATTTTTATCCTTTAAAAAATGGCAAAATGGAGCTGTAAAGATAACAGAGCAAACCATCATTTGCAATTTGGATTGTAGAACGTTCTTCAATTATTAGCTGAGTACAGCATCAATGCTTGCCAACTATTTAATCACGATGTTCATCGATAACATCCGAATTTTACTGAGTCAGGCCTTTATTGTTTTATGTCGGACTTTCGTTATGATACCATACGGTCACTACAAAATGCAACATCAAACGTATAATATGCAAATTCCAACTATAGCTGTACAACGCATTTTTGTTTTAATTACTGATTGCAAAACTCACTTTCAAAACAATGCACAACCCTGATACTATATAGGTTTATTTTAAAACGGTACAACTATAAATATTCAATATTGAAAACGGAGGTAATAACTGACGAGATTATAAAGTGTGCATTGTTGCATGACAAAGTACAATCAAGGCTATGAAGTGCATTGCCCTGCTGGAAAGAACAATATCACACAGTGTGTTCACAGTGTGGACCATGTGAAAATATTATTCATACTGTTGAAATTTTCAAATTCAACACATTGTGAATATATTTTCACACTGAGGACACTTCGACAGTGTGACTGCTCACAGCGTGTTCATATATGTGAATATGTGATTCACATTGTTGAAATGCTCCAGTTTAACAGCGTGAATGTGATATCACATTGTGTTCCACACTGTGAACACACTGTGGCACACACTGTGCTCTTTCCAGTATGGATGACGATGCTTTTTTATCACTATAAGTCAAGTCTACCCCAACAAATAGTGAGTTTGATTTTTTTAAGTATCAGATAAGCTTAAAGAGGAAGTACACAATAGCAATAACTTGGATTAACATGATTAATAAGGCTTGCTAATAACAAAAACGGGAGGCCTAGTAAAAAAATCGGTGATATTATGCACACGAGATGTGATATATGAGAGATGATGACATGCACAATCATTTTTCTTTCATATAATATATAAAATTTCGATATTGTCGAACTACCAGACGGAAACATTAATGTGGTTGCCTAACCCAGGGCGGATCCAGGATTTTCCAAAGGGGGGGGGGGGGGCGCCGGGGGGCACATTTTCCCGATGAAAATTTGACAAGCAAAAAAAAAGGTATTACCGACGGGTAATACCGTACCCCTTTTCTTTTCGGTTAATGGATCGTCCTGTCGGCAAGACTGGGGTAGAAGTTAAATTAATCCGAGTACAGAACAATTTATTTAGGGTATTTTTTATGTACTTAATCAGTTTGTATCAATGTTCTGTTTCATTGAAGTGCAACGATATGTTTTGTATATTTTGATTGTTTTTATGACGAATGAAAACTGCAAAGATAAAAAAAAGGTCCTCACTTGTATTTGAACGACATGTTCCCATATGCTGTGAGTTTCAAAAGGGGGCATACTTGTGTAAAACGGCATATTTACATTAAAAACTTTGATAATGGCTCTCAAAAGGGCGGCACGGGCCGGATTTGCCCTCACCCCCCTGAATCCGCCACTTGCCTGACCACTGCCTGCGAGCGTTTCATTAAACTTACGATTAATTAAAGTTGATTGTTATTGATCGCTCTTAATCTATCACATCGAAACTTTTCCATACTAGCAATACCGTAGTCCTACAACATCCATTATGCAACTGACAATTAATATTGCTAAAAGGGTCCTAGTTGAGCTATTCTAGATTTGATATTCTTAGAATTTATGTAAAACAAACAAACATCTAGTAGCGTACAATATGAAATCTTACCTGTAATATTCAGTGACATGTTCCTAATATATCCTCACATCTAAGCTGGCTAAATCCAAAACGAAAACGAAAGTGGTCGATGTGAAAGTAAAATGCGATAAAACGATTCTGAGATGATACAAAATAAAAAGAAATTTGTAATTTCTCGAAACGATTAAAGTTTATAGAATTGGGTCCAGTGAGTTAACTCTTCCTCTGCTTGAATACCTGTGTTAGTGTGTTGTTTGGACGAATGACTGAAATAATCCTTTCTCGATGTTTGAAACAATGCAGTTCAGAGATCAATGATCATTGTTTTGATTTGGAGCTAGAAGTTTCCACGAGTAGGAAACTAGATTACAATCTGTGCGCAGACGCCAACAAGCAGAGTGGTTTCTTGGTGGTAGTCTATAAAGTGAAAGTTCTTTCGATCTATAAATTGAGACTAAAATTCAAATTAGGGAAAAGGTGACAGCGAACGACTATGATTACAAGTTAATCAGAACTCCTCAGGAAGTTTAAGATCATGTGTGGTTGAGGTACGGTTTTGTATAGCGGTTGCACTCAGGTTTACGATCTCATGAACATGATGAATAAATTTACCCGCTAGACGAAATGATCTGACCTTTATCGGAGGGCGTAGCAAGGCACTACAAACTTGCCAATTAAACATAGGCAATTAAGAAGTTGGTTATATTCCAAGAAGCAAGGCGGTGTAGTAATGACGTCTTATTTCACGATTTGTTTATTATCCACCTGTTCTAAGCTATGTTTTCCCGTTGCTATTGTTTTTCTTGTGCACGGATAACTGGTGATGTCACTGTAGGATGTACAGAAGAATGACTTTTTTTGTAGGTCGCGGAGTTATCTGACGAAACGTCCAAGGGTGAGGTACTGGGGAATTGCCAAGAAACAAAGGCGATCGTGACGTAGAATTTAAGTGAGTAATTTCAGCATGTAGATGACAAGAAGGTTTTTAACCACTGCAATAATTAAGTCTAGCTAGAAATTTGACCGTTAACTTCAAATGTCAGGTGTCAGACCGGCGTCACAATCCGAAGAGTGACAATGTATAAGTAGCTCTTCGGTAACTTCTCATCCAAAAGAAAAAAGATTAAATGGTGGGAGGGGATAGAATGTAGAAAAGCAATTTGTTACCCCCTTATGTATTCGGTATACTCGCTATATCTTCTTGTCTTCCTCTTCCTCCTTACATATGACAAAGATTGTAAATCAACACTCGTGACAACTCACTTAAAACTCCTTTGAAAGTTTGCTTTCTTCCGAAATAATCACGTTCCACTTTCATTTCGATGTGACGAGATCGGAATTCCCATTAATGATGTGCTCACAATAATTACAAACAATCTCCAAAGTTTGATGAAACGCGCCAAAAGGACGCACCAAAACCGCTTAACAAGCAAAGTTTCCCGCTCTTTCATCGACTTGCATCGCGGTTTCAAGGGAGAGAGAGAGAAAGTTCCTACCCCCTGCGATGATAATGTTCGACCAATCCGAGTGCTGGCACGGCTCACGAATGGGCGCGTGATAATGTATCCTACTCAAAGACCGGAAGTAGAGGTCAAACCAATGTGACATAGAATAGACATGGTCGTCGAAGTCGGGTGGAAATGCATTTCTAATTATCCATCATCCGACAGGGCTTATAAAGGAATGACTACGAAAAGAATGAGACTGGGGAGTGGGGGTACGGTAGCACTTTTGGAGAATCAGTACTTTGTTCATTGTTCGTAAAATCGTTTTGTTTTTGGCATGCATGTACTGCATAAAGGGATATCTTTCTTTACCTTAAAGGAGAATGAAACTCTCGGAGCAAGTTAGCTTTTGTGAAAGCAGAAAAATCAAAGAATAAAATCAACAAAAGTTTGAGTAAAATAGGACTAGCAATAGAAGAGTTATGAGCATTTGAATGTCGAGATCACTAATGCTATGGAGATCCTCCCATTGGCAATGCGACCAAGATCTATGATGTCACAGATGAACAACTCTAGCCTTGTGGACACTGAAAATATACCCCAAAACATCTCTTTTTGCTCATTCTAATCACATGACAAACGATTCATCAATGATATAATGTTGTGAAACCTCTGTACTTGTCCTCTCATAAAGAGAACACCTCACCTTGTGAGAGACTCTATAAAAGTGAGAATATATGTGAAATAAGTACTAAAGTAATGAGGGAGTTGTACGTGTGTGACATCACAGATCTTGGTCGCATTGCCAATGGGAGGATCTACATGGCATTAGTGATCTCAATATTCAAATGCTCATAACTTTCTTATTATTCATTCAATCTTCCTCAAACTTTCAACAATATGTTTCTTTGATTTTTCTCTTTGATATGGATTCAGCTGGTTTCAAGGGTTTCATTCTCCTTTAAAGTTTTATTTTTATTTGGCTAGCTTACGTGTTGTTTCATTCTTAAAAAAAATATATTTTGTCGGGGTAGGGGAGTGGGAGTAAACCATTAACCATTTCGTAAAATAAAAACAATATTTTCAACTCGCTGCTGTATATCTCTCATAATTCTTTACGAATTCGAATTGGGTACTGTCAACCAACAGCTAATTAAAACAAAATTTATAAACCCCTTGTTTAAAGGTCAAGTCCACCTCAGAAAAACGTTGATTTGAATCAACATAAAAAAAAATCAGACAAGCATAATGCTGAAAATATCAAAATCGGATGTAAATTAAGCAAGTTTTGATATTTTAAAGTTTCGCTTATTTTTCACAAAAAAGATATGCACAATTTAGTCACATGCAAATGAGAGGGTCGATGGTGTCCCTCACTCACCTTTTTTTATTTTGTGTATTGAAGTAATGGCTCATAAATTACGAAAAGATAATCTGATTGAAGGAATGGAGATAAAGAAATTAAATTAGCACTTTATGCAGATGATATGACAGTTTTTGCTCGTAATGTAAAATCTGTTGATAGACTAAAAGTTTTATTTGCAGATTTTGAAAAACTTTCTGGATTAAAAATCAATAATGACAAAACTAAAGTATTAAAATTAGGTTCATGTCAGCATTTGGATTATGACTTCTCCTTCGGCGAAATCGTTGATTTTCTTAAAGTTTTAGGAGTATTTTTCACCCTAGATGAACATAAGAAAGAAGATTTAAATTACAAAGAATTCTTAAGCAAAATTAAAACACTCTTGAACTTTTGGAAGCTAAGGGATATAACGCTTATGGGGAAGATTCAACTATCTGACTATTGAAGGTGCATATCTATTCTAAAGTCCTCTAGGCGAGCGTCTTTTATACCCCTGTTCCTAAGTGGGTTTATGAATCATTGGATGAATTAACTTTTGATTTCTTATGGAAAGTTAAGAAAGACAAAATTAATAGGAATACAATGTTTTTAGACTATAAGCAAGGGGGATTAAAGATGTTAAACTTCAATGTGCAGGTGAAGGCACAGCGAATAATGTGGATTAAAAAACTTTTAAATAAAGATGAAGATATAAAATGGAAACAGTACTTTAATTTTGCCACTAAACATTTGGGTGGAGATTTTATATTTTCATGTGACTATATACCAGGTTAATTGAAAGTAACAGCTTCCAAATTTTACATGGACTTATTAGAAGAGTGGGTAAATATAAGACATACTAGAAGTACAGAGTTTGGGAAAGTGGTGATTTTTAATAATAAGCTTATTCGATATAAAGGGAGTTGTATATTTGATAAGATTCTATACGATAAAGGGGTTTATAAATTGCATCATATTTTGGAAAATAATGGTAAACTAAAATGTGATAGACATTTTCTTAATTTGAATTTAGATGCAAATGATATTGAAAAGATCAAGCATATTCATGCCTGTTTACCCGTTAGTTGGAAGAACAATATCGAAATAAATGCAAAGCATAACTCTGGAATCGATTTCAATTTGGGTAAGAAAACAACTAATTTAATGTTTTTAAAATCGAAAGAAATATACGAACAGCTGTTGAATAAAAATGAAATTATACCTTCTATTTTTGACAGAATGAGAACGAATTATGATCTTACCAATAAGGAAATAGAAAGTATATTTTAAAGACTAAGATATTGCACACTGAATAGTCGATTAAGGGAGTTTCAGTATAAACTCTTGCATAATATTATATACACTAACCACCAACTTTTCCGTTTTGGTCTTGTTTCGACCAATTTATGCTCATTTTGTGAAAAGGAAGAAGATACGTATGAACATCTATCTTATACTTGTGAATTTTCAAAATCACCTTGGGATCTGTGTGCAAGAAGTTTAAATTTTGAAATACATGTAAATAAAATTAGTTGGCAGGGAATTTTTTTCGGGAAGCAGGAGAGAAGTAAAGGTATATATCAATTGATTAATCATGTCTTGATTTTAGTAAAATATCTTATTTACAAAAACCGAGAATTAAAAAAACCTTCGTTGAATGAAAAAAAAAATAGTATTAGGGGGATCAAAGAGAAGAAAAGAATTTAGCAACAAAGGGGGGACTCCTACAATCTATTTCTCTAAATGGGAAAACTTAAACATTAGACCATTAATTGGAGCCCAGAGCCAGTTCTCCACCGGATAGGGAATGGGGGGTTTTAGTGAGGGTCGGGGGGGGGGGGTAGGGTCCAGGGCTGAGTTTGTTGTTGAGTTTGAATTTATTTGAGTGAAGAGGCCGAGGCGATGTTTTTTTTTTTAAAATATATGCTGATGGCTTCAATTCGTTTAGGTTTTATTAATGATTTATTTTTGTGTATTTGGAAAATCTCTTTTTTATGTTTATATTTGAAACTGGAAAAAAAATTCAATATGTTGAATTTATTGTAGAAGTTTATTCTTAATGCATATATTATTATCAATGTTATTTATAATTATGTATTGGAAGATGTCTGATATTGTGTTTTATTGTAACACTCAAGAAAAAAAATGGTATAAAATTTATGAGTTGTCAAGGTATTTATCAATTTGTAAAGACATCAAACTTCTATTTGTTATATATATTTTATTTTGTATATGAATTGAAGTTGTCAATAAAAACTAATTAATAAAAAAAAACTCACTATTTCTTTTGTTTTTGTCATATGAATTATGCAATATTTCATTTACAGATTTGACAATTAGGACTGAAACATTAAATGTTGAACAATGCTGGTAATACCATATGTTCAGGGAGAAATAAAACTTTGTTTCACAGGATAATGAGGAGAAAATTAGAATATTTCATATTTCATAAAATAAAATACAAAAGAAATAGTGAGTGAGTGATGTCATCAGTTACCTCATTTGCATACTGACCGAGATGTGCATAGAACTATTTTTTTTTTATTAAGTGAAACTTAAAAATGATATAACTTTCTTATTTTACATCCGATTTTGATGAAATTTTCAGTGTTATAATCGTTGGATTTTTCTCTTTTTATTCAAATAAACTTTTTGTTGGGGTGGACTTGTCCTTTAAAGAGGGCCCTTACGTAATGATTGAGGCCGGACGGGCTCAGTGGTGAAGACTCCTTATTACTATAAATAGCCTTTATTTTTTTTCATGAAGCATTATATCGTATGAAATTTTAAAAAATCATGATTTTCATATTTGTTTTCGTTTACATCTGGTCGGTTCAAAATATTTATATCCACAATCTCATATTTTAAAGGTGATCATTATAGTGCTTAGGCTACCCTAAAATTGTAACAAAAGTTTTATTTCAAAGAAAGCCATCGCATTTGACTTATCAAGTGGTCTAAGGCCCCTGGCTATACATGGAAAGTCATGGGTTCTATCCCCGGCCGCAGCACCTATGCCCGTGAGCAAGGCATTAAATCGACAATGCTCTTTTATCCTGCTTTCAAATAAATGGAAATGCTATACGTATTCTTGTTAAAGCGGTGTGTGACTTGTTTAAAAAAAAACGACAAAAAAAAACATAACTTCCATATAATTTAGATAACAAATTGTCAATAAAATTGTCATATGAAACACCGTTGAAAACATTCAATTTTTTACGTCAACCACTTCGCTTCCTCTATAATCCTTTCAGAAATATTGGTGGCATGCAGTTCCAGCCTCTTCATTTCGTTAAACCACATTATGCTACTTTATACTAAAAAGTGGTGATTATTTGCATTTTCACCGCCCTTTACCAATATCAGCCTCACATCAGGACGTGTTGCCTAAGTTCTAATGAAAAGATAAATAATTCAATTCCAGTGACCGAATTGAATTCCTTGGGAGGTTTTATGATCTTCATAATTTTGTTTTTACTCAGTCACTTGCAACACTAACCTGAAATCAACTTAAGCATGTTAAGATGTGACTTTAAAGAACGCGATCACCATAAGCGATAGTTAAGCATGTCACATTTCACTAGGTTCAAGTTTATATCCACTTTTCCTCCCGATTACGTTTCCATGGCAACCAACAAGCAGCCGAATTACCCAGGCTGGATACTTCTTATAGTAGATCAGATTATGAAGGTACTTGTTTTCTCCAAAGAATTCATTTATCGTTGCACCTCATCGTGCAGGGGGTAGTGCCTAAATGGATACACACACACACACCCTCGCACACATACACACATATTCATTTCATTTCTATTCGAAAAATTGTACAAACTAATATTATCAAATAAATAACATTGAATGGAATGGGTAATATAATAACCGTTCTAGAACTCTCTTGATCATGATTATATTGATTATTATTATTCTATTTTAATATTTGACAAATCAAAGGGGCGCCCCCTGCCCCAGAGCCAGTAGCTCCACCAAAGCCTACAGCTCCGCATGTATCAGAACTTTTCCCCATCGATGGATTTGGGGTATGATTTCTTTTTAAGTAGCCAAATATCGTTTTCTAAGTATATCCGTCAAAAACTTCTCGTTAATCAGAGGTATATTATAGGAACAGGTTTTAAAAATTAGTGTCAGCTTATGAACTTTGAGATTTGGAACTCTGTAATACTTGCTGCGATTTAAGAGGAGTACCGTTGATTCGAAACCCTGGGCTGGGGTATCCCTGGATCATCACATCCGATAAATGCAGAAATGTGAGCGTACCTTTTTAGCAGTTCAGTAAAAGTTCAATTTTCCTTTCTCTCGAATAAAATAAATCGCACAATATTTGTTATAAAATAAAAAGACACTAATTTTATTATAATAGTTGGTGAGTTTGTTTAAATAAAAGCCCCCCCCAAAAAAAAAAAAAGAAGATAAAATAACAATAGAGCGAGAGAGAGATGTTTGATAAGAATAGGCGAATTAATCATAAAACAGAATAACTATACGAGTACTACTACTGCTACTATTACTACTAGTAACATACTACTCCTACTAATACTTCTACTACTACTACTACTACTGCTACTACTACTACTACTTCTACTACTGCTTCTGCTGCTACTGCTACTCACTGCTAGTACTACTACTACTTCTCCTACCACTACCACCACCACCACCACCACCACCACTACTACTACTACTACTACTACTACTACTACTACTACTACTACTACTACTACTACTACTACTACTACTACTATACTACTACTACTACTACTACTACTACTACTACTACTACTACTACTACTGCTACTACTACTGCTGCTGCTGCTGCTGCTGCTACGTACTACTACTATTATTACTACTATACTATAACTACTACTACTACTACTACTACTACTACTACTACTACTACTACTACTACTACTTCTACTACTACTACTAATAATAATAATTCTACTACCACCACCACACCACCACAAACTCCGATACTAGTTCTTCAGTCACTTATTATAGTAATGATAATAACAATAATGACATTTTTTGTTTTGTAGTAGTATGCATTAAAATCATTCAGTTCAAAATCATAGTAATGGTATATTGTAAAATGTTACGATATCAACAAAAACACGGTTCACAAAATACAAATAATTATCCATAATACAGATAAGTGTACAAAATATCAAAGTATTTTGACATGTTTATACAGGCGGATAATTTTCGTAACAAAAAAGTAATAACAACGATACTAATACAACAAAATTGACAGTACTATTTCATTTGAGACAGGTTAAAAAGCGATGCGCATAAAGCAACAGACAGACTCTCTAATCCCGAGTCATTCAATCATAATTACCTTATAGAGATGTGGAAATCATAGATCATCTCATAATTGGTTAAAGGCGGTCGCCTAATTCCCCCTTATTTCTAAGGAGACTGTATTTTCCTTGTCTGTGATATAGGAGAAAAGCTATCTCTAATTATTCCCAGATGAAGTCCTCATCCAATTCCCCTCTCTTAAAATGAAGCCATTAAATAATGATTACAAAAGCGATGATAATCGCGATTGCCACAATTTGAATTGAAATCAAAAGTATTCTTTCGCGGGCTTAATGTTGTTGTCAATACCATCATTATTATTTATTATTTCAAAAGGCATTTTATCGGAAAGTTTGGGATCAGTTTGTTAGTGTTGCTGTAGCGTTACAGTAATTATGATACAGGGATCCCTCTCATAAATACTTGTGATAATGAAAAATGCGAAATTTCTGTAACAAATATACTACCAGCCAATCAGATTGAAGGATTTCAGTAGCTTTTATTTAGAGTGTTATTGCAAATTTGTTATTAGGACTCGTTTTATGAAACCGGATCCAGGTATTATGTTGCTAAGTGAATCACTAGATGTCTAGCACGTTTCATCAATGCAGTGCTTTTTTGAAGAAACGTCATGGAGGCCTAGCTCACTGCTGCCCCCCCCCCCCCAAAAAAAAAAAAACAATTCTACACCTCCTTGTTTCCCCTCTACCCCAACATTGGTTTGATCATGGGCCTATAGTAGGTCCATGGTTATATATAATTATGTCGCGATGAGATCTGGTTTAGTTTGGTTTGGGTTATTTCCACATTTTCATATCAACTCTCTTAAAGGGGAAGTTAACCGAGACGAAAGGATTTGTGGTGAAAATACCATGAAAAGCAATGAAAAAATACTGGTGAAGGTTTTAGGAAAGTTAATATCAAAGTTGTTTTTAGAATTTTCACGTTTTATTTGTGACGCCATATACCGTCCCATACCTTATATACAGATAAAATGCATAAATTTCATTTTCTAATGTTTCATGGTCATGACTAAAAAAAAATTCAGGTCTGATTCTGGAGCGGATGTGAATTTTTGTTTGTTGATATACAATAAAAACCATGTTTTTTTTGCTGAGAAAATGGCATTGAATTTTTTTTACTAGACGATATATCGGGGAAATACTCGAATATGACGTCACGAATCAGAAAATCAACATTCTAATAACTTTTTTAAATCTTTGATGGATTTCCCTCAAACCTTCACCAATATATATTCTTTTTTCAGCCCCCATGCCCATCCTAATGATCGTAACCCAGGTACGCATGGAGTCGGACAATAGTGTTCATATATGTCAATCAACCCCTGGTATCACCATCGGAAACCCTTTCATAAGAAATCGGACACGTTACCTAGGTTACAGAATCTGTGTGTCAGGAAGGCGGGAAAAGGAAACGATACCTGTCGGAAATTGGTTAACAGCTCTCTATCGTTGTATGATTCTTTAAATTGAATACCAATTCGGCACATAGGTTGATGGCATGCGTGGAATCTAATTAGTAGAACTAGATTTGTCATCGATTGAACGATTTCCTCTTATTCGATGAGTAATAGCTAAACTTTAAATAAACTAGATAGCCTGTGATTAAACTTCGACAGTGCAATCGCTGTTTGCACTTGACGTCGCTCTTAAATCGATTGAATGATTATGGCAATACCGTTTTGTATTTATGATCATGAATATAATAGTTTACTTTGTTCAAATTTGTTCGAGAGAAGAGAATAAGAGATTATTGAAAAAAATACCGAAGACTTGGTTATCTAGGGCTTATAGCATGATGCTCGTTTGTTAGCTTCATTTGCCAAATACTATGTTACAATTTAATGATATTAAAGAAATTATTGTATATCAGTGGGATTCGAGAATTGATTCAATTTCAATATCAATGTATTCCTTTTTGCAGTGTTTCCAGGTTTTGCCCGTATAAGTTGGAAAAACATTGCTCATTTGCGATACACATACACTTACGTGTTCTGGAACATTTTTCCCCTCTCTCTCATATTTTGTAATGATTAGACTTCAGTTACTTGTTTGCCACTTTCCCCCTCTTCATATTCATTCTACTCCTCTTCCCCTTCCCATCCCCATCTTTCTCCATGTCCTCTTCTTATTGTTTTCCTTTATAATGCCATATATATCCTCTCTTGTTATTTCATATTTTGAACTCTTGGTATTTCCATCGTAATAGCAATAGGTAGTATGGAGTGGTGGTATGGTAGTAGTAGTAGTAGAATAGTAGTAGTATTAGTAGTAGTAGTAGTAGTAGTAGTAGTAGTAGTAGTAGAAGTAGTAGTTGTAGTAGTAGTAGTATAATTAGTAGTAGTAGTAGTAGTAGTAGTAGTAGTAGTAGTAGTAGAAGTAGTAGTAGTAGTAGTAGTAGTAAAAGTACTAGTACTAGTAGTAGTAGTAGTAGTAGTAGTAGTAGTAGTAGTAGTAGTAGTAGTATAATTAGTAGTAGCAGTAGTAGTAGTAGTAGTAGAAGTAGTAGTAGTAGTAGTAGTAGTAGTATAATTAGTAGTAGTAGTAGTAGTAGTGTTAGTAGAAGTAGTAGTAGTAGTAGTAGTAGTAGTAGTAGTAGAAGTAGTAGTAGTAGTAGTAGTAGTAGTAGTAGTAGTAGTAGTAGTAGTAGTAGTAGTAGTAGTAGTAGTAGTAGTAGTATAATTAGTAGTAGCAGTAGTAGTAATAGTAGTAGTAGTAGTAGTAGTACTTATCATCATTATTTATCCTTCTTGATATTATAACCATCACATTCAGTATGCCATTTACAAGCTTTTTAAAAAAAGCTTTCTACAGGTGTTCCATTTTCCATTTATTTCTATCACTTACAATATTAATTTACTATGCTTATGTACTTGATCTATTTTTTGTATATACATGTGTATTTTAAATGTACATATTTTGTTGTTTTTAATGAAAAAAAATAAATGAATTGAATTGAATTGAATATTTTGAGGGAGAGGCAGAAAAAAAAATTAATGTGATTATCATAACTTTGAATGACAGCTTACGGAAAACATAATCCCCCATGTCGTAGGAAGGAGGTCTTGATCTCATAATACCCACACGTCAGCGACACCCATATCGTATACTGAAAGTTTGAAATATGAATCTGTCTTCAATAAAATTCAGAGAATTAAAAGGTCTGATTATTATGCTCTAGTCTACGGTGAATCTGAAAATAATTGAGACTCTGATATGCTTTTCACACTACATTTCCTTAACATCATACTATCCTTAACCCCGGACTTTCCTTAACTATCTTTACTATCTTTTTTTATAACGCCTTAAGGACGTTCCACAGTTATGTTTGTGCGCATTATGATCTGCACATATTTTACACTCTGCGCGCTGACGTCACAATGGATGAACAGGTGATTAATTAGCTGTGGGTATGAACTGATTTTTCTCATCATCTGCACTCTAACTGCAGATCCGATGCGTTAGTTTATGAAGCTAAAAAACTTTAATTATTCCATGGACCATTTTAAAAAACATCTCTGCAGTGCTGCCAAAAATCACGAATATGACCCCGATTTTTAATAAATGGTAGAGTGGTTTTGATTTTTTCTTCTCATAGATACAAAGCATTTGGTGCATTTTTGGTGTTTTAAAAAGCACATTTGCTCTAATGAAAATGCTGATAGTTTGAAAACAAGCACATGAAGCCCTATTTTTTAATGTTTGCACCTCTTAGGCATACCTTCCTCTACAATTTTGCAAATTTTGGTGAAAATGACATGGATTTTGAATAAAGTGCAACATTTATTGTACTTTTGTAGTTTGTTATTAAAATATCACTTTTTTGAGATTGGGTTTTTGTTATGTTTTACGCCATTTTTAAGAACTGACAGTGCTGTTAGACTTAAAATTGCAAACAAATAGCACTATAAATAGATTCTCCATTCTAACGATACACTTATTAACTCTCTTGCGAAATTTGATGACTTTTTCATGTATTTTGACTGAGTAATAGAGGTTTAAACTCATTGTAGTGATCTTGCGAGGTCTAAAAATGCCAAATTCTTTTGAATGCGCAATCCGTAAGAACATTCATTCGGGTGAACTTTGAAGCTCCATTGCAAAAAATCAAGCACATGGACCTATGTTAATTTTTGCATATTTCGAATATTCAGGTTCTAAAGTATATATGTGCAAAGTTTGGTGCAAATGACATGGATTTCATTTTAACTGTGGAACGTCCTTAACCCCGGGCAATCACACAGCTCATAAATATTGATGATTTTACCATACAGAGCGCGATTAACGTGCAATTTCGACTTCTGTGATTGGCTAATGCTTAGCCCCACTTTTGCTTAGCCATGTTTCGTTTCACACTGCATCTCTTAGCACCGCAATAATTGGTGCTAGCAGCACTATAAGCCGGCTAACCCTGCTTTTTTGCAGGGCCGGATAGTACCGTACTATTTACCGTGCTAGCCCACTTTGCTAACACGTAGTGTGAAAACGAATTGGGCTAAACTTAACCCCGGGAAATTGGCGGGGCTAAGACCCCCCTTAGCCCTACCAATTTCCTGGGGTTAAGGGAAAAAAGTGCAGTGTGAAAAGCATAAGAGGGAACTGAAAAGACCAACATAATAGGCATAATGTGAGCGCGAATCGCGATTTGTTTTTATTATTCAGACCCGAAAACGGAACATTCTAAGCACTTTTTGTAATCACGAAAAAGATGCGTATATGCCTATTTAACAATAAATGTGAGTGCGAAGCTCGAGCCATAGCCAATAATATAAAGACATTAAAAAGATAAGGGGCATTTAATTATAAATCTGTTTGTAAGAATTCATTGAGAGGAGAGACATTTCCCAAAATAAAATAATACGAGCGCGCAGAGCGAACTGAAAATGTTTTATATTCACACCTGAACTCGGGACATTTTACCGAGCATAAAAAATCAAAATACCATAACAGGATGTATAAATCAAACAAAATAATAAGAGTTCGATGTGCGAGCTTTTTTTTTAAATCATTGTATATTGACTTCAAAACATGTATTTTAAAGCAGCAACGAACCAATAGCGCCATCTGGAGTTCTCAATACTCATCCTGGGCACATTTCCTGACCCATAATGCTCGTGTAGTTTAGTAATATAGACCCACTTCAATGATAACGTGCTAATTAACTACTCAATACATTTATACCGCAATAATTATGTTACCAAGTTACAAAACAATTACCTTTCCTCTCAAAACACTTTAGTTTCTCTATACAAATACAATTATGGGTCAATTTATTCTCCGTAGTATTAGTAGATATCTGAAAACGTATATTTTAAGAAAATGTATTTATAACACACAGTCAATGAGGGACCACACACAGTTCACTCTCCCTTTAAGTGCTAGATAATTCTATTGAACAAGATAAGAGTCTCATTAAGCACATGATGACGTGACAGATTTCTATTTTCCACTTATTCCCCTCTCTTTATCGTATTCACGTATCTTCCTATCAATTTTTATTATTTCATTTTAGTTTTATAGCTTTATTTTTCTTTTGCGCCGCCAGTTGGGAGCGGTCGCTCCATGCACCCCCCCCCCCATGGATCCGCTTATGTCCAGAACGTGCAATCGAATATTATTAACCGACTGTTACCTTTGTCCTGGCATAAGAGTATTTTTAGCCTGAGAAAGATGAGGAAAAAGTGACCGGGATCGGGGAGCAGAACAAAAAAAAGACAAGAAAAGTGGAGTAATTCTAAAATAATCATATGAGAGCTTTAAAGCCATCCATCTCGGACCCCTACTCTCACAATCTGGACCCTGTCTTAAAAAGAGTTACGATTGATCCGATCGACCTTACCTGTATGGAAATCCATAATTGTCGTATGTTAGATGTTGCATCCTGGCTTTCCATAGTTGTGATTGATCGGATCAATCGCAACTCTTTGTAAGACGGGGTCCTGTGATAGTTCGAGCGATGCCTCAACCATGCATGATATGGGGAGGGGAGTATAATTATGTCTACGACTGCACCAAGGGAATTAAAAAGGGGACAAAAGATAATCATAAACTGTCAGGAAAGTTAAAGGGATGGTCCAGGCTGAAAGTATTTATAGCTTAATAAATAGAGTAGAATTCACTGAGCAAAATGCCGAAAATTTCATCAAAATCGGATAAAAAATAACAAATTTATTGAATTTTAAAGTTTAGCAATATGTTGTGAAAACAGTCTTCATGAATATTCATTAGGTGGGCTGATGATGTCACATCCCCACTTGTTCTTTTGTATTTTATTATATGAAATTAGGTTTATTCAAATGTTTTCCTCCAAGAACTAGAAAAATTGGATTGACAACTGATTAAGTGCATTAGATATATATTGCTGCAACTTATTTCATTATAAGGGAGACATAGTATTCACACAAGTATGAAATAATGAAAAAAATTATGATTTTATGTAGTAACATAAGAAAACGGAAAGTGGAGATGTGACATCATCAGCCCACCTAATGAATATTCATGACGACTTTTTTCATAAAATATTGCTTAACTTTAAACTTCAATAACTTTATTATTTGTTTTCCGATTTTGATGAGATTTTCGGCATTTTGCTCAGTGAATTCTACTCTACGTATTAAGATATAAATATTTTCAGCCCAGACCATCCCTTTAAGAGCAACTCTCCCAATAAAGAATAATACATGTATAATGTACAAACCTTCACTAAGATTTCTTATGGACTTTAGTACTATGGCTTGACCCTGAGCATACCCACGTTCTATTTTATTGGCAAGCCCGAAAAAATTGAGGTTTTCCCTGAAGAAAATGTGTCTATTTTGGGTGAAATGAATGTCTGGTTGGGTTTTACTCGTAGGAGTGGGAGATTATATCAAAAGTGAGTCATAAAGATGTGATATATCACCATGATGGCAATGGAAGTTTAAAAAAAAGTTGTTTTGCGAGGAGTCAGCGTGATCATTGATCAAGGAGAAGTCTAGAAAAAGTAATTTGAATAAAAAGAGCTGGATTTTCGCCCGCAGAACTGAGTGTTGTTCGTTATTCCAAATAGATAGAAGCATATAATCATTTGTACAATCATTTTTTTTTCCACTATACAATAATTCAATGCAAAACAGTCAGTAACTTTAAACTACTGCATGATGGAAGAAGTCTTTTACTGTTGTTTATCCTGCCTAAAAAGCAGTTATTTTTTGGTTTCGACTCCTCTTGTTGATTTACTTTTTAAAGCATTATTTGGTAGGTAGGTAGGTAGGTAGATAGATAGACAGGTAGGTAGATAGATAGATAGATAGATAAATATATAGATAGATATAGATAGAAAAGTAGATAGATAGATAGATAGACAGGTAGATAGATAGATATATAGATAGATAGAAAGGTATAGGTAGGTAGGCAGATAGATGGATGGATAGATTTTATGAAGGAAGAAAAAATAATAATAATAACAAAAATAAATAAATAAATAAGTGATTGAATAAGCGTACGATCAACAAAAAGTGATGAAAACTTATTATAACTGTTTGCGTGCTAACTTCCAGTTGCGTTTTCATTCAGCTCCCCCTCAAGCCTCAGTGAATATTATATCGTTTAAATTTGAGGCATTGTGTAAAAAGGGTCTGGAATGCATACAATTGAATATTGTTAGTCTGATCAAAAATTTTGATGAGTTGAAATCAATAATCTTGAAAAATGACGTTCATGTGTGTGCACTCAACGAAACCAGGTTAGACGAAGGAATTCAAGATGGTGAAGTACAAATCCCTGGTTATTCCATTGTAAGAAAAGACCGAAACCGAAATGGAGGCGGAGTGGCCGTTTATGTTCATAATAGTATCTGTTTCAAAGTTTTGGAAAATAGGTCCTTACTTGAGTTAGAAGCTATTCTCATTTCGATTGAATTAAAAAACTCACAACCCATTTTTTTTCCTAAATTGGTACAGGCCACCTAGTTCTGGACGTGAAGTCTTAGATACATACGAAGATTTGCTGTTATTTATGGCAAACTTCAATCATCATTCAATTATTATGGGTGATACAAATTTTGATATCTACCGAAAACCCTTCCTTCTGCATACAAATAAATATGATCAAATAAATAACATTTATGGATTCCAGTATCTAAGTACTACAAAATGCACCAGAGTTACAAATGAGACAGCCACTCTTATTGATCACATGCTGACAAATAATTGTTTGTATGTAAAAACCTCAGGTGTTCTTAAAGTGTGTATGGGTGATCATTTTATGAATTACTTAATTTGGAAAACAAACCATCCCCCCAACCATGATCATAATTATGTAACTTTTAGAAAGTCTAAGGATGTTGATTGGGATTCGCTTCATAAAGATCTCATTGAGCAAAACTGGAAAGAAATTGAGGCTATTGTTAATTTGGGTGATGCCGTTAAGAAATGGTAAGAAAAGGTGTTACTGGATATTAACAAACACATGCCGATAAAGACAAAGCGCATGCGCAAAAAATACTCCCCCTGGCTGAACGAGTCAATCTATAGATTAATGAGAAAAAGAGATAAAGCAAAAAAAGAAAGCGGTTTCTCAAAATGATGAACAGTTGTGGAAGGAGTATAGGCGGCTGAGAAATAAAGTCACTTATGTTATCAGGAAAACTAAGAAACAATATTATATTAATAAACTATCTGAGTGCTCTGGTAGAAACCAAACGTGGAATGTTCTTAAATCTTTTTTGCCAAGTAATAGTGCAACATCCAATCTATCATGCGATGATTCCTTCAGTAAAGCTTCTGAATTTAATGAACACTTTGCTAATGTCACCACAAATTTGTTAAGTAAACATAAGTTAGGGAGAATGAAGTGAATATTACTAGTTCAGAGTCAGTACCATGTCATAACATTATGTCCTCATTTACGGTTGTCTCTGAGGCTCAGGTAATGGATGTAATTAATAAATTGAAAAATAAAAAATCGGTCGGGGTCGATGGAATATCGGTTCAGGTTCTGAAAGCATGTGCTGATATATTGATTAAGTCTATAACTCATTTGATTAATAAATCTATTACATAGGGCAATGTTCCAGAACAGTGGAAAATTGCCAAGATAATACCGCTACATAAAAAAGGAGATAAGTTAAACCCCGATAATTATAGGCCAATATCTTTACTGCCTTGTATCTCGAAAGTACTTGAACGTATAGTTTTGTTACAGTTATCACATCATCTTGACGCCAACAATGTATTAGTGCCAGTTCAATCGGGATTCAGGGCAAAACACTCTACTGTGACTGCCCTTGTTACGGTAACAGATGAATGGTTTTTGGCCATGGATAAAGGTGAATACACTGGGGCAATCTTCGTGGACTTACGAAAAGCCTTCGACACAGTCGATCACTATGTTATGTTGAACAAATTGTCTAATATTGGGATAAAAGGTGTAGTACTTCAGTGGTTCGGGAGTTATTTAACTGGGAGGAGGATAGTGACTAAGGTCAACGATGCTTTGTCCAATGAACAATATTTAACCCATGGCGTGCCTCAGGGCTCACTTCTTGGCCCCTTGCTATTTTGTATTTTCATTAATGACTTACCTAACGTTTTTCAATCATGTCGTGTTCATCTTTATGCAGATGATACGGTTATATATTATTCCGACAAAGGTGTTAAAGTTGTGGAATCCACTTTAAACACAGATATGCAAGTTTTAGATAAGTGGATGTCTCAAAACAAGTTATTGGTTAACTATACGAAGACTGTCAGTATGCTCTTTGGTACGAGATATATGTTGTCCAAGTGTAATGCACTAGATGTAAAAATAAACAATACCAACATCCAAAAAGTTAATACTACGAAATATCTCGGAATTCACATTGACGCTGAATTGAAATGGGATATTCATATACATAACATGTGTCAGAAAATCAGTAAACTGGTTAGTTTTCTTGGACGGTTAAGACATGTTGTTAACGAATCAAGCTTAAATTTGATATGCAAATCCGCCATTTTGCTACATTTTGATTACGCTAACGTCATTTGGTATTCCGCTCCACAAGGTTCTCTGTCAGCACTTCAAAAACTCCAGAATAGAGCTGGCCGTATAATTATGAAAATAAATCCCTACTCTTTTGTCTCCAATCAACATATTCATGAGACTTTGAATTGGGAATTTCTTGAATGCCGCTATAAAAAGCATATATGTACAATGATTTATAAAATATTGCACAATCTTTTTCCAAACTATATGTCTGATAACATTTCTAGAAGAACTTTAAATTATACGCTTCGTTCGAACCAAAACCTTAATTTACCCTAACCAAATTCTAACAATTGTAAAAAGACATTTTTCTATAGGGGCATATCAATTTATAATCAATTGCCCAATGAAATTCGTAATGCACCAACTTTAAGTTCCTTTCATACTCTATTATATGATTATTTAGATTGAGCATTTGTATTTCTTTTTTTCTTTTTGTCTTAGTAATTTTATTTATTTTTTTTTCTGTCAATGTATTTTACTCTGAAATGTGTTTTTTTTTTTTTTTTTTTTTTTTATGGTGTATATTACTTTGTATGGTAAATGTAGGACCCGAAGGAAGAACAGCAGTATTTTGAAAATACAGCTGAATTGGGTGATCCTCCGTTATTGTATGTATCTCTCTTGTATATTGTATATTTTTTTATCTGATTCGGAAATAAAAACAAACAAACAAACAATATCGTCACAAGGAAACAGTAATGAATAAACGATGGAAACAAAAATTGGCATATCTGCCCCTCCCTGACGCCTTTGTGATGATGCACATCTGTCTTGATATTTATCAATTTCAGGAAGTGATAACTCCTTCGGGGAGCCCCCAGCAAACTTTTACCAAAATAATATAAAACGTCACATCCGCAACTGTCTGCAATATAGAATCGGACATGAGATAAATTAGATTATCGTCACTGCCATCCCACGCGTTTTCCAATGTCATCATTACAAATGTATTCATAATGAAGCTGAATTATTTTTTTTAAAGAGGGAAGGCGGTGGGGGGGGGAGCCGGGGGGGGGGGGGGGGTTAGGTCGATCGCGAAAGTTAATGATCCAGAATTACTTGTACATTTTACCAGAGATAATTTTTTTTTTCACAATCATCATCAACATCATCGTTTTTTTTATTCATGCAATTAAAGCAAGTGGTTGGGCTTTTTCCTTTTCTTTCTAAGTTGCAATATTTTATCTAATTTTAGCCATCAAATCTGCTCTTTCAATATGATAACATACTTAATATACGATTCGGCTTGTCTTATTTTCAAGCATTTTGCTTACAACGACAATCCATCTTCCGCAAGTGGTTTTATGTTCAGTGATATATAATTTTGATTTATTGTCAAAATATCTTTTTTTTATTATGATACTGTTATGCGGAAAAATAGAAATAAAAAAATAGGATGCAGGTAACAGCTATTATAGAAAACAGATAGTTTTGTCTAGTCTAGAAAAAAAGGGGGAAAACATCTGTCGATTTATTATAGATGTTATCTTAAGCGCGATAAATGTATTATGGTTATCAAAATTCTGCCTGCCATTTATCATGTTTATAATAATCTTTCAAGAGACGTATACCTGAAGTCTTTATACCGTAGATGTTTAACGTTGGCATTTTTTTTTTCATTTTACTCTCTTCGACAAAAATGGGATTGTGATTTCTCGTTTCACCCCCATCCTGATTTTGTTTATTTACTCCTACATGTTTTGTTTTTATATATTTTGATTTGTTTCTGTCGTTTTTAAAGGGGGTATGTGGAGCTTGACGTTTTTTTAACGTTTTTTATAGTTTTACTCTCTTCCACATAAATGGGTTTTGTATGGGATTTTTCTTTTCACCCCTTCCTTATTGTGTTTGTTTCTGGTTGTAAGGCAGAGGTATTTGGTACTTGACAAGTTGACAGATAGTTATGCTGAATGTTTGTTGACTCCTCTTCGAGAGCAATTAAATCTCAGTATTACATTTGAAGTATAACCCAGAGGGCAGTATAGTAGTTTGCAGGTTGAAAATAATTAGGTGTTCCTGGGAGGGAATGATAATAATTTCTATGCCAAGGTGGAAGCATGCCCCCCCCCTAACAAAAAAATCATTGGGGGTGCTGCGTGTGTTGTTTACCATTGGCAGCACCCCCTGGAAATGTGGTAGGTATGACAAATGGCAGAAATGTATTGAAAATGAACATTTTTGTTTTAAAAAAATGTGTTGCTTTGTCAAATTCACTTCAGCACCCCACTTATAAAATCGTTCCCAGTGCCCTGCGGGAATTGTCCATGAAGCGCGATCTCTATATAATGGGAATTATCCTTTCATTCTATCCTTTCCTTAATATACTCTGTGTTTATCTCTTTATAACTGAAGGGTGAAAGGGGTAAGCACCAAGAGAGCAAGACCGTTTCGGCAACAGATTCAATTTTTATAACCCCCGCCCTCGCAGTTTTTTTTGTGGGGGCAGGGCAGTTTCAGTTCGGCTTTTATCCCCCCCCCCCTCACCTTCACTTCCCTTTCCCTTCCAATACTTTCCTTCACTCTTTTTTTTTGGGGGGATGGGTAGGTAAGACCCCCTTGCCCCTGGTAAGCGAAAGGGAGCCCTGCTCTTTGTATCAATCTAGGACACTAGTTATGGCTAAAAGCTGTCCCCCTTTAACTTTCCTTTCCCTTTTCCATTCTTCTGCTTCTCTTAATTTCTCTCCTTTCCATCAATTTACCCCACCACTCTCTCTCTCTTTCTCATTTGCTTCCCTTTCTCTATTTGTTCCCTTACTTTTTCCTTTCTCCCTTACCCCATTCTTAACACCTTGCTCTCTTTCACCTTTAACCCTAAAATGGCCGGGGGGGTTGAATCAACCCCCCCCCCTCAACATTTTCTGCGATCATTCCGCCGCGCGAAATTTTTTGACCGCGCCACTCGCAGAGTTTATACTTTAAAGTCTCGCGCATCTTTTGAGACCAAATTTACGACGCCCGGGTACGCGGTTCCGAAATTACGCAACATTTTGTAAGTGCATGTCAGACCAAAAATTGTTCCAAAACGTGATTTTGTGTACAAAGTCAATGCAAATTGAGTTTTCTCATCTTATTCATAAAGATATGATTATTTTTACTTTAAACAGCTGAAAGCAATTGAATTTAGCATAATTATGCTTCAAAAAGGTTGTGCAATAAATCTGGTGAAAAAAACATAGAAAAACAAAAGGTTGAAAAACAAAGAAATACATAAGAAATTCATAAAACAATAAAATACATAAGAAATTGATTTCCAAACCGAATTTTTTTTCAATTGCCATTGTTAAGAACGCTACAAAAAATATTTTTACCAAAAAATTAGCATTCTAGGAGCTTTATTTAGTGAATTAGAGCAAAAAGTATGATTTATGCATAAATTAGCATAATTAATTCATAAAAAATAAAATCTCATTATTTTGGAAAATTTCACCATACTGCCTTGTAGATTACATCACACACTACCAACGTGCAAATTTTTGCGGCGCTCGCGCGATCTGCGGCCGAGATCTCAGGGGGGGGGGGGGGTTGAATCAGAGAAAAATCAAGCATAACACTGAAAATTTCATCAAAATCGGATGTAAAATAAGAAAATAAGAGAGTTATGACATTTTAAAGTTTCGCCTAATTTCACAAACAGTTATATTCACATCCTTGTCGGTATGCAAATGGGGAGACTGATGACATCACTCACTCACTATTTCTTTTGTATTTTATTATATTAAATATGAAATATTCCAATTTTCTCCCTGTTGTCCTGTGAAACAATGATTAATTCCTCACTGAACATGTGGGATTAGCATTGATTAATACTATATGGTTCAATCAAGTTGGTCCTTATTGTCAAATCTGTAAAAAAATGAAATATTGTGAAATTCAAACAATAAAAGACACAAGAAAAAAGTGAGTGAGGGACATCATCGACAGTCTCATTTGCTTGTCACTGAGTTGTGCATATCACTGTTTTGTGAAAAAAAAATAAGCAAAACTTTAAAATGTCATAACTTTCTTATATTACATCCGATTTTGATGAAATTTTCAGCGTTATGCTAGTTTGATTTTTCTCTGTTAATTCAAATCAAGATTTTTTTGGGGTGGACTTGACCTTTAAAGAATCCTTTTCAGTAGAATTTCGCCTATTAAGTCAAACCGATTTCTGTGTCCCAAGAGATTCAACTAAGAAAGAGTCACTTGTACATTAATAAATTTTAGCTACAACCAGAATATGCATTGCATTTCTACATAAAAGCATAGAGGTAAAAAAGATGGAGCGACAACGAAATGCAAATTATTTCATTCTTTGGTAGCGACCTGTATTGCCGCCAGTTTCATGGGAAAACTGAAAAGTGATTTGTGTTGAAAATTGATTATTGCAAATTTTTCATTTGATCACAAAATGTGGATATTAAACAAACGATGAAATATATCTCAAAGTCTTATTATCTCCTGAAATCGGGCAAAATATTGTATGATACTGGTTTCAAAATGTGAAAAACCTTCATAATTTGACTTTTTTAAATCAACATTTTACCACATTCTTTCACATTACAAAAACAATTACCACATACTTTCACATTACAAAAAAAATTAAGAGTAGTTTCAGGGAACGTATTTATTTGTGACATTATGTGTTAAAGTTGTGGCCACGTGCCGCCAGTTGAGTATTTTAAAATCATATTTCAGTAAATAATCCCCACAAAAGTTAGCAATGTGTCTGCTAAAAGTATCCGACCATTGGCAGCGAAGAGTAATTATCGTTACAAAAGCTAATTTCCTCCTATATCTGGCCAGTAAGTCTGTAGTTAGGTATGAATCTTTTGTCTACAAATCTACAAGACCAATGGAGAACATGTCGAACATATGTTATCCTTGCGCCATCTAAAAGTGTCTTTAAAAAAAATGTGTTGGATGGTTCTCCATCTCTTAAAAATCCTTGATAAAATCATGTTTTTGAGCAATTTTGAGTTTGACAAGCACTTGCAAAATTGCCAGGAAGCGATACAGCAAAATCTTTATATGATATGAACTTTTCACGCCAAGCATGGAGGGGGGAGGGGGTGAGGCTGAAGGCCTGGCCTAGTTAGGATTGAACTTGTAATCAATTCTACTTGAGTCATCAAAAAAAAATCCCACACACTCACGATCGTGATTTTTTTCTGCATAATTTTATGTTCAAAGAAAGAAATGCATAGAATGCATACAAAAAGACAAAAGTATATTCACTTCCAAGAACTCAGAGGTCACTACCCTGTTGAATTCAATCAGGCTTCTGGATGAGATTCTCTATTCTTTTTGTGTTTTTTTTCTACAGAGGAACACATACTTGTACTTCAAATCAATAGGCAAAACACAAAACACACATTACCTACAAGATTATGAATTACACTTGAAGGCATGTGTAACAGTTAGGGCAATTTCACAAAAGAAATGTTTGACAGAATCTAAGATTTGACTAATTTGATGCAGAAGTTAAAACAATTCATTATTCGAAAATACATTTGACTATTAAAGTTTGGAAAATGAAACAATTTTGTATATTAAGTTGTGGATCAAGCGGATGGTGAATATGCAGTTGGCACGAAGCCTCTTAAGTATATCCTTAACAATTTCACAACATGCTATGTACCACAAGCAACTAGGAACTCAAATGCGATTTCAAGTTACCTATTTTATGTAGGGTTAAACATCCAAAAACTTTATCATTGGAAATGAAAATAATCATATACGTACAAATTTTGACTGTTAACATAATTTTAATTGCTTTTGTGCATGAGATGACGTTGCTGGGCAACATCTACTCCAATGAGCAAGTAAAAACTCACACAAAAAAAATCAATTATCTGGGTGTCGACATTCTCGTTTCAAAATATGTGTGAGACTGGGAAGAAAATTGCCATGAAACATCTTTTGATTTCTTTGCAAATTTCATACAAATAGAATGAAACACTATGTCCTAGCCCCCCCCCCCCTCCCTCAACACCCACTTCTCCCTGAAAGTAAGGTTCTATGCTGAAACACCCCTTGGCATACCCTGAACCAAATATTGCTCAAAAACATATTTTGAGTAAAAGTCCATTGCAAATGTAGTTTTCTCACCTAATTCATACACTTTACAAATATAATCACATTTTGCTGTCATCAGATAAAATCAATTTATTTTAGCATAATAATTATTTATTTATTGTGATGGCATAGTAAAAAAAAAATTATACATAAAATCAAATAAATTCAATACCTACATGAAAAGTTTATAGATCAATCAAATAAATAAGAAATCAATGATGAAACTAGTTTTCATCTGACCAAGATCTGATTGTGCTGATGCTTGGCATACTGCAGTAGACTGGGAATACAAGCATGACTTGTAGTCACATTGGATCCTCCTAGTATAGATTTTCCTTTAAAAAGACAAAATTGCATAATAAGCCAGTTCGTAGTTCCTTTCTGCGCATGATCAGAGGAAGGTCATTTGTACTGAAGTGACATGGTGGTTTAAAATCTAATGAGATAAGCACCAACTTTGATGTCTTGATTATTCATATATTCTTTTGAATTGTGCTTTTCATTTACATCCACAAAAAACAACAATGCGTCCACGAACGACTGGTATTTCACAGATTGCCAAGTACATTGTGCAACATGCTATGATATGTATTCAAAGCAGGAATGCAACAAATACCTTCATAAAGTGTTCATTGGTGTGCTATTCTAGTCACCTGGTCTATTCAATTTCTTCATCCTGCTATGTAAGGCAAGCTTACGTAATATCTTGCTTTGAAATCTGCCTATCATAATGAAAGAAATGAAAGGTCATTTGACCATAATTGTCCAGAAGTAACTACGAACTGGTCTATTCAATAGCAATCTAAGAGATTTTCATCTTTTCTATCTGCTGCAGCAAGAATGTCCATCATGAGAGACACAGGTCCCTCCACGTTCTCTGATTCCCTATGTTGCAATAGTGCATTCCAATCACTTTCAAACAACTGTCCAAGCAAGTCACACAGAGATCGTCTGTCAAAGTCACTACAGCTGCCATCTGTTGGGATGTCCGGAGCTCCCGTTGTACTGATTTCTTCTTGTGTGTCAATGTTGTCATGCTTCCGTGTGCTACTAGTCTCCGGTTGCTTACTAATAGAGGGTTTGGCATTCTCATCACTTGAAATACTATTCCCAGTCCTGTCTCTTTGAGCAGAAGAATCCCTTTCTTTGAAAAGATTGCCAAGAGACACTTTCAAGCTCTGCAGCATCTTGCAGGCTTTACGCGCAACGCTAACGTCCTCATCGCGACTTCCCTGCGCTAACCTAGCCAAGCATCCAGTCCTGGTGAAAAAAGTCACCAACAATCTCAAGTCCTGCCCTGCGAGAAGTTCTTCAAGTTTTGTCCTTTGAATTGTGAAATGGGGGTCTATCGAAGAGGAGGTGACTGCAGAGTCGTAACCAGGAATATACAGAGTCACGAGGTGGAGGTAGAACTCAAGAGCATGTAGTTTTATCTCCCAATCAAAGTCACATGTTGCCATGGAGACTGCATCTAGAACCAACTCACCTAACGTCATAGTAGCATCCTCAACCTTTGCCTCAGGACCATCCTTCTCCTTCAAATTATCCATGTCATTCAACTCACTGGTTGTAGTAATACTGTTACCATCTGCTGTACTTTGGCCTTGCATACTTGCACTTGGGTCATCCTTGACCACACTAACTGCATCATCCGGAAGTGGTGGTGCCGCTTTGTCCTTGCTCTCGGTCAAGGTGTCCTTGATTCCTTGGCCTTGCATACTTGCACCATGGTCATCCTTGACTATACTAACTCCGTCATTCTGAATGGATGGTGCTGATTCCTTCTTGCTTTCAGTCATGACGTCCTTTATACCTTGGCCCTGCAAACTTGAAACCAAGCCGTCCTTGACCGTACTACCTCTGCCTTGCTGACGCGGCTTTGACAATTTCTCCTTGCTCTCTGTGAGGACATCCTTAATACCATCCTGCATCCAAGGTTCATCTTTGAGCCAAGTGAGGAGACATGCAATGGCAGCTCTCCTTGGGAAAGCTTCGCTGTCAGTCTTGATGATTTCTCTAAGCTTGGCAACGACATCCAACTGTGAAAATCATACATTTATTCAATCAGAAACAGTCTTCCATAGAAATCATCTTACAAGATGATGTAGGAGCATGCAAATGTCAAAGTAAATCCTTTATCCTAAAAATGATTGGAGGTGGAATCCACCCCCTCAATGTTTTTCATGATAAATTTAAAACATGCAAAGCTGGTGTTGCATCAGGACATGACATTTTTCTTTCAAGTCTCAGACCAAATTTGTGACCCCCAGATATCCCGTTCTGAAATTATGCATTATTTTGTAAATGTACGTCACCCCAAAATTACTCAAAAAACCTGAATTCATGTACAAATCAAGAGTTAATTGTGTTTTTGGCAAAAATTAATAAATGTATCATTATTTCTACTTTTACTGATTACACACAACTAATTTTGTCAGGTTTATCGGAATAAACTCGCCAACAATTTCCATTAAGAAAATATATCTTCTAAAAAGTAAAAAAAACTCTGAAAGTAAAAAGAAACTTTTTGGAAATATTAAAATACAGGAGAAAAAATGGCGAAACTTATATTTTTTCCTTTCAGTGACCATGATACTTCAATCAACATTTTTTCCTTGTTCTAATATCAAAATGAAATCACCCTGACTTCTTCTTAAATCAAGAAGATAGAGCTTTCATTTCACCAATTTCGACAAGTTATTCCATCATTATGAAAGCTTAAAATCTATTTTCAGTTTTCCATGCTTCTAGAAGTCTAAAATCCTTTTTTCGGACTTAAGCTGGCTTTGAGATGGGAGCTAATGATAAATTCTCACTCTTGGCCTCAAAGATGACGACCTGTGATCGGTCTTCAACTTGAAGTACTAACCTGTGTAATACGACTGCAGGACAAAACGTGTTCCCACAATCCTTTGCAGCTTTGGAGGGCAGGAAGTGCTTGAAGGGTGCTTGACCTAACATAGCTTTCGCTGTCTTCTAGACTCTCCCATAGTCTGACATGCAGATCGTTACGCTTCAGCCATTTCTTCACAACATCTACAAACATGATAAAATTGATATTTAAAAAAAGTCTCCATGTTTTCATCAAAATTCTAGGAAATTTGGGGAAGAATTGAATTCACAAAAGTTCATGGAATGTGCAGTTTCATAGGCCTAAAAAATCCAAGCAAAACCAAATGATATAAAACTGCAGTGTACATCAGAAGAGAATCTGGAGCTTAAACCTCTAAATATTGCAGTGCGGTATTAAAGGTAAATGCTAGTTTTGGTAACGATATCAAAATGAGTTCGTACAGAATCCAATGAAATGACCACCAAAGTGTCTGTTCGTATAAATAAAACGCATGTGCCAAAGGATTCTGGAAGAAACTGTGTAATTGCTGAGAAATCAGCAAATAAGCACAGGATTCGGGTAGAGCGTCGGGCCCGACGCTCAAAGCAATAATTATACACTGTCCCACGTGCGCTTTTCTGTGTTGGGGAAGTTCAGTCTGAACATTTTTCAGCGTAGATTTCAAGATTTCACAAAGTTCAGTTTATGTAACTGTACCAGATCTAGATCCTCGATGATATACTGACAATTAAGCCTGGTTTTACAGACTTTCTCATGAAATCAGTGTTTACTGCAACCACTGGAATTTCTCTTTAAATGGAAACTATTTACAATACTCTCAGTCTGTACATGTCAACAGAGAGCACACAGAAGAATCCGTACATGTAATACATTAAAAAAAAAAACTGGGGACTTAATTTATATTACTTATTAAATAACACAAGGTGTTAAAGCTGCAAAATGAAGGTCCTTCTTTTTCTTTACCCAAAATCAAAATCTCGGGAGCAAGAAAACTTTCCCACGTTCCCCTCTTTCAAGTCTTCCCTATCAACCACTGTATAAAGGTAAGGGCAAAATACAAAGTTACCCAATATACAGTGCGTCCCAAAAAAAACTATACACTTTTGAAATGGCTGCCAAATAAAAAGTATATCACTTTGGGGGGAAAGACTTATACATATGGAAAGCCGATAAAGTCATCTTTCAAATTACACCAAAATGTTGGAAAACTATTCATGCTTGAGTGAGCACTACCCGCTTAAACAAAGGGTATGAAAATTAGGGTGGGCAGGAATTAGCCTTTCGGTTTCTTTCAGTTTTTGAGAGGCGAGTCTCTTGGAACTTGCAAACTTGAGGGTGTTCTGATGAATTGATGGTCATTCATTATCAATTTAAATTGTTAGAGCAAATTTCATGAATTATCAAATTGAAATTCCATGCATGAGTAAGCATGAATTGCAATCTTTAGTGAAGCATTTTAACTTACAATGTGGGTCTCAGCAGTGTGTTCATTGGAGTCAGGAGAAAAGGAGTAAGAAATGACTTCAGTGTGTGAAGTAAGCTGATGGGAAAAGGGTCAACAGAACGTTTAGCCTCCCTCCTACAGGTCCGTCCCTCCCCCCTCCTGTTGAGATTGAGACTGATTGCTATTACATGTACGCATTAAGTGCAAAGCGGACTGTCAATTTGATAATAAATTCTGAAAATTAGATCATCAACTTTTATCTATCAATCATTCAATCAACAATCTGTTAGTAAATAAACTCAATCAATGTCATCAATCAAATATTCACCTTTTTCAATACATTATCAATCAAACATTCAGCTTTTTCAATAAATGATTTCATAAATTATCATAATTAGTCAAGTTCTTAATAAATCATTCAATGGAAAAGAAAGACCCATCAACCATCAGTCACTTGGCATTTTAAGTTTTAAATACCAACCAAGAGAAAGAAAGGGGTGGAGGGCGGGGTGAGTACATGACATGTAATTTGTAAGAGAACACAAAGAAGAATGCCCCTTTAACCCAGTCTTACCCTATCTCATCCCCTTGCATGTAACAGGTACCATCACATTACTCTGACTCTCACAAGCACACTTGCTAAGATCCACATAATAAACGAAAAATGCTACACTAAAATTACAATTCCTGTTTACTCATGCATTACATTTCAATTTAGTAACTCGTGAAATTTGCTTAAGAAACCAAAACGGATCTCCATTTATCAGTAATTTAGCATAACACCCTTAACTTTGCAAGTTCCAAAGGACTCACCTAAAAAAAAAATGGAATTAAGGCTAATTCCTGCTCACCCTAGCAAAGGCTAGTCTCTCAGGAGGGGTGAAAGGGGTAGAGAGAGAGAGGGGGGGGGGGTTAAGTGTTCTGTTGACCCATATCCCGTCAACCTACTTCCCCCACCTAAGTCCTATCCATATTCTGACTTCCATGAACACATTGCTGAGATCCACTTAAAAAGTGAAAAATTGTATTTCATGTTCACTCATACATTAAATTTCAATTTAATAATTCTTACAATTTGCTCTAAAAACCTAAATTGATAATGCTTGATCATTGATTTATCAAAACATCCTCAACTTTGCAAGTTCCAAGGGACTCGCATCTCAAAAACTGAAAGAAATTGGAAGGCTAATTCCTGCCCACCCTAATTTCCATACCCTTTGTTTTAGTGGGCAGTGCTCGCTCAAGCATGAAAAGTTTTCCAACTTTTTGGTGTCATTTTAAAGTTGACTTTATAAGCTTCCATGTATGTAAGTCTTTCCCCCCAAAGTGATATACTTTTTATTTGGCAGCCATTTCAAAAGTGTATAGTTTTTTTTGGGACGCACTGTAGAAAAGCCAAGAAAAGCGAAATCATGGAATTTCAAAGAACACCCAATCTTTTGGGCAAAAAGGAGGAATTATGAAAGATACAGTGAAAATGATGCAATTGAAGCAAAGTCCGATCAAAACAAACCGTGAATAAGGACAAAATCTGCTAATGAACCTGTTTCCAGTGTTTGGATTAGATTTGTATAATGAAATCATTTTTCTTTCTTTTTCTAAGGTTTTCATTATAGAAAATTACAATCTCATGTTTTCTATATGTCACACTGGGGAGCACAAAATTTCATGTTTAAAACACCAAAAATCACAGAATTTGAATTTGACAAAAAATATTGAAAACTGGCAACTTTGATTTACAGTTACCTACCAGTGTTTTTCTGCAGCAGCTTTCCCACACATGCTATTGTTGAGTCTCTGACCTCCCATTCGATGTTACACATTCGTTTCTGAAGACCATAGCCAACCTCCATCAAAAGGGCCTCTCTCTTTGTGTTCTCGATGGAGACAGGATGTTCCTCTGTTTCCATGGAAACTGATACCAGGTCAGGGACAACTGTCAAGATTTTCAGGACAACCTGCATGCAAACACGACATAATGTTAGAAACATGCAACTTATCTGTCCAATGACGTGGTAATTCTTGGTCAATGTAATTTCTAAATTATATTTTAGGTGGTATAGTAATGTTGATGTTTTTAAACTTTGCCTTCCTTTTCACTATGTGATCCATGCTAGGAATATATGCATGCTGTTTTTATCTCCTAAACCCTTCCATTCCACACATTGTTTACTGACATCCATGTTTGTCATATAGCTACATGTAAGTGCAGTGGAGTCAGATTCATGCACAGAAAACATGTATTATAAGAGAGCATTGTTGGCTCAGTCGGTAACGCGTCTGCCCGTCGAACCAAAGATCATGGGTTCGAGTCCACCCCGGGCGAATGACTGAAGCCAGTGCATTGTGTGTAAACGTCTCTCCCATGTTTCACAGATGCAGGCTATATTACACTGGAAAACACTCCGTCCCTCGGGTAGGACGTTAAATGGAGGCCCCGTGTAGAGGAGAGTCACCACCTTTGCATGTTAAGAACCCACTGCACTATTCGTATAAGAGTAGGGGGAAACCCTGGTGTAGTGGTCCACCTGCACTCCCCCCAATCAGTTATATCGCGAGAGACCTGCGGGTCATAGTGATTCAGTTCGCTTTTCGCCTCCCAGGCACAGGTGACGCCAAACAAATAATAATAATAATATCAACAATGGTATCAAGCAGTTCTTGTTCATCTGCTTCTTCGCCCTGTCCTTTTCCACCAGAGTTAATTACCAATCAATTGCCAGTCATCGTACCTGCAACCAGTTATATCATCCATCGCTTGCCATTCATCACATTGTTTATCATCTAGTTTCTACGTGTCTGTTTGAGCATTGGTTTGGCTCGTCAGCCAACCTGTACAGAAGTTTTAAAGGTGACTAAAATTCCCAACCCCTTTCCTCTTGTGGTTTCACACCTCTTGGATTCCATTGGTCTAAAGAAGTCTGTCAGCAACATTTCAACTATTTATTTGTAAAATCAACATTAAAGTCAAACCTGGTCTGCCCAAATTAGACAAGAAACAATTGCTGTAGCACAGCAATGTGCCTATCATTTACACAGAAGCCAATGTACAAGCAGAAGGTTTACTTAGCCTGACAGCAACCTCGAGGGAGCTGTTCATCAACACTTTTAGTTTGACAAGTTGTCACATCAGGGGGGTGTTTCACAAAGATTTAATTATGACTAAGTCGCACTAAAATGCCGACGCGCACATGATATGCAACGCGCAATCTGATTGATGGATACGCGGTAGTTCGCGTCCCATGCCTGATCTGACCAATGTGGTGATGTTTTCTATACCGTACGCAACTTGGTGATTCTAAGTCACACTTAAATCTTTGTGAAACACCCCCCTGACATCTTTCCTTGAGTTTGAATGGCTGAGAAGCACTGTTCATATGGAAACTTTGGGATAAATTTTCACGAAATGCTCCAAAGTGTCTCAAAGTAGTCACAGTCAAAAGAGGGGGTGGGGGTTGTTTTTAAATGAGGGGGCTTGCCAGGGGTTTCATGACACTTGCTCTGGCGACAATTGCTACGCTCTGAATTCCACATACTAAATCGAATGACCAACTTCAACCCAGGGTTTAACACTATACCCTACCCTAAACCTAACATAAAACACTATTGCAGCCCTAACCCTAACCCTACATCTTAGACGAGATTAAGCCCGGAGCAATTGTCGTAGGAGAAAATGCCGTGTCAGTCACTCCGTCAGGATTAGGAAAGATGAACCATACCTGGTAGTCTGCATCAGGGTTCTTGAGAATGGTGTTGATGGTATCAACAAGCAACCAAATGTCCTGAGTCCAACAAGCTCCTGAATCGACTGGGGATTGAAAACAAAAATCAGAATGAAGCTCTTCACGTATTTCATTAAGAAGTAATATATGACACCTAGATAGATCCTTGTCATTTGATTGGTTGTTCGAGGATATCAATCATTCAGCCCATTTTACAATGACGTCATCAACCGTGCAATTTTGGATCCATACGATTTTTTGTCCATTGCACGCGTGCACCGAGACTGCAGGCACCTCATGTTTGCAGCGCGCATGTTGTATGTACGCGATAATCAACAGACCGAGCTCGCACTGCATGAGCATATTGCATTCGGTGAAAGATGAAATGAATGATCCATTCAACAATGGATCATTTCATCCTTCACCTCATGAAGTATTCTGTCTATTGCATTCATAAACATTCATTATTTGTATACTATTGTCATGTAGTAATTGTATTTTTCAAAGTAAAGGTAACAACTACAAATCAAAAGTATGAAATACATGAAGGTGACAAGTGATTTTGCCCTCATGACGGCCAAATTTGTACACTGAGTAGACTGAGTGTGACATCAATCGAATACGATTGGTCAGAGTCAAGACAGAAGGGAATGTTATTCATGTGCTTACATGATCACGAAAGTTCATCCAAGTTGGTTGAAAATAAGGAAAAGTTGCTGAGAAAGGCTGCAAATAGCAGTGGAAAATTTCAAGGTAATTCTTCAGATTTTTTTTCTTCATGCGTTGAGAACAAAAGTTCAACTTTTTCTTCATTTGCTTCATACAGGGTTCCCATAGAAATTTGAAAACAGAATTCCACGAGTTTTGCTGCTTTCCATGACTTCCTTTTCTGGCACGGTTTCCAAAATCAGACACGATATGATGGCCTCCACCTGAGAGTTGCGAGACACAACAAACTGGAAAGCTGCCATAACCAAGAGGTAAATGCAATTCCATGACTTTTCCATGACCAATATCCCCTTTCCATGACTTTTCACAATTTTTCCCTGACCACAAATTTTTCCAAGATTTTCCATGACTTTGGTAACCCTGTTCATAGTTTCCTATTAAATCAAAACAATTTCAAGGAAGTATAAGAAAATATATGGATATTACATAGATGTAGATGTAGAGATGTGATATTTCAGTCACTTTTGGGGAAGTTCCCCCCCCCCCACCAGCCAGCTATAATCGCCCATTTATTAATAGCATTTTTAAAAAAAATCAAAATAAACATAACGACTCAGGCTTATGAATATAACCTCTTACCTGATATACTGGTCTGAGCAAGATCTAGCAATGATATCATAATCTTTCTTGATCCAACCAGAGATTTGTAATCGGGAAGCAAGGCTTTTGAGTAGAAGGTTTTCTTTGCATTGGGAGTGACGGCGTGAAGCAGTACCACCGCTGAATGGAAGACTGAGCAGGGTGGTAGGCATGGAAAGCCTTGTCCCTGTAAATTGTTCAAATGTCATAGAACAAAGATAGTTTGACTTTTAAAGGGATGGTCCGGGCTTAAATATTTATATCTAAATAAATAGAGTAAAATTCACAGAGCAAAATGCTGAAACTTTCATCAAAATCGGATAACAAATAATGAAGTTATTGAATTTTAAAGTTTATTAATATTTTGTGAAAACAGTTATACATGTATGCACATCGTCATGCATATTCATTAGGTGGGCTGATGATGTCACCTCTCCACTTTCCTTTTTCTAATGTTATTACATGAAATTATAAATGTTTCATTTTTTCATACATGTGTAAATGACGCGTTTCCATTATGATGAAATAAGTTGCGGCAATAAATCACAAATGCACTTAATCAGTTGTCAATCCAATTGTTTTAGTTCTTGGCATAAAAATTTTGAATAGACCTAATTTCCTATAATAAAATACAAAAGAACAAGTGGAGATATGACATCAACAGCCCACTTAATGAATATTCATAAAGACATGCCTAGAACTGTTTCACCGGAATAATGCAAATCTTTAAAATTCCATAACTTTGTTATTTGTTATCCGATTTTGATCAAATTTTCAGCATTTTGCTCTGTGAATTTTACTCTATTTATTGAGACATAGATATTTCCAGCCTCGACCATCCCTTTAAAGTCATGCTTAGTGTTGGTGTGCACATGTTTAACGCACAATCTAATTGATTAACATGCAGCCGCACATATTCTCTGAACGTGATTTGACCAATGCTGTGATGCGTTTTATACAGCACACAACCAAGTGCGAATTCAAGTGCGAATCTTAGTCACACTTAAATCTTTGTGAAATACTCCCAAGGTTCAAAATATATTAGAAAATGTTCATGTTACATTTACGTTCTTCGAAAAGCATGTCTGAAGGCGATTCCAGCGGGTAAAAAGTACTTGAATGAACTTTATTTATCATTTCCATTATAACATCTAAGGAATGGAGTAAATTTGTTAAATCAAATTTTCATTTATTTTCGTCACTTTCAGCATTAACAAAAACAGTGATGAAAAATAATCTTTAGAAATGTTCTCCTCTACAGAAACTATAGTCTGTTCTGCATCTTTCACAGAAATCCCGATATAAAGACACCTTACATGTACATCATTCCAGAATGGCCTTTCTGCATCCCCATTTTTGGGGCCTTAAAACAAAATGTGAGAATTGGTTATGAAATGCTGTTTGCCCGATTCCTGTATTAAAGAAAGATGCGTTTCTGAATTTTGACAAAATGCTTAAGTATACCTCCTTGACAAGATCACCAAGAGCAGATGCTGAGGTGCATACAATGGAAGGAGACTGTCGTCCATTAGCCATCTGAACTGTAAGTTCTTGTAAGACATCTTGGTATAACGTCCCCTCAGCCTTCAGTAGTCTTCCATCCACAATGGCACAAAATGGACCAAACAAAACAGTCCAGCTGCTCTTCACAGAACAAGCATCATCAACATGAGAACTGGAAAACAAAGGCATGATATATAATTGGTATAAAGGCCTGGGCCCTGTCTTACAAAGATTTCCGATTGATCCGATCAATCACAACTATGGACGGCCAGCAACGTCAACATCTGTCATGCATGTTTGTTCTAAAATATTTTCTAACTATGATGAATAATCATGCATTCAATGTTTTCTTGAAAATTCACTGTGCTTCTCTTACTAAGGACATTGTGTAAATTATCTGTAGAAAAAATTATGACACTGATGGATTTCCATAGAGTTACAATTGATTGGATCAATCGTAACTCTTTGTAAGACGGGGCCCTGGTTTGCTCAAGTGGTGGCTAACACAGTGGTCCAGGGAATAACATATTCAGTATCACTTCACCTTTTTCACTCAAGAACTGAAACAGAGGTGTGATATACTGTAATTGGCATGATATGCTCAAATGGCAATCAACACTGAATGGCCCAAGGGAATACTTCATCCAGTATCACATCACAAATTGCATCACATATTTAGAGACTGCTACAAATGAGGCCAAAAAAAATTGTTGACTTGGCGTAACAGGCCAATGAAAATTTGGGTAGGTAGGGCAGATTTTTTTTTTCTTTGTTGCTGCTTATATTTGCATAAATGATAGTACCAATTTATACACATACATACATACAGAGGCGTAGATACATGTACAGTGTAGGTCCTCAGACCTTGGGAATGATCTGATGAGAGGGGTAGACCACAATATGTTCAAATAACTCTCCCCACATACACACACACACACACTAATATATATGGACCCAGAACAAGCCAGAAATTGTTGAAATCTTGAAAGCAAAGAACAACCGGGTTTTCCCACATTGCAATGTCGCTATTTACGCAATCAATCGCAATTGATATCGGATAAAAGAATAAAAAAGCATATGGTCAACAATATTTTTACAATGTAGGGTCGGGCGGATTACGCCAAGTAAAAAAATTTGTTGGGGGGCCGAAGTCTTTTGTGTAGCATGATTTAACATAGGACTGTACATGTACAGGGGCCCGTAACACAAAGCTTAGCAATGATCGTAGAACATTTTTCTACGATTGATCCCATTGACTACAATGTACTATCAATCGTGAAAATCAAGCGCATGATTCATCGCTAACCTTTGTGTTAATTACAGGACCCAGAACTTTATAGTTGAGAGTTTTCCTCTTAATGACCATAATTGCAAATCATATTTGGTATGAAGAAAAGTTATTTCCTGTCTCATTAAAAGTACAACACGCAGGGAAGCCAGTCAATTTTACTAAGGCCTAAGCTAAAAAGAAGCCAGAAGACATTAACTCTTACTCTGCCAGGCCCAATACCCCTCTACTGCCAGGGATATTCGAGGGAATCCTAAATTGACCGAAATGTGAGCAGCGACTGATTTTAAAACGGTCATAATTCTTTACCCGTACGTTGTATAAGAAAACCTTCTACACATGAAATGATGCATGGTTCATGGGCTTTATGGTCGTGTTATTATCTTTCATATTCGCATTTGGAAAAATGGAGAAAAGATGTAATATTTTACATAATTTTTTTTTTCAATAAGTAAAACCTAGAAAATTATGATTTCATGAACATTTCAAAGAGTAAATAACCTGAGGAATTGTAGAGTTACCAAGAAATTAAGAAGATAAAATGAAAGTTCAATGTTTACCCTTTCAAATGACGTATCTATTGATGAAATTGAACAAACAAAAATAACGGAAAATAATGCTCTTTAGAATGAAATACTTTTTTGCTATTCAAGTTATTTCCTCTGAAGTACGAGAAAGCGACCTGTTCCAAAAAAGGGCATTGTCGCCGATCAAGTGACCAATCACAGCAGAGCTGCGATCCCCAAGCAAACACACACAATAATATACTAGAGCCATGTATCTTCAAAGTGCGGCCAACCGTACCCTTTCATTCGTGTAGTCTTCAAAATAAGACTCTGTAATTTTTTTTATTCGTAGTGTAACAAACAAAGTTATTGCCAGTCAGGAGACAAAATATAAAAGAACTAAAGATGATATATTGAAATATAGATAAAGAGGGGTCGGACAGATTCAATACTTACAAGTTTGGGGTATGAAATCCCACAAAATAATATGGGCGTTCTTGGCAAAGTGCACAGAAGTAAGAACAAAAAGTTGATTTTTCGTGAATCAAAGAAGAGGGAATGCAAATCAGTTACAAACAAAAAATCAATACAAATTTTCTAAAAGAAAATAGGCCTATTTGTTCTGTATTACTGGTCTGACCAAAGTAGCCACCTGTTAACATTCTACGTGACTACATTCTTTTGTTCATGCCACCAAGTCATGAACAATAGATGACCAGACTCTCTTTCATGAGGAATCTCTAATCCGCGCTCCCTCCTGACCTACTATCCAGGAGAGTAATTTAGCACAGGATGTTCATAGAAATCGGGGCTCACGCGCATCTTTTGATTTGACTTTTGAATACTTTCAAAGGTTCCGGTATTGATTTCTTATGGGTGACCCAGGTAAAGAGAAAACAATTTGCCCCCCTACAGAAAAATCCTGCATCCGCACAGGGCCTTCCCAGCTCGTAGCACTATCCGTGGTAAAAGAAATAATTTGTTCAGATAACATAGTGTACAGTAATATGCGTGGTATAAAGAAATGTAATATTCAACCCATTATCATAGTTATCATTTTCATTTCTACTCTCTAAAGTCGTTTTAAAATCTCCTTGATAGTGACGTCAATGATGCAGCAACTAACAGGTCGGTCTGATCGGTTTTGTTAATGTATCCCTTTCTTTCTTTTCCTCAAAACATCTGATATTACTGTATATACTCCGTTTACTTTTTCTCTGACCAATGGTTTGATTTAGCAAAGGAAAAACATCCACCTTGAAAAAAAAATCAATCTTGAGACGAATAAAGCGGGTTTATCGGCCGTTTTAATTATCACATTTATTTGTTTTGCTTCTTCCTATTTTATTCAAGGAGAATATTGAACGATTCATATTTTTGTGAGAAGTTTGAATATGATATTGATAAGCATAACAATGTCAATCATTCTTTTTTTAATGATTTGGGCTATAAAAACACAAACGAATATGAACCGTTATTTACCTGATCTTAAGTTTATGAGAGTTTGGCTGCAGAAGGAATGCAATTGATATGATTACAACAATTATTTTTGAATAATAATCATAATGATGATGATTCTGATTCTGATGGCAATAACATTAATAATAAAAAGGTGAAGGAGAAGAATAATGATAATAATAATAACAATAACAATAATAATGATTACGATAATAGTAATACTAATAATGATAATAATCACAACAATAATAAATGAATAAATAAATAATGAGTGTGATGATTGCAGTGCGATGAGAGTTGGAAATGACAGCCTTCTTTACTCATATATTTATAACGAGAACAATTTTGTGAGAATGCTAAAAAAACAAAGTATAAGACCTTCCCCCCCACCCCCCCCCTCCCCCCAAAAAATCTCCCCCATACCGTGCACATTTGCAGGCAGAAAAAAGCCTTGACACAAGAATACTACCATACCGGCCTGCAAAAGAACCAATCGATAGCTCATGAATATTCATAAAACAATAGCGAATGGGTGAGTAGCGTTGGGTGAGAGACATCGTACCGCTCTGTCATTGGTCAATTCTGAGCTGAATGCCTTCGCACACTCGCCTTTGCTCTGCCCATAGAAGTATGTGTATTGCTACACACAACCTTTATATCACACGTGTCTATAGGAGAAATCTTGATTCAGATCGCGGCAATATCCGAAATCAACTCTTCAAAATAATGATGCAAAAAATGCCATTTTACTCAAAAAATGTCTATGTAAACCACTATTTTTTATATGACAAAATTAATTGTGAATTCCTTGCCAATATAACAACATAAAAAACACAGAATATGGTGTTGATTTTCTGGCTGTAAAATTGGTTAAACAAAAAAAAGTTACTTGGGCAACTATAGCTGCCAGTGGCACTAGAGGGCTATGGGCAACTATAGCTGCCAATGGCTCTTAAAGAGTTAAAAGAAGCGAGAACCCAAGAAGAAAAGCAATCTTATTGGAAAGAGTAAAACAAGAGGAACAATTTAAAACAAGTTTCATCAAAATCTGTTATAAAATAGACAAGTTATGGATGTTCAAAAAGTCTTGTTGTACTCTCTATGGGGATCCTCAAATTGGCAAACATGCTTCAAAATGGCTGATTCCCAGGTGCCCAACCCCAAATCAGCAAGGTTTATACCCTGTAGCCTAAATATCAGAAATCAATAGACTTTGTTGTTAGACCTGACAGCAACTAAAATTGGTTCAACCAGGCCCAAGATATGACCAAATTAATTTCATTTTATTTCATTTCATTCCTTTTATTTACATCTCCAACATTATATGATTTGTTCCATACATCTTGATACGTAACAGAAACAAGTACAACATGGTGAGAATTTGAGAATAAATCCAATTAAATGTAAAGTTAAAAAAAGTAAAGAAAGAGAAAATGAATGAAAGCAAGATTAAAAGTCTCCAGATTCCTGCCCAAATTAATACCCAATCAATCCTTATGAAATGAATGTACATGTATTAATGGCCTGGCTCTAAACACTTCTAAACAAAATATCTTTGTGATGTCATCACTTCTGCCCTCTCTATTTGAACACGATTGTAACTGAACAGCTATATGATCTCTACCCACCTTTGTTTCATGGTACTCCAAAGCTTTACGATCCTCAGAGCAAGATGAATGGCAGGTTTGACAAGACCTCTTCTAGTCAACTCGGAAGGTAGAGACTGGACATCCAACAGGAGTGATGACAATCTCTCAGAGCATGTTTTGCTGCTAACAATAAACAAATAACAGGTATTGAGGAGGAGCATTTCTTATTTTACGCTTATGACAAACAACTTCTACAGTGTTCACTTATACTCTATTGAATGCATCGTCTAATTCATTTCTTACTTTAGGACAAACAACTCCTATGTAGTGTTCCCTCATACTTTATTGAATTTTATTAGCTAAATTATTTCTTACTTTAGGACAAACAACTCTTGTATTGTTTCCTTCATAATATATTACATACATTGGCCAAATCATTTCTTACTTTGGGACTAACAACACCTGCTGTGTTCTATCAGGCTACTTGCAATCTTGAATCTTAAGGCCTGAATTCACAACGGTGGTTTTTAAAACCATCGGTTGAATCCAAGGTTTTTGCAGATTTCCTGTATAAATTACGCTTATTTACTGTATATATAAAAAAATGTCCAATTTAACCACGGCAACAGGAGTCAATTTGGGGCACTGTGACAAAAACGCGCATCAGAATTATAAATTTTTCAATATATGTGGTAAGAAAGCGTAATGCACTTGTCAATTATATTCCCGGCCCTGGGGGTCCCGGGACATAGCGGGGAGTGTACGTTTTGCCGGCGTGACATCCCCGCCTACGTCCCCGCTACAGTAACTCGAAGTCCCGGCCCTGCCGGGCACTCATTTTCTGTACATCCCCCGCTATGTCCCCGACCCCGCTAGCAGGGTACGATGTGACAATCCCCGCATACGCCCGGCCCACCTACGCCGGGACTCACTGTACATCCCCGACCTCTGCCCGGCTACCGTATTTTCATTGCGATTTTTAATCTCGTACGCGGTATGTGGCAACTTGCATACCCTATCTATTGCATTTCATATCGATCGACAAAGAGTAGAAAATCTTTTTAAAATGTTTACAAAAAAAAAATCAATCACAAAGCCAGTAAATCAAAACATATATTCATAGTAAAACTGATAATGTTTTGTAGTACTTATATGGCAAAAAAATGAAAGTTTATAGATCTAGATCCAGATAAAGAAAAGTTGTAAAAACGTGTCGTTGGTCTCGGAGCAATAACAACATCGCTTGTTTTGTTGTTCATCAATGTTGTTTTCAGGCTAGCCCGCGAAGATCAGCTGCAATAAAACATTGTATTTTTGTTGCAATCAGTTACAGTTTATCTGTGTTTTCTGACAACAAGATCACAAAATCTTTTGAAATGGAGCTGAAAAACTCGGACTATATAAAGTACAGCTGGTGCGCCCGTCGAACGTGGCGTTGGCGTGGCCAGGAATTCGTGAGCGAGCCTGCCTATACTAGCCCATCGGTTTTGGGAAGAGTGTCCTCTTCCAAGCCGCACCGTCTGTACTGTAGCTGTAAGGACTACCTTCGAAGGATTGCATGGATGGATTTCTTGGCCTGAATTTTCCGATCCTTTGAAGGCAATTGATTTTATTTGAAGTCCCTGATTTCGCAGGCTTGAGTGCTTTGGGTCGATTTCTGTGGACATTTCTGGTGGGGCAAGATGCACATATTTGAATTCCAGAGGATATGTGATCATGGTCAGATGGTGATGTCTTCTTACATGTAGTAGATCTAGATTTTTCAGAGCGAAATCGCTCGTTGGTCGTCCGATCCCGTGTATTTTCCCCCTGTACTATGGTGTGACATCTTTGAGACAGTCCCCGCTATGTCCCGGCAGTGCCGAGAAAAAAAACGTCCCCGCTAACTTCAATGATTGTCCCCGCGGGCCGGGGACAGTCTTTTGTACATTCCCCACCATGTCCCGGCTACACAACCTGGCATGCGGGGCAACAATTTTTTGTACATTCCCGGCTATGTCCCCGCTATGTCCCGGGACCGCCAGGGCCGGGAATATAATTGATAAGTGCATAATTTATACAGGAAATCTGCATATACCATGGGTTCAACCGATAGTTTTCAAAACCACCTTTGTGAATTTGGGCCTAAAAGTTTATTAATGGTTCCTTCTATCAGTTATGCCAGGGGAACTCAAGGATGAACCCCCCCCCCCCTCTCTGGAATTGTAAATGTTGTAAAGCAATCTATTGACCTAAGTGCTTTTGAGCATCCAACAAAAATACCCTTCATAAACAACAGATTTTTTTTATCTGATGATCTTTTCTATGAACAGAACAAAAAATAATAATCCTCAATGAAAGTGATGGGGGGAGGGGATTTATATTACTTGGCTAACTTATCATAGCTCAAGGTAGGCAATATCCTTTAGAGATAATTCTGAAATTACTCAACACATGTAAGGATATGACCTGACTCTCCCACTTTGAACTTTTTTATGAAATCAGCATTGCTCCACAAAATAACTAAATTGAGAGAAAATTCACATTCAAAATATTCTACCTTACCTTTCAAGTTTAAAAAGACATCCAAAGATCTCCACAACATCTTCACACAAGTTATTGGAGAGCTTCCTCTCAGCAATGAGAAGTTGTTTGCATCTCGTTGCCATGGCAATGACCCTTAGCAAGTGCACTGTCCTAGAGGAGGCTTCTCCCCGAGGAACGTCGGTGAGTATACACCTGAACACACCCAGACTGAGGATGGTATTCACGTCACTGTCCGAAGGCTTGGAGACCTGAAGCAAGGTCTGCTGCTGGCTGTCAGAGGGCTCTAAATCTAGCAAGAGACTTGCAAGGATGGAGGCTGCCTCCTTGGACTCCATCAGCCTCTCGCAAAGTTCAATGATCTCCATGTCGCGGGTATTTTCAGCATCACCATGGCAGGTGGATACTCTCAATTTTTTGCTTGGGGTATCCGTTGATTCCTGCCCTTCATCGGCTTCATCCAGTTTGCGCTTCACGCTTTCACAATCATCTCCTGGAGCATCTCCACCATTGAGCTTTACATCAACCTGGATAGGTTCCGTAATCACAGTACACGCTTCATCTTTACACTCCTGAGCTGTTGCTTGTGAGCTGCCAGCTACTTCATCATGAGTGGATTCGGTGGTTTGTGGCGCTTGAGGCGGATCAAGGCAAGTTCCCTGGGCATTGTGTTTGTATTGTAGGAGCAATACCCTAGCAAGGAACTTCTGAGATGACTTGACCACAAACATGCTGGTGTCTTTCAGTAGCTCCATTGCTATCCGTAAGGCATCTTTGAATAATACAAGGGGAAAAACAGAAGTAAAGAAGGTCACATACTACATTTGAGCAACTAGGAGCATTCGATCATTCCATGAACACATGTATGAGATTTTTGGTTGGGAAAATTGTATGTCAAGATTTTTTAGCCAAATAGGTCATTTTTAAGTATATGATGCAATGCTTTAAGTCATCATGAAATGCTGACACACGCAACTTTCGTGTACTGTGAAACATCATCCAAGGTCGTACATTATGAATCATGACCATAATTTTCCGTTTCAATAGTAAACAATGAATGTGTCCACAGGAACACAAACTGGGCCTTTCTAAGAAAAATAGCTATCAAAGCCATTAACAGACCTGCCAACCTCTGGGAATGAAAAATTGTATTCTGTGATAAAAAAGTGTAGTTTTCCCCCAAAAAAGTGTATTTCATAATAAAATGCGCACTGCTCTTGCAGATGAAAAAAAAAATTTTAAACATGTGTATATCTCACCCTGGTTTTAACAAAATGATTGAAAAAAAAACAAGTTACCTGAAATTACATTGATCTAATAACCATATTTGTGTAAGTTTTATGAAAGAGACATATAGAGATGATTTTTCTCTATAAATTACGATTTTGTAAAAAAAATAAAAAAAACATATTTTTAAAGAAAAAACGTACTGCCTTATTTGGTTGCAAAAATGTACTAAATACGCCAAAAAACGTACTGGTTGGCAGGTCTGCATTAAGCTCTGAACATGAAATACAGACAAATATGGACAAAATACTTGTTCAGTGTTCTCTGAGATAGAAGGATGGGCCCACTTCGAAAGTCCATGTAAAAGCACAATGTCGACCTTGTAATGTAAGTGATGAAAGTGCTCCCCCCCCCCTTCCGTCTGAGTATAAACCAACCTGTTTGAATGCATATTGTCCAGAATAGATTGATAATGCTGAGGTTCAGTAGAGTGGTAAGCCATGCTTCCTTCATGCATGGATCTGAGAAAAAGTCTCCATTACTTGCTCTCTTCAACAGCTTCACCAATAGGCATCCTTGTGCTCCTCCTAGACAAATATGAAACGGAAATCATAATAATAATAATATTCCACTTTTATATAGAGCTTAATACAGCAGAACAATGTCTCTACATGTAATTACTACAGATATGTTATTAACCCTGGTCGTCATACCATGGCATGCCACATACAATGTACGCACTTTCTCCACTCCAGGGGGAGCATTCCAAAGTGCTAGGAACACTACATAGGTTTACACTTCCTACCCGGTACCCATTCAACACATGGGTGGAGAGTGGCAAAGTGTGGATTGATTTCTTGCCAAAGGATGCTAAGCCATGGTGGGATTCATACACGCCGACCCTCTGTTTACAATACACCAGTCAGAATCGCTTCACCACTAATGCCTGATACTGATTCAATTCATTTCGAAGTTTATTGATATATAAAATCCCGACATTGAATGACCATCATCGAAAGAAAACACTGGCTTAATTACAGTACTGAAGTCACTGTTTCAGAACAGGCCTGTTCATCAACAAACAGTGACTTCAGTAGCTAACATAGTGAGCAGTTGCTGACAAACTTAAGTTTAAACCATTCTTTACTACATAACCTGCAGTATGATCCAACGCATTGCATGCGCTTGGTAATGCAGGTGCAATACGCGTAGTAGAGCAGGGCTTACTGGTTGAAACGCGCACTGCTGCTGCAGATCAGATGCACATTTAAAAGGATTTTTCTTTCGCCTTCAAAAATTTCTTTATTTTCATAGATTTACGAAGGAAAAAAAAAAGATTATTGTTCATATTTTCACTAACTTCGGAGGCATTGTGCAACACAAATATCAAATATATTCATTTATGCAATGTTGCGACATTTCGCATTTGGTGGAAGAAAGAGACATTCTATTCAACTCGGCTAACGCCTCTTTGAATACAATCTCTTTCTTTCACCTTATGCGAAATCTTGCACCATCGCACTCATGCCTATTCGCTATTCGTATAATATTTAACGTGGGAATGCTGATAAAAAGTCAATTTGCTGATCCATGGACCTTGACAGTAAGTGCATTCAAGTTGCACCGTTTTGATCAAGGTGATTCACCATAAATGACCCCCCTCTTCTATAGTACACATACGTTTACCTTGTATTCGTGACTGTACATCAAAGTTCGCCATCAATCGGTCCATGAGCTCCGGATTGGGTGTCAAACTTCGAACGAGCTGAAGTGCAAAGGTCAGAGCACAAGGGTCGAATTCACTAGGATCTCTCACACAGCAAGCCTCCAAGAAGTCAAAGACATGCTTCAAGCCTTCCTCCTCTTGGCATATCTCTGTGTAGAAATCAGAATAAAACAATCATACTCAGCAACATTAAAGTGTTCCTCTATTTTCATTGACTTTGAAGCAATCTCCACTAAACTCTGTCTATTATTAAAGATGTACAGTACAATCGTTGTTTATTTCTTACAATGCAAGTTGCTGGCAGCAAACATGCAAATAGACAGCTTCCAATGGCATACATGTACATGTACATGTATTTTCAAATGAAACATGGAATGCTATGTAAAGTTCTTGACAACCTGAACCATTAACCAATGTTTGTTTGATTTTAAAATAATCAATAAAAAGTTTTCTTACACCGTGGGATATTAGAGTTATTAACTGTACAGACTTCGTATGTAGTCTTCTTCACTACTTCTGTACCTTTTCACCTTTTTCAACTTGAAAATTCATAGGGGGGCTGTCATTCCTCCCTCAAAGCTATCACTGGTACTGCCCATTCTATTCTAGACAAACTAAACCCCACCAACCAAGAAGACACAACGCACTATTCCTTATTATATCTCAAGGACCCAGTTGCATTGATAGATAAACTTTACATTGGAACACAACTGCTGAAACTCGAGCACAAGTCCTTGGCACTCTGCATGGCAATTCTTTCACTTTGATTAATAGTACACATGGATTTTAGATGTCGTTCATAATTTGAACCTGCCAACCTTCTACAACAAAAACAAGTATTCTTAGAAGGAAAAAAGAGTACTTTTGACAAAAAAAGAGCATTTAAAAAAATTTGTCTCAATGTAACAATCACCAGCGGCAGCCTATTGTAGTGAGATCGGTGAAAACTTGATAATTCACCCTTTTTAATTAAAAATGTGCTCGTAGGCAAGAATTTACTTGTTCTTTTCATGCAACAAGTTACTGGCCCGACAGTGATTTTTACCGGTCTGGGACTGTCGGACCGGCGCTGGTGTCACGCGCTGTGTCTTATACATATGTCATGATCGGAAATTTAAAAAAAGTAACAAATCATACAAAAAAAGTATTGGTGTATTCATAGCAAAAAGGAGGAACAAATACTCTAAAAAGGGAACAGTTGGCATGTCTGATAATTGAATAGTTGACTTTGACAGAATCATACAATTTTATTGCCAATGAACATATTCAGCAGCATTGGCAAATAAAAGGAAAACATACCTTTGCAACTGAAGGTTTTCTTGCAGTACTCCAGCAGTCTTTGAAGACTGGTATCATCCACGATTTTCTTATTGGGATCAAGCAAGACATCAAGTACTTGTCCTAAATACCTAAGCGTGAGGGCGCCAGACTCATCTTGCTTTGAATCAGCCATCATGTGCAAGCTGTAATGGTAATGAATAAACTATGATTAGCGTGCTTCATTTCCCCTTTTTGTGACAAAACTCCTTCGTGTACATAAAGTGGTAATGTTTGCGTACCTGATATTTTTGTTTAGATTACCAAGAGTACTAATCTTTATTTGTAATACATACACTTGTTCAACCTCATCTCGAATATACGGGAACATCTTATGGCATGTGAGACTCAAAATGGATGCGAAGAAGAGAAGTGCAAACGAGAGCTACTCCCATGATTTGTGTTCTCCAGAGTTTACCTAACGAGCAAACATCTTGTGAGATACTCAATCTTTATTCAATTGAAGACAAAGTAGAGATACCATTTCTGTTTACAAACTGTTAGATGGAAAATTGGGGATCTCTGGTCACATATTCTTCACACCAGCAATTCATTCAGCAATAAGAGGTTATAATTTCAAGCTTTTCACTTTAAACAATCTTGGTTGGGACTTTGAAAGAAGCAATATTTTTAGCCAAAGAGTAATTTCTGAAGTTAAATTTATCACTGAAAAAGATTTTTGTCTACCAAAGTATTGGAGAATTCATATGAAAAATATGAATTAATTTAAACAACAACTTACAAGTATATAATCTCCAATGACTCAAAAGTGTGAACAATGATGCAAACTTATATTCCGCAGTGTTGTCTAGGATTGTGCAGTTTTTTAATGTTTCCTTATGTTCTTTTCATATTTTTAGTTTATTTGGGAATTAGTTTTTTGCTGTTTTTTATGCCATCAAACTATTGTGATGTCTAATTCCTTCGCAATTATTCCTTTCTTATACTAATGTTGTAGTGGCTGTCAAGACAAACCCTCTAGGGTTTTATACAGCAGCCATTTTTTTTTCATTTTTTGATGATGTAATTTTATCTATATCATTGAATTATTGTATTTTGATTACCATACAGGTATCTGTTGATGCAATTTGTTTATAGAATGGGATAAATAAAGATTGAATTGAATTGAAGATTTTTTGATACTTTTATCTCATACACAGTACAAGGATTTGGGTAAGAACCCGGGGGGCCACTTACGTTGACGAGTGGATACCATGCGCGACCAAAAAAACATGTAAAAAGGATGTCTTTTTCAAGATAGGGCATGTTACGTACGTAACGTAATAAGGGTATCAAAAATACTAAAATAATGAAAAAAGGGTATCTATTTTCGCTAGGAAAGCTACGTGTTTAGGGTCAAATTTGTGAGGGTGTAAAAAAATGTTTTATAAAGGATGTATTTTTTGCCCCAAGAGTCAACACTACGTGTTTAGAGTAGATGGTTTGCGCGAAATGTGGGAGGTGGAGCTGTACTAAACCCAATGATGTAGATAAAGGTAAAACCGACGACCGACGTCAGTGACAAATAAAAATATCGCTGCACTTGTTTAGGGTTCAATTCAGGGAATACTTGCCCAGATTATCGTTTTGTTTCCAATACTTAAGGGTTAAGGGTAGGATTTCACACGCCAATACTTGTTAAGGGGTGCATTTTCAGAATATGGAAAATACGTGTTTAGGGTGCTTTTCAAGACCCCATGGTCCTGCATGGTATCCACTCGACAATGGAAGTGCCCCCCCCCCCCCCCAGGGTAAGAATTAGGTTTTTGCAAAATTGTAGGATGGAAACCACTGATTATTTTGGATGGTGAACTACATGTACATGTAGTGTAACCTGCCCAAGAATCGACGACTTTAAGTTATGTTTCTCTGTGGCCATGCGTCTTAAACTCGCCCCACAAAAAGGTGGTGTTGTTACACTTTTTCAATTTTCATGCGAATATTCCTATCGAACAGTCTAGATTCAAGTCGTCGGCGCATAATAGGAAATTGTACCAAAAAAATCAACAGGTTGCATCTCACGTATAATCGCTGATGGCGCTACATCATAAAATAACGCTGAACAGCGAAAAAAATGTGGAGCGCCTAGAACGCAACCAGCAAGCTGATCTGACGTAAACGACGTAAACAAGCAAGTTTATTATTAAATAATATCGCGCGCCCTCTCAGTGCGTATAGAGAAAACCAGCGAATTAGCTCCATGCCTGCTTCGACATCAAGAAAAATCATCGATATAAAGTACCAGAAAGACAGAGAGGAAATGAAATTGGCTTCATATCGTTTGGTAAGTTTCATATCCAAAGCTTATCTCATTTTAAATGTAGATATATTTCTAATTTTTAGAAAAGACGAATAAACTTATTGCAAGTGCCGTGCCAAGTGGTTATCCACTCTAGGCGACACCCCAATACTTACCCGTGCTAATAAACTGGGACTCCACTCACGCGCATTTGGGCCGCCCTAGCTTAGAACTAAGCTTTGTTTTACTAAAAAATAAATCTTGTAATGATTCAATAAATGTTACTTAATAAATTAGTACTGTTAAATCGTTACTCACCGGTTCTTTTCTTGAATTTTCTGGCAATTTCCCACGCTTCTGGCTTCAATTCTGCGGCTGTTCCTGTCGCGGTAGACAGCTACATATTTTTTTTTTTTTGCATTATGACTGTTCGCTTCCTCCCTCGGAGGATATTTTTTTTTTTGTTTTGAATAATATTTTATTTTCTTCCTCTTTCAAATCAAGTTTACAATCACAATTCATAGATTCTTTGCATGTATACAATGTACAATCAATAAACAATCAAACAAATAAATATATCAATATCAATGAGATTACAAATATTTTGAAATGATTACAAATTACAAATAAATTAAAACTGCCAAGTTTTTCTTCTATAACATTGTGAAAGCAGAGAAAAAAAAAAAAAAAAAAAAAAAACCCATCTCAATCGACAAAAAAAAAAATACTTTGCAAAAGATGACTTTTTCCCTGAATAGAAAATAAATCTCTTTTGAACATATTAATTGTACAAGAAATAGATAAAAAAAAAGGGATAAAATATTTCAAAGGTTAATTAGAGGAAGATTATTATCCTAAAAAAAACGTCACTACACACTCACCTTACCCCCATATCCCCTCCTCCCCCTCATCTCTCTCCCCAGACACTCACACAAGCTCACTTCAAACGCACAACCACCCACAGCTCCCCCCCCCCCCCTCTTCCCCATCACAGAACTCACACATCCATCTACACACGTACACCCACACACGATGCATCCTGCTCTGGTGTAACTATTTGTATTTGAACAAATAAACAAAACAAAACAGAAACAAAATGAAGCAACCAAAACATCCATTAGTATTAAGAAAGGTGTGCATTGATTTGTTCCCATTTTCTTAAGTGCACCCCCAGCTTCCCCTTTTTAAACGCTATTTGATATTCCGTATCTCTATACTCTTTAACCAAATGTGCCACTTTCTGTACGGTTGGCAATATTCCCTGTTTTCTTGAACTAAAAATAATATACTTGATTAAGAATACAATGCAGTTTATTAAAGTTACTCTTGTAGTATTTCCAGATATCCCCATGAAAATTGTTTTCCAATTGTCACTGCCAAGTTCATTCAGTTGAAATATTTTACTCATCTCTTCCCATAATCGCTTAACTTCAGGACAATAAAAAAATAAATGTTGGTAAGACTCAACTTCTTTTTTACAAAAGGAGCACAAATTATCTGTCTCAAAACCAAATTTAAAAAGTTCCCTTTTCGTGTACACAGCCCCTTGTAATTGTTTGTACTGAAATTCTCTGTGTTTATTGCATAGCATTGCACATTTCAGTCTCAGAAATACTTCTTTCAGTTCCCCCATTCCCAAATCATATTCGGATTGCCCATCTGTAACGTGAAATACATAATCAATTTGAAAATTTTCAATGAAGTAGTCATATATTCGTCTAGATTTTATATCACATAGTTTCTGAACATGCCCACGTATCATCAATTGAATTTCAAAGTTATCTGTATCCATTTCCATAAAATCACCTTGTATCCACTCTTCTGTTATTACTGAAAATATCTTTTGAATTTTGAGCAAGTTTTCAGATGAAAATGTTTGATTATACCAGTATGAAACTGGTCTTAATTGACCTCCAACTATTATATCCGAGACCTTAACTATACCTTTCTGAAATAATTCAATATCAAAAAAGGTCTTATTATTGAGGCATATACGCTTGTTATTAAAAATAATGGGATTACTTTTCCCTCCAAAATGTCTACACTTATCCAATTCGTGCCATGCCTTCAGCATATCTATGTAAAATAATGGTATACCTTTCAAATTCATTCTAATAGTATCATAATCACACAAAAATATGATTCGACCGCCTAAGGAGCTAAAAAAATATTCGAAGGTTGCTTTCCAACCCGAACTTTTCCCTCCATCTAGTAAACGTTTAATCCACATTATTCGTTGGGTCTTAACAAATACCTCAAAATTTGGAGCTCTCAGTCCTCCAACAGAATAGTCTTGATATAGAACCTTGCGTTTTATTCTATCTCTTCCTCCCCAAATAAAATTGAAAGAAATTTTTTCTATTTCCTTAAAAACGTCTTTTGGGACTGTCATGAGGGAAGAAACATAATTTAATTTTGAAAAAGCATACATTTTCAAAAGTTTTATTTTACCATACATTGTAAGATCTCTTTGTTTCCACCAACCAATAAGTCTTTTAATTTTACTCAAGATTTCCTTATAGTTCAAATCATCTTTGACTTTACAATCTCGTGCGAAATATACCCCTAAGATTTTAATATGTTGTAACCAATGTCCAAGAAGTGGTAAACCAGGTCTATCTCTTTCTTCTCCCAACCATAAAAAGTTTGTTTTATCCATATTAATCTTCAATCCACTTAAATTTTCAAAATCTGAGAATATTTTCTTTACTCTATGGATCGAATTCATATCTTTTAAAAACAAAGTAATGTCATCTGCATACAGCACTTGTTTTATTTCCCGTTTCCCAAATTCTATCCCTTTAATATTAACATCTCTCCTAATATAATGAGCTAATAATTCAATCGCTATAATAAATAAATATGGAGAGAGTGGATCCCCCTGCCTTACTCCTCTATTAACTTCAAAATATCCCGTAGAATGCCCCCCGTTCAACACGCAACTACTAACATTATTATAAAGAATTTTGACCCAAGAACACAGATTTTTCCCAAACCCAAAATGTTCCAAAGTTTTGAATAAAAGTTTATGAGAGATACAATCGAATGCCTTTTCAAAATCCACTGCAATTAAAAAACCTAAGGGTTGATACAAAGACTGAAAAAACATATCATCAATTAACCGAACTGCTTCCCCAATATTACGATCTTTGACATAACCCACTTGATCACAATGAATAATATCTCCTAAGACCTCTTTCACCCTTGTCGCTAATACTTTTGACAAAATTTTATAATCTACATTCAAAAGAGTTATCGGCCTGTAGTTTTTCATGTGCAAAGGATTTTTGCCTTCTTTTTCAATTAGAGTAATTACCCCCTGTCTCTGAGAATTTGACAACATTTTAACTTCAAAACTCTCATTGAAAGCTTCAACTATGATTTTTCCTAAAAGTGGCCAAAATGTAAAGTAGAACTCTGCGGTGAAACCATCATTGCCAGGAGATTTATTCCATTTCATTTCCTTTAAAGCCTGAAAACATTCTTCATGTGTTATTGGATATTCACAAAACTCTATATTTTCTTTACTCAATTTGGGTAAATCATTAAAAAACATATTTTCAATATCATCACTAGTTTCAAGATTTTTACATGCATATAAATTTTTATAAAACTCCCGAATGATTTTTATAATACCTTTGCAATCTCGCACCGTTTCCTGATTTTCATTATAAATCTCCTTAATCGCGCTTCTCCTTTTATTGGATTTAAGTAATTGTTCAAAGAATTGTGAATTTCTTTCTCCTTCTTCAGACCATTGGGCTCTTGAACGGACCTTTAGACCTTGACGAGAATAGTCGAAAAGTTTATCTAGTTCCTCTTTTTTTAATTCAATTTCGTTTTGGATGTCAATATGAAAAGTGATCGTCAAGCGATATTCTAAATCTTTAATTTCTTTTTGTAATTTTTCAATGTGATTTTTTCTGAGTTTTGCTCTTTCACGGGAAAATGCCATTATATATTCTCTTAACTTCATTTTCATAAAATCCCAAAATTTAATTTTGCTTGTTATTTGGTCCCGCCATATTCTTTCTATTTCAGAAATCTTCATCTTTACCCCGTCTACAAAATCTTTATCAGCGCATAAACTGCTGTTAAACTTCCAGTACGATCTCCCATATGCAAAGCTTTCGACTAAATTATCAAACTCTACCTGAACTCCAGCATGGTCAGGAGTGATAGAGGGTAAAATGTCTGAACTTTTCACGTCTTTTTCTAAATTCGAGGATATAAAAATATAATCTAATCTGCTCTGAACAAAAGGATGATTTTGTTTGAAGGTAAATTCTTTTTTGTTAGGGTGCCGCTTCCGCCACACATCAATTAGATTTAGCCTATCAAGAAAATCCACCAATGAATCTTTATATCTATTTTTCGAAATATTACTTCCACCCATGTAATCTAAGTTTCGATTCATAGCAATATTAAAATCTCCTCCAACAATAAGAGAATATTCTTGACTAACAACAGAAGATAAAATTTTGTCCAAATCAGACAGAAAATTGCATTGTAAGTTTTCTTTATTCCCTGTGGGGAAATATACACTACCCAATATAATCTTTTCACCTTGACACTTCCCTTTAATTATAACATATCGTCCTTCTTTATCAATGATAATTTTTTCTTTGAGAAAATCAACCTTTGATTTAAACATAATGATAACTCCCCTACTGTGGTTACTCCCATGACTGAAAAACATTTCCCCCTTCCAATCAGCCTTCCATCTACCTTCAGTGTCTTTTGTGCTAAAAGTTTCCTGCAGAAAAATTATATCCCCCATCATCTGACACCACTGAAATATTTTATTCCTTTTGATTTGATCTCTCAGCCCTCTGACATTGACCGAAAGTAGTTTTAAATTACCCGACATCAATTAACACAAAAAGTCTAAACCTCTGACAAAAACTTTGGAATAAGAATATGAATGATAATGATATTACTGCAAATTGGTAGCTTGATTTTTTTAACATGACAAAATAACCTGTTAAACTAAAATGGGGATAAGATAAATACAGATAGACACCAGAACTGGAAAACACAACACACAACATATCATTCCACTTCACCCCAACAAACACAGCACATACACTTCTGCAAACATACTCAAACACATGCCCATAGACTGTCCCTACCATGAAACCCAAAGAAGAAAGACTTTTCTTCATATCCTAAAAAAAAAAAAATGCAAATTACGAATAGGCCTATTTTGAGGCCTCTCCCATCACTTCTGTGATTTTAAAACTAAAATTAAAGAAGATTCAAAATTATTTTCACAAAATTTATCACTCCCTCCTAAAAAAAAACCTAGATTACCTCACTCATCCCAGTATTTATATTAAATATAACAGTTTTTTTTCCTATCTTAAAAATTGGTTTTAACATTTCATTGATAGATATACAAACTTGAATATTTTTCAGTTAATTTAAAGAAAAAAAAAAAATATTTGTGACTCTTATTCCTCTTCATATAATATCTAAAAACTCAAAATCTTTATGCAATATCTTAATGTTTTCTTTAAAAAAAAAAAAAAAAAAAAAAAAACTTTACTATCCTTTCTTTTTTCTTTTCTTTTGAACAGAAATAAAAATAAAATTATTATTCCCATTCATGCGAAAAAAAGATTAAAAGGAAGAGAGAAAAAAAGGGGGAAAATGCATCCTTTGCAAGATTTAGCCTACATTTTATCTGCTTTCGAACCTCTTAAAGATGGCTGAAGACCTGCTAGGGACGAAACCTCTTTCAAAGTACAATTCGTTCCCTTGCCGTATCCACCCCTTATTGATAAACTACATTTGGGCCCCGTCCTACAAAGAACCGCGACAGACCTGACTAACCACAATATGGAAGGCCAGCAACGCCAAATTCTACAGATGCACGCTTGTTCCAAAATTTCCCTATAGTTATATGTATATTCACGCAGTCATCATTGTCTTGACAAACAAGCATGCCCCTCCCTATTTATAAAAAGACATTGTAAAAAATTTTCCGCAGATCAATCGCAACTCCCTGCAAGATGGGGCCCAGCTGGATGACCACATACACAGGAAGGTGGTGACGAGGTCTCAAAGATATACGTTCGCCTTCCAGCCTCCCGGGCCAATCAGAGCCGAGAGGACGTGACACGCCATGAATTTAAGATATTCATACTAGTATTCAGTTCATAATTGCAAAAAAACCATGCCCTGTCAGCTCCGATGGTTCCGAGAAACCAGAGACAACTCGGGTTACTAAACAAAAAAAAAAAAACTCTCGGCACCAACCTTCGCGGAACAGTCACGTCATAAACAACCTCACCTAAACCAGGACTCTACCACATTGTACTTGTTCGACAAAAACTGATATATTTCTACTATTATTTCGCTAACTAGCAACTTCCCTTCTTGCATCCTAACAAATGGCATTATAAATATGCCAGCCTTTCTGAAAGTTGTTTTATTCAATAGCACCTAGAGTACAAAAACCAGCTATTGTGTGAGAAAAAAAAACCATTCTTCCGAAATTTGTAAACTCAAGCACAATATCTTTGTGGATTTCTTCCTCTTCAAAAAAAATAGTTCCTTAAGTCTCAAAATCTTTATGCAATCTACTTATATATTCAAACTTACTGTATTATCAATTCATTTATTTATACATAAAAAAACAAGGAAATTTCCTGATCCCTCTTTCACGTGAAAAGAGGGAAGGAGCATCAGTTAATACACGATATAAATATCATTTCTGTCTGTTGGCGAACCTCGCCCTGCTCATGTGGATGGCCGAAGACCAGCTAGTGACGAGCCCTATTAAATATACATATTATTTATTAAAAAAAAAAAAAAAAAAAAAAGATCGTTCCATATATAGCCGTCAGCCTATTCACCAACCCCGTGCTGACTAGCCTATAATCCAGGCGGAGGCCGCAGCAACAGTCCCCGCCGCTACGCCGAACGCAAGCGACGCGACCGACCCAGCTAAGGCCACGCACTGTGCCTGCGTAGCCAGCCACAATGCGTAGCCCCGCCAGATCAGACGCATCGCCCGCGACCAGCACAGCAACAAAGACACAAACGCAGCCCCCGCCCAGATCACAGACGACCAGCTAAATCCATCCGCTGACCAACAAGAAGCTGGTGACAGGTCTCAAAAAGATATACTCTCGCCTTCCGGCCTCCCGGGCCAATCAGAGCCAGGCAGACGCACCGCGTCATTGATTGATGAAATAACCGGGTACATTATCCAAATCATTCAGTTGACTAAAGTGCGAATGATGCCCAGTCAGCCCCGATTGTCCCGAGAAACCAGAGACGAGGTCAATAAACATGAACTCTCGCCACCAGCCTCCGCGGACCAATCATAACTGAGAAAAAAAAATGCACGTCATAATTACCTCGCCTAAACCAGGGTACTACAACATTTCAAGTATTCGACAGAATTGAATAATAGCTGTTTTCCTTTTGAATTGAATAATAGCTGTTTTATCTTAACTATTGGCATTTTTTTTATTCTATGCCATTCTTCCATAATGTCTAAAATCAAGCATACCTTTATAATTATGGCTTTATTCCTCGTCATGTACATGTAAATCCTAAGATCTCAAAATCTTTATGCAATCTATCGGTACCTACATTAAAGATACTTTACTGTCAATTTATAAAAAGGAGTAAATTTCCTTATATCCCTTTTGGGAAAAACATCAGTTACAAAAGTTAATTATAATTTTTGCCGTTTGCGAACCTCATCATGCTCATGAAGATAACTAGAGACCAGCTAGTGACGAGCCCTGTTTAAAAAGTACAGCTCGTTCCCTAGCCGTCGGACCAAACATCCACCCCAACCAGCTATATCTGACTCTCGCCTTCCAGCCTTCCCGGGCCAATCAGAGAGAGAAAGCGTACCGCGTCATTGATGATAAAAGAAATTGATAATTACCCATTCATTATCCAAATCATTCAGTTGACCACTCAAATACCACGCCCAGTCAGCTCCGATTGTCCCGAGAAACCCAGAGACGAGGTCAATTAAAAATCATGAACTCTCGCCACCAGCCTCCGCGGACCAATGTAAGTTGATGAAAAACAGTCACGTCATAGCTAGTGGATAGCACATTACCTCGCCTGAACCAGGGTTCTACATTTTACGAATTCGACTTAATTGTTTCATTCTCCTATTTTTGAATTACTCAACACCTCACACGTTCCAGCGTCTACATCAAATGTATTTGGCAAAGCCATTTTCTATTCTTATCTTAACGAACTGTATAGCATGATTCAGTTACGTAATACAATCAGGATAACCATTCTGAACATTACAGTGATTTATGCCTGCATTGTTATCTATCTTTACTAATTCGTGGAAATGCATTCTTTCTCTTAAAACATTCCATATACAAATAAGCTTTTAAGCATCATTACCTTCAATCAATCATGAAAAGAAATGGTCCTTTTACCCTTACAAAAGCTTTGAATTCCCAAACATCTCAATCTTCCTTCGTATTGTAGAAACCAAAAAGAACATACTGAAATATTCCCCAATATCATGAAGCTATTATAATTTCAACTACAATTTGAACAGCAGTTTTATGAAGAATCAACTTTTCCCCAAACCAGCTTAAATATACACCCCATTGGGATGTATTCCATTGAGCTTTTTTTTTACAAAATGACCACACACAAAAAAAAATATCTTCAGAACTGATCATAACTGACTCCAGAAAAAAGATTCACAGCAACAAGTATCTCTTATAAACTTAAATCATGGAGCTATAGCTCTATGCTTAAATCTAGCTTATTTTTGTTTCCCTTATGAATACAAAAAAAGGAGAAAAGCATAAGCCTCATGTTGTTACTATGAAATCTTGTTTCCATTCATCAAGTCAAGGTGTGTTATGACTCGGTACTCTAATCAATTTCTTGCAATATCATAATCAATTTTTCGTATTTCTTGCATCTTTGAAGATATTGATCTTTTCCAGTTGTAAAGTTTTTCTTTTATCAAAATAAATAGCAAATAGAAAAGAAAGGAAATATACCTCATCTACTCCTGTTCATTCAGTTATGTTATGATTTATCATTCCTCATTCAGCAGTTGCTTGCCAAGTCTCGTTCTTGTGATGAGTTGACAGTAAAATCTGCAGTTCTCGAGTGTTCAGTTACACTCCCTTTTTTTGAGCTTGATTGTAGAGTTGGTACCTCGCAGGCTCGTACATGGTAAAAGATACATATCCTCCACTCGGTAAACATTAATCAGTTGAGAGAGAAAATCATTCACCTCCATAATAATAAAGCACACTGAATCGTTATTTCACTTGAATAATCGACGAAATGAACAACCCGACCCGACCAGAGGGAACGAGTTTCACAAAATAAATACATGTCACCTCCATGATCGCTGGTAACTTGTGACAAATTTCAGATACTTTCTCCAAAGCAAATTTCCTTCAATCTATGCATTAGAAAAAAAAACAAGATGACAGATGAAATCACAATACCATCAAATTATGATCTGCAGCTACATTTGCACCTTCCATCATCTCCCCATCAGTGGCAGCCGCTGCAGCCCCCTCGTTGAAATCTGTTGTCGGCTTTGCTATCCCTGTGGTCATGTTGGTGGTCGATGCAGCTCCCGCCATCGTTGTCGGAATCCTCATGTTAGGCAAATTCTTCCTCACTCTTTCGTCTACATCTTTCCCTCGTTGGTTTTCGAAGTCTCGCACAAAAGCTTCCTGTTGATTTCGAGGCATATGTACGTTGTCGATAAATAGCTTGACTGGATCTGTTCTTGAAAAGTATGCCAATTTCCCCATTCTTCTGGCGACTTTCAACGCCACAATTTGGGGGTGTCTAGCCTCCCTAATCCTCTTCGGTAGATCTTCTGCAATATATATGTTGGTCCCTTTCAAATTTTTGGCATGCCTTTGTACCAAAACTCTGTCGGAGTATCTTAGGAAGCGAGCCTTAATGGCTCTTGGCCTCCCTCCGGCTGGCTTTCCTGAAAGTCGATGTAACCGTTGATATTCGAAGTTGTCTGCCAGTGCAGGTGGGATTTTAAGAAAATTCACGTGGAGGTCCCGAAGAACTTTCTTAACATCCTCATTGGGCTTCTCTTCAATCCCGCTGTATATTAGATTTTCTCTTGCCACGTAGGTACTAAGCTTATCTATCTCATCCTGGAGCATTTTTTCCTTTGACTTAACGTCCTCTTCAATTACTTCCATCTTTGCCTTCATATCCTGAGCTTCGTGACTCTGAAATTCGATACTCTCCTTGAGATTGATTATCGTTTCCTCAAGTTTCTTCAAACGTTGGCCAAAAGTCTCTTGCAACGTATTCAATCTCACATCAATTTTTTCCCATTGACTGTCAAGGAGTATCCGAATCGATGGCAACAAGTTTGTCTCCGGGCTTGGCGGCGTGCCCGACCTTGCACGTTTCGCTGAGCTTGTCTTCCCTCCCTTACTCGTATACTGAGCCATGCTTATGTGTATTATGTAATGAGGATGAGAGAGGCCTAACAAAACACGTCTTAATCCTTCGAGCACATCGTAGAGTACATATGCAACTTTATTTATAAATAGAGCGCCCCTTATGATAGTTGTTAAGAACACGGCCAAATTGTTAGGTTTTTTGCACTGTGTCCAAGGCGTTTTTATTTTGTTTGATTTTTTATTTTTAATAAATATTTTGTTAAATAGCGATTTTTACGTCAAATATTAAATTCATATCACAAAATATTTTTAATTGTAGAAATATATATAATATCATGCAATTATTCATTCTATATATATTTTATAATAAAATGTATAATTGTTGCGGTCTTTAAAAAAGGATAGTCGATTGATCAGGTGATGACCACACGTATCACGTGATCTGAAAATCAGCTTCATACCGCTTTGATCGCACTCGACGGTGACCGGACTGACTGCCAAAAAAAGATCGAAAAATGACTCAAATGTAAGTTTCCCTTTATTTTATTAAATTCAAATTAGGAATAGGAATATATTTAAATTTTTAATGGGCAATCTTTTAATAAATGATAAACAAACGAGGACAAAACTCATAATAACATATTTTGGGAGTAATATCATACTTGGGTGCAGGAAACAGTACGTTTAGAAGTTCTAACCTGTTTTTAACGCATTGTCGCCTATGAGGTCCATACATGTTAATGTTTGGATCTCATTGGTACTAGGAGTGTGGTTATCCTGTGCACGGCGGCCGCGGCGGTAATTGTACCCGTGGGTGGCTCTCGGCAATGGCTGGATGACGTCATGTAATAAGCAAAATGTACACGACCGCTAGCGTTGAACGCTCCGCTATCCGTTGTACACAACTGTCACAATTTGTCGCTGTGGTAAACTAAAAGTAAAAGTGCATAATTAATTTTTCACCTTTTGTTTTAATTTTATTTGGAGTGCTATTTGGCTTGCGACCCCATATGTTATGCATTCAAAAATTCAATTCCCGCTGCCGCAATTCCCCTGCCAGTTCAGGTCCCTGTAGTTGTGGGGAGTAGGTAAAATCATTTTCGTCCTATATTTGGAACCGTCCGATGACTTTGGGGAGTTTTACTCAAGACTGATTTTTCAGTCTGCACGCAGTTGACCCACGGTCATGACGGTACATTGAATGATAGGTGTGGGACTACAGCCAGGAGTACAGCGTACTTTTTGCAAATGTAATACTAACAATATACAATTAAATCAAAGACCTATGTTAACATTTCCAGTCAATATTTCTCTTTAAACTTACTTGGACTCTTGGAGGTGTCAAAAGTCACAAAAACAATCTGTAAAATTGTATTATTGTCCGATTTGCTGAACGGAATCTCGACTTACTCAGTCTCAGGCCAAGGGGAGCTCAGAGGCTCAGTTATCGACCAACGAACGTAGAGGGCAGCAACACTAGCAGTTCAGAGAATAACTCTGCAGCAGGCGCTGCTGGCAAATCGGTTTTGTTGTTGATTCTTGTTCATTTTATTACTGAATTGAATTGAATTGAACTGAATTCAATTTATTTGGTTGCCACCTTGATAACCTGACCCTGAGAAAAAGACAATCAGCATAATCACCTAATTAGCACCAATGCAATTACTGTATGCTACAAATAAGCCTGAAAACATTAATAGGCCCCCGCAATTTTTCTCTGGGATTCTATCACGATCGAGGAATTTATTCGTGACCCCATGATTTTTATTTCAAGTAATGCAATACTAATAGTTGTAAACATAATTACATAATTACGATAATGATGTAGTTATAAAAAAAATCCATTTGAAATTCAGCTGATTTCACTCCCCCCCCCCCCCCCCCCCCCGGATTATATCGCCACGGTGGACTCAGAATGAGGCACAGCATGTGTATAGCGCCATATATCTATCAAAGACATTCAAAGGCGCATTTTTGGAGGAGCTGGGTCGCCTGCTAGGGCGCGCACACCCACAGGTCTCTCCTCCCATATGACGATATATAGGCATATCTTGCTATTGTTGTATGAAGGCATATAGCTGTACGTCACCATGGCAAGTAATACCAATTACCATGTTCAAGGGGCCATATTGTTGACACATAACTTTTGGGGGCCGACTTGGCAAGATCATGGATGTCGACAATGACGACATAAATTTTTTTATATGAATCTACATGGCAAGATATTACGTATCTCACCATGCATGTTCCGGACTTGGGGGATTGGCAAGATCATGTATCTCAACATGTTGGTATATGCAACTTTGTATAAGTCGACTCGGCAAGATAACGATTTCGCCATGTCAACATAATTAGGATCGATATCAAGTCGACTTGATTGGCATGAATAACGTTTCTCGCAACGTTGACATTATTAGCGCTATTATATATGTCTGCATGGCAAAATAAAATAGATATATATTTCATCAAATCATGTCATCGAATACATTGATGGCACTTTGGCCATACTATGGATTGGAACTGATTAACGATATTAATATTAATTCGCCTTCAACACACATGTCAACCGTATTTCTCTCGACCCGTCTGCGTTTTCATGCCGATATTTATTCAGACAAAAAATCATACAAAACGAGGAACACCTTGAGTGAAGTTTATCGGGTACCAAACTGTCGCTTTTTTCTATTTTAGCGTTTTCTATACAATACCTAGGGGGGCATGATAAAAAAAACTTACGCTTTTATTGACACGGTTGTATCATGAGGATATCTGTGTTAGTTTATCATACTCGTCATAAAACTGAATGCCCCTAAGTGATCCCAAAAGAGTCTTTGGACTATATAGCTCTTAGTGAATTATTGATTAAACCGAAAAACGGAGGGGAGGCGTCAACTTATTTCGGAAGGTGGGGGGGGGGGGGGTTGACTTGTTTTGAGCTCTGATTTGGGACGAAGGCCTATAATAACACAATACATGCAGTAGTGTCTCTCTTATATCGTGTACAAACTTCACATGATAGTCAACAATGACAACTTTGCCGATAATTATCTTGAATATTTGCTCTCGACCCACTTGAATTGTACTCGAATATTTACAAAAATGAATGCGATATCGCAGTGTGAAATATATCAACAGTGTGTGGGTGAGTGACGTGTGCGAGCGCGCGCGTGTGTGTATGTTTATGTAGGTGTGTGTAGAGAGAGGGGGACGGCAGAGAGAGAGAGAGACATATGATGGGTGGAATATTGAGAGACAGGAAAGAGGGGAGAAAGGGACGTAAAATAAAAAAAATGAATGGTATAGGATCAACAAGCAAAATGGTTTCTCTTTTTATTATTTATCTGCAATTTATAGTGCAAACAAACAAAATAGAGAGAGCGAGAGGGGAGGGAAAAGGAGGGTGAGAGACCGGGAGCACGATTTCTGGTTTTGAGACTATGGGCACAGCCTTAATTATCAGCATTAATTATACAAATAGGTAATTTAAGCTGATAATATCCATTTGCACAAAAAGATATCAGATCATAAAGACTGAGCTCGCGATAAATGAGCAAAGGACGAGGACTTAATTATATACAGATTGAGGCAGATGTAAAATCGATACATCTAACCAGTTATTGGATCACCAATACGATATTTCTGTTAATTGTCAGTATTAATCGCAAGGTGCATTAAAATCATTATGAAGTATGCATATATGATTGTTTTCTCGTTTCTGCTGTTATGCCACGTCGTGGCTGCTCGGGTAAATATGAACTATCTTGCATCGATAAACTGTAATTTTTTTTTTTTCAATATCGAATACAATTAAGAAATACTATTTAACATCGGACAAAACTGAAAACAAAATTTTGATAATTTTCCATTGGATTAGGGTTTTCTTAATGCGTGAATTATCTGATTTTGAATTAAAAGAAGATTTGTGTTGGCGCTATTTAACTAAAGGTAAAAAAAAAACTCAGAAGGAAAATAATGTGCAACTTTACACCCTTTAGATTCAACATTGGAAGCTTTCTTTGGACTGCAACTTTGCATCCTATGGAAATTTTTCACCCTCAGAAGGTTGCAGATTTGTACAGAGAAAAGGTGTAAAGTTACAACTTTGAGAGTGCAAAGAAGAAAAATAGCATTTTTTCACTTAACTGTTAACTTGTGTGCAAATTTGAATCATTTGCTCATAATAGTTCATATTTATAATTTATTGATATCGTTAATATTCAATTTATCTTCAGAGGCGATTAATGCGAATTTTCTTTATGTTTTCATGGAGTATGTTACATGTATGAGGTGGTAGATATTTGGTAATCAGGTCATGTTTAAAGTTCAAGTCTACCAAAACAAACTCTTGATTTGAATAAATAGAAATATATCAGACAAGCATAACGTACGCATTGAACGTATGGTCATCGCCGGTAAAGCCTATCGAAATTGTCGTGTGGCGGAGAGTCAAAGCTATTAAGTTCATTTTTCTTTATTATATACATGGCAGAGGTAGTGCTTCTTTCAATGTTGAATCCTCCCTATTTCATTAGCATTTCCCTGCGTAAGTATGTTTAGCGGTAGGTATTATAGCTATATAGTTAATAACTCTGGTAAGCCGGAAAATTGAAATTGAAGCAAAATAAACAGAGAGATAAACTCGTCTAAATAAAGCTCTACCCATTGTCTTGTTGATGCATGTTTTACATTAATCTAGATATGATTGATTTGTATATCATAGAAATTATGAATTTTGTATTCATTTGTCACTGTATACAGCTATGTTCAAGGGAACCTCCATTTGCTAGCAGGAAGTTCCCATTCCATTTCAATACATTGTGATACATTTCACCTTATTTTGTAATTTTATTGTTAAGGCTTGTAATGAAATAAATCCTTTCTATTAACAGATCAATCAATCATTCACATGTCTCAAGACACAAAACATTTCTCAACGGGACAGAGCCCGAGACAAAGACAACTAGCTTTCTACACCTAGGAATTCCTTTATTGTTACAGAGTAGACTAATTGGTCTACGGTCTAGGACCAACGTTGTCGCCGAATTTATTTATCATAACGCGGGTTGTTGGTTCATAAAATCACACTTTTCTGGACGCGCATTGAGTTCTTGCTTACCGAATTGGCATAAATGGGAGTACGTTTATTCGAATTTTATTTTCCCCTTGTTTTTTTTACAATTCGCGGTACTTCCTAAATATCTTTAATTATTGAATTTATTTGTGGAATCATATCACTCGACACTTTGCTAGAATCTTGCTTATGGTAATAGCATTATGTAAAATCTAAAAACCGAAATTTTCGCAGGTTTATTATTTTTTTAATATAGGGATGATATTTCTGTAATGCCTTTTTACAGCAAAAGGTGATCTTATTATTAGCTGATGGTCTACGATGGGACCGGTTTGAAGAAGATCTTCCCAGCTTGATGAGAGTCGAACAGAATGGCGTCAGAGCTGAGTGGATGGATGGCGTGTTTGTGACATTATCAACCCCGTCAATGTATTCTATCGCAACAGGTATACAAAATATAGTTTTGTGGCTATTATTCGCATATCTAAGAGAAATGATGTCCAAGAGAAAAAAAAGTTTAATGTCATAAAGTGTAGTAGAAGAACATGTTTATAATATTATTATTAGTAGTAGGCGGATTAGTAAACGGGTTGTAAAACATCATTACAATGCATTACTACATTATATATTGCGTCCGCCCTGAAGTCGTTATGGTGCGTGCAGGTGATATGGAATAAGAATGTTTTTCTATCTTATGCAGTTGGCAAATTTGCTTTTTTATCGGGTGCGCATCAAAATAACTGTATTTTTTTAGGTATAAAACCACGAAATGGTTGAAAATGTCAAAACACAATCTTTGTTTGTAGCCTTTTTATGTACAATCACTAAGTGTTCCAAGTGCTCTTTCCTTTTAGAATATATTTGATATTTACAGAGAAAGTCGCGAAGTATTTTTAAATATAAAAATTAAAGTATTTCCAAAGACTCAACCATTGTTGAAAATTTTTACGGTCGCCTAAATTTCAGAAGATTGGAATGTCCTTACATTAGCCGATCTTCATTCGGAATTTAGGTTCACTTATGGTTGGCATTATATTATGTTAATTTCTTAAAGAAGATTGAAGTTTATGAAGCAGTAATAGCCTTTCTGTAAATTGACCAAATATCTCTCCACCTCTCTCTCTCTCTCCCGCCCTCTCTCCCTCCCTCCATCTCTGTCTCCCACTCTCCCTCCCTTTCCCCTCCTCTCTCTCCCTCTCCCAACCCCTCTACATCTTGTATTACGTGAAGGGCTATATCCGGAGAGCCACGGTGCCATACACAACCTGTATTTCGACCCAGTCACTGGAGAAAGAACGTACACCTACTACTCTACCTTACAGAAGGCCGAGTGGTTTGATACGGGGGTCGAGCCTGTCTGGGTAACTGCTATTCTGCAGGGTCTAACAGCAGCTACCATCATGTACCCGGGAGGATCGATTCCCATTAAAGGTACAAAAACATCATATTCATACATCAGGTGATGAACTCAAGGAAAGTTCAAAATTGGAACTATAATTAGTTTCACATGTCCTAGAACTTATACGTTATCCCCGCCCAGCAAATAAATTATTAAACAAAAACATATACATATATTTTCTGTCTAATATCCTAATATTGTAAGCACTTGTACAGAGCACAACTTTTTTTCTTTGCTTATATAATTGTAAAATTCTTCAGGGAAGCATTTCATGGAAGTTTTATCCGACAGTTACCATAGTAACAGTGCTTCAATCAAAATCAAGGAAAGACGTCAGATCTGACGACTTGTATAGACAAAAATGTTGATGAATTGCTCAGGAGACACGTAAACATTTTGTATGAATGTGTAAACGCAGGTAGATTGGGCCTTCAAAGCAATATGTGCGTCAGATTGAAAATTCGATTGAGTTTCAATCTTCGGAATCGCGGGAGCAGTGTTTTTCTAATTTATCATTCGAAGTGCGATCTTGTACTTTTCTTATAATCTTTCTCAGGTATAATTCCAAACAAAACGATTACATCTACGGCAGAGAACATCCGTAATTATAAAATGAAAGACAGAATAGATCTTACTCTCTCCTGGCTTGAGGATGACGATTTTGATCTCGTCTTCATGTACTTTGATAATCCCGACGCATACCTCCACCTTTATGGAATTGGATCGGTAAATGGAACAGCTAAACTATATGAGGCGAGTCTCTTTTATTTATGTTAAAGCCGAATCACGAATGTGTCAACTTTATAGCGTTTGCAAGGCAATTAGCGTTTCTGTCCAATGCAGAGAACATAAATAAACACTCTAAAATCAAAATGCACAATCATAAGGGGTCGAAGGGCCCATTCAGTACTTCGATCGGTATATATGCAGTCTGTTACATATCCAGCTACGCTATAAAAATATTGGGGAAAATGCTCTATGAGGATAATTATGTGTCCAAACAACATTGGGCATTTTTATTTACTAGTATCCAGGTGATGAAAATTTAAGTTGCCCATTGTAAAGTAATTGTTGCTTTTTTTCAAACCTTACTGGACAATATGCTTTCCGCATTGGGTAAAATACTGCCCCGGATTGGTGCTGGTTAAAATTTTACCCAATATTTTTTACAGTGTATAAGGCCAGGGTCAGATGCAGGATAGAGAAATATAAAGGTCGTCTCGTTCAAAATAATTCATCTCTACTGACATGACTGAGTAAAAAATATATATATGATGCTGTTTTGGGGGCTATTTAGGGGAATAGGGAGTTCCAGGATCATCACCTGGGCCCCATTTCAAAGAAAGTTGATATGATTGCAGCTATTGCTGGAATGTCATCTTTCATTGGAAGAGCCAATGAAAAGGTACAATTTTCACTGTTGTCATGGTAGTTGATAATCCACCAAAAGTTGTTATCATATCAACTCTTTTATGAAATGGGGCCCTAGTCATGTACCCATTCATTTCTGGTAAAAAAAAAAAACACGCGCTCTGTAGCCATTGTAACAGTTTTTATTATTCTTAGCATTGATAATTACAACATTATGTTTTCGAGTAATAATAAAAGCAATTAAAAATATAAAATCATTGAAACCATAGAGCTAGAGTGAGTATTTACGATAGACTAGTTTACGAGTTTCCAAGCGTTTTCCACCTACCTCTATGATTAGGTTGATTCTCAAATCGGATACCTGTTTGATCGCCTGGCTGAGACAGGTCTTGATCAGACTACCAACGTCATCATCGTAAGCGACCACGGTCACGTAAACGTGGAGAGAAATGACTACGTCATCCTCAGCGATTATGTCGACATCGAGGCTGATATCGATTTCCTGGTTGCCGACTATGGCCCCATATTCCAGCTAGTTCCCAAGAATACATCGGATGACAAGGTATTTTGGGGGAATTAATTTAAGCGCTAAATATTTATTTCCTATGGTTTCCATCACATCCTGCTCATGATAAACATGGAGTTAGTTGGTCCAGACTGGACCTTTAATTGGTGTATGGAAGTTTCATATCCCAAAGCTAACATAGAGGGCATATGACTCCCAATCTCTAACCCAGCGACTTTCCCATCGTCTCCCCTCGGAAGATGATGGGATTGGCGCTGGGTATTGGGAGATGAGGGGATTGGTGCTGGGTCTCGGGAGATAAGGGGATTGTCGCTGGGGCTTGGGAGATGAGGGGATTGGCGCTGGGTCTCGGGAGATGATGGGATTGGCGCTGGGTCTCGTGAGATGATGGAATTGGCGCTGGGTCTCGGGAGATGAGGAAATTGGCGCTGGGTCTCGGGAAATGAGGGGATTGGCGCTGGGTCTAGTGAGATGATGGGATTGGCGCTGGGTCACGGGAGATGAGGGGATTGGCGCTGGGTCTCGGGAGATGATGGGATTGGCGCTGGGTCTCGTGAGATGATGGGATTGGCGCTGGGTCTAGTGAGATGATGGGATTGGCGCTGGGTCACGGGAGATGAGGGAATTGGCGCTGGGTCTCGGGAGATGATGGGATTGGCGCTGGGTCTCGGAAGACGATGGGATCGGCGCTGGGTCACGGGAGACGATGTGATTTGCGCTGGGTCTCGGGAGATGAGGGGATTGGCACTGGGTCTCGGGAGATGAGGGGACTGTGGCGCTGGGTAGAGATTGGGCCGGAGTCATATGCCCTCTTAGCTTTGGGAAAGAGACACCAATCTGGACTAGGAGTCAGCTAAGCTTTGAACAGTGCTGTACCTCACTGTTGAAGTGCCGTCCAAGACAATTAGGGGGGGTCATTTTTGCAAACAGATTCCCTCCTTCCAAATGGTATAAAATTTGTCATGTTGTCAAGTTAGCCCCAACACGGACATGTGACTATTCAAAGATGTTCCAATGGGCCTATATAGGCCTACTATATCGTGGGGGCATCGTACATTTTATATTCAAATATATTTTCCATATTACACAGGTATACAACGCCCTAAAGGATGCCCATTCAGCTTTACATGTTTTTAAGAAAGAAGACATACCAGAACGACTTCACTATAGAGATAATCCTCGTATCTTACCAATCATAGGATTCGTAGATCCGGGCTGGCATATGCACACAAGGGTTAGTTTATCATTTGCATCTCCTTTTCCCTTTAATTTCCCTATACCTAATATAATTTTGGTTATTATCATTCATTTTCTCTCAAAAGGAAATTCATTGTTTACTGTTGTTACAAATACAAAATATACACTTAATACCTGTTAAATTTACATACGGTCATTGAATACAGGAAATAGGGCCTATAATGAGCGCATTTAAAGTGGAAAATGAATACCATTCCTACGAAGTTCAACCTTGCTTCGACATGCAGATGAAATTGTTTTTTTTACTATTTAATTCTTTTAATCTTTTATTATTATTGATATCATCATACATATAGACACATAATGTACACACACACACACAATTACGCACCTTCCCACATCCCTCACATTAATACACATACGCCAAAACACACACACACACATAATAGGGAATGGTGAGGGCCGTTATGAGATTAAAGGTCAAGTCCACCCCAGTAAAATGTTGATTTGAATGAATAGGGAAAAATCAAACAAGCATTATGCTGAAAATTTCATCAAAATCTGATGAAAAATAAGAAAGTTATGACATTTCAAAGTTTCGCTTATTTTCACAAAACAGTGATATGCACAACTCGGTGACATGCAAATGAGACAGTCGATGATGTCCCTCACTCACTATTTCTTTTGTTTTTTTATTATTTGAATTATACAAACAATTTTTTTTTACAGATTTGACAATAAGGACCAACTTGACCAAACCATATAGTATTAAACAATGCTATTTCCACATGTTCAGGGAGGAAATAATCGTTGTTTCACATGACAATGAGGAGAAAATTAGAATATTTCATATTTCATACAATAAAATACAAAAGAAATAGTGAGTGGATGACGTCATCAGTCTCCTCATTTGCATACCGACCAGGATGTGAATATAACTGTTTTGTGAAATTAAGCGAAACTTTAAAATGTCATAACTTTCTTATTTCACATCCGATTTTGATGAAATTTTCAGTATTATGCTTGTTGGATTTTTCTCTTTTTATTCAAATCAACTTTTTATTGGGGTGGACTTGTCCTTTAAATTATTTAATTGTACCAGATGCTGATCATACGTATTATGTGTAGGCCCATCTATCATATCTCTGTCCAATTATCTACTTTTCTCCCATCAGAATGCACTTCACCCAGCCGCCGACGTGTCCTCCGATCACGGTTACGATAACAAATGGAAAGTGATGAAATCATCATTTTATGCTCAGGGACCCCACTTCAAGAAAAATCATCTTGCCCCTGCGCTTGAATCGGTGAGTACTGTGAAGTTAAGGGCACAGAATAATTTAAACAATACTGAACTTTGATTCATGTAGTATTTAACGTTGTTCATATGGAGTAAAAATATTGTGCAGATACTTTCAAGATATCAATGAGTGAAATAGGCCTATCATCATTTACTATATTTTCCGGGGTCTAATAAGCATATAGATGGTGTTTCCGGTCACTTTATATTTCACTGTTCAGATGCACTATAATGATATTCGGGCCCGATTTTTTTTTAATAATTTTTTTTTTTTTTTTTTTTTTTGCTTTACTTAGCTGATAAGTCATCGAAAGTCTTAGCGATTTTCCAGGCTGATCAACATTCACATCAAATCAAGTTTAATCCTAGGCCGAGTTGCGACGGTTCCTAAATTATTTGACTTCCGCATATTCCACTGATTTTAATCAGCCAATAACAAGAATCCAAGAGACTAATGATGTAAAACAGTGAAAAAATGACAAGGTAGTGCATGGGGACGATGATGATTATGATGATGATGATGATAATGGTGATTATGAGTGTGACGGTAATTAAGTATGAGTGTGTTCTGTGTATTATTTTGCTTCATTTGGGGAGTACGTGTGGGTGTGTGTGTGTGTGTCCGTGTTAAGCAAGGAGTTGGGAGAGACTGGTGTGAGGGTGTTTGATGGTGTGTGTGTGTGTGAGTGGGTGCCTTTGTTTGAAGGGGTGTTTGTGAGGGTGTGTGTGTGTGTGAGCATCCGCACGAGTGGGTGTGCGAGTTTTGAGTGAGTGTGTGTATGGGCCATGCTTCGTACGATAAGAGAAAGAACTTATAAGAGAGAGAGAGTTGTAGTGAAGAATTGTACGTAAGCATGATAAGTGACTGTGAAATGTCGAATATATTGAAGATATTATAGTTCTTCCACTGGTAGACCTTTTGTTCCATATTGGGGGATGCCACGTTTGAGATGAAGGTGAGATACAGAGAAAATCGAAAGAGTACTCCAGTCAAAAAAATACAAGAGCGAGATATCAGTTATGTAGGCCTATAATAGGCCTATCGCGTTGCAACAGGACCAAATTTAGTTAGCTATAAGCCTAATTCATTTTATTTCATACTTTATTTGCTTGTATTTCTTGATCATGCAGGTTGATTTATACAACCTTATGTGTGAGATTCTCGACATCGAACCAGCACCAAACAACGGATCACGTGACCGATACGTCACTATGTTAGCAAGCCCAACCACTACCACCTCTCCAGCATGGACCACATCGTCGGATTCGAAGCTGACGACGGCTCCTTTAATGACTGCTCTCAGTTTCGTAGCTGGCGTCATATTTTCTTGCAACTAGATGCAATTGACTGTTGGAAGGGGGGGGGGGCACATTCCTTAAAATTTGGACACCGCGCATGTACACAAGGCACGCAAGTTGTGTAATTGCTACTCAAATCTTCGAAAACTTCTCAAATAAAAAAAAATGATAGAAAGTATTCGATTCACTTTTATGAGTGCAGATAATTTTGTTTAATATGTATTCTTACATCGGAGGTTGATTACTTGTTTATGGCCAATTAGTTGCAGGTAATGTACGACCATGTTTTCCATGCACCTTCTCTATTGATAGTCGGAGTCCTGTTTCATCTCGTCCAGTTAGTACACTTATAAACTTGCGTAGAATAGTAGCCTATACTCCTTTGTGAGATAACTTTTCCTTCAAAATCAGAAATGTTCCTGCAGCAAAATTTCGACAAAAGCAGAAATAAGTTTACTTGACAAGTTAGGGTTCATCTGTAATTATCCAAGACACATTAAAACAAAACGAACAGTCTGAATTTTAGGGTTTGTCATGTTTTTTTTTTTATTTTTTTTTTTACATCAGCCTGGGTACATCATCGACAATAAAAACATCATAATTAAAAACAACACCATAAAAACAAACATGGTTTCTGTAATCTTGAATCAATGATGGCAAGCTATTAGAGAAACCTGCCAGAAAGATAAACAAATAGTGAAATACACGCTTTGATGCATCATTCATATTGAAAAGAAGATGAAAATGAGGTCAAATTCCCGACACTGTACTCCGGGGGATCCACAAGGGGGATCCACACTTTACAAGCTTTGCTTTTTAGTGGACCCCCCTCATTTCCATCTATGCTCAATATAATACTGTTTTGTTTTTGTTTTTTTACGATGTAAGAATACTCGTCTGTAAAATTGTATTTGATTTGTATTACTTTGTATTATTTTTTGAATGGAAATGGAATAAAGAATTGAATTGAACTGACTTCAGAAAAAAGTCCCAGGTCCAATAATGAGGCTTTATCTGAACTTTTAGTAGATGAATATTCCATTTAAGCTGACAGAATTTTATTGAATATATTATGAATAGAACTTCAATAATAACTTAAATACAAGGTTTTCAAAGAGTTGTTTGTGTTATTAACCGTTTAAATGAGGTCGTGTCCTCGTTTAACATGTTTTTACTTCCGGTTGACTCACCATCGGCTGTTAACATCTTTAACATGTAATAGAGTGTTTGGTTCAGAATATTATAAAGATATTAGAATTAGGGTTCATTTAGTGTTGGAGGTTAGATTTTATGTTTTGATTTTCCATCGGAGCAAATGTCATAGCACCATTCGGTGACCATCAGACAAGGAAATCTCATTGTGCGTATTATAAGCTTGTAATATTAAGTGGAAGAAATCATTTTATTATCAAAACCTTAAACAAGCCATGAATCTTTTAAACTAGAAACCCACTTTTAACATTGTTTAAAGGTCTTATAATGTTCAAAGCATATGCCAGTGCCGTGGTGCTGATTTTTCTGGGACTGCTGCGTAATGTTGTACACCAAAGCATCCCCTAAAAATCATGTTGGTTTGTTAAAAATTGACCTTCATTTCGGAATGAAAACTTTCCCCCTTTTTTGGCTTGTATTATCTTTTTCCCAAACCGTCACCCCGCTTAAAAACTTGTTGCAAGGCACCTGCAGTTTTGTAACCAGGTAGCAAACAAAAAACACACACTTTTCTCTTCGAATCACTTTAGTTTAACCAGACAAATGATAAAACTATGGGTTAATCTATCATAAATTCATGACGTTACTAACTCCAGTCAATACACGCAGAGTGAATGAGTTCAATTTGAGATTGCAGCTAAATCAGATCTCATATTTTGCCAGTCAAATACGCCCTCCTCTTTAAGTTTATAGGGGTCGTAGTGCTTATAAGTCACAATTAGTTTACTATCCGATGGTAACTTAATTCCCTGATTGGCTGTTTAGCTTTGATGCCATGTTTATTGGTTGACAAAGTTACCACAATGATAACATAATGGCAACTGGGTCCACGTGTATGATCGAGAAGACTTCAGTCCCAGGAAGATCTTCGATGTTCATCAAGTACCGCATAATGTTACTGCAGAATATTATTATTGCACAATTATTATTGATTATCAACAAGACCATGATTATATGCACAATCATTAAGCACATGGTTGAATAACAAGCTGGCTCCCCGGCGATCCATGTTTCCCGAATGTTTTAAAAATCCTGAACTCGACGGGCATGCGGTGTTTGTTGTAGAAGAAGAGTTTCGAACTGTGAGGCTCGTAGTAATGATAACTTATAGTCCTATTCAAAGTGTCTTTCTCGAAAGGGTAAAACCCGAAGAGAGAAATTTCGTCACAGATAAGAGAAGCCAAGGAAAACGCAATCAGACCTGTCGATGGATTTTTGTTCTTCCATAATCTGAAAAAGAACGAAATTTAGAAACGAGAAACTAATATTTATATTTATCCTATACGACACTATTTAGATGCGAAATGGAGGAGATATATATGATATTTCAATAAAATCTTTGAGCGGTATAAGCAAAGTAACCGATAACCTTTCAAACTTTATTTTGAGATATCTGGCATGATAATTATTAAAGATAACCACAATAACCTAGAGTAATTGCAATTAGACAGACGGATGACTTAATATGTATACCTAAATAAGCTTCATGACTAAGGAGAAAAGAAAAGAAAAAAGAAATGAGTTTAATTCTTTCACTATTTTATAAATATCTTTCTTAATAATCAAAATCTCAATATCTCAATTTTCATGTCAATCTGTCTTACAATTTTCCTTGCTTGGTTCGATCGATCGCGACTACATAGAAATCCTTCTCCATACGCGATGTGCCCTTTCGAAATTCGCATCCAATTTGGCCACTGCTTTGAAGGACTGGATAACCGATTTCATCAAAACAACGTACATTTGCTTTACATTAATTATTTACGAACACCTTTTTCTCTTTACACTAGAAGAAACAGAGGTTTCGAACTATAAGTTTATATTTTGGAGTGGGAATCGGAACTTACGTTTTACAAATTCCCTGCATCACTCTCGGACTGTACGCCCATCGAGGGCCACGCTTTCCGTTTCCATGGTGATTCTTCAACATATGTTCTGCCACAATGCCAAGTCTATCAGCGTATCCTCCCTTTGTGTACCAGACTATCCCATCACGAGCCTGGTTCATTCGCCCATCCAGTTCGTCACATTCCTTTGTGACGTCATTCGTTCGATTGCGCGTGCACCTCACTGCGAGCAACAATTGTTCCCAATTCATCGTCATGATCGATACTTTGGATCCCACGTCGTCTGCGTAGATCCCTCCAATTGGCGCCAGGTTCATCCGGATCACGAAGTCGTGCGCGTCGATGCTCGAACCGCATTTGCTCTTGTTCAGAATACCCGAGTTGCCAACGAGCGCGCATCTCCGTGGCTGCCACGAAATCGTCTCTGAAATCGCATCGTATTTCGAATGATCAAGAGGGTTTGATGAATTGATGTATCTGAAGTTCTTTGGATTTGTGTCTTGATGGAAAACCTGGATGGCATCACGGAGCTGGACTACAGCTGACACTTTCTTTCTATGAATAATAAGAAGAGGGGTAGGAAGAAAGGAAGAAGATAGAGAAGAAAAAGATTGAAAAAAAAGTAATTATGAATAAGAAAATAGAGGCTGACGAAGATGAGAAGTAAAAGAAAATTGGAGAAGGAAAAGAAGAGAAGGGGAAAAGAAGAAGGAAACGTAAAAAGGGGAAATAAAAAAAGAAGAAAAAGAAGAAAATGACAGAGAAGAAAATTGAGAAGTAGAAGAGGGAAAGGAGTGAGAAATAAGAAAAATATATTTTATAATGCAACTATCGATGGACCTCATCGAGGTGCAACAAGTCTTCACCAACACGGCTCACGTTCGAACTTATCTATAGGTATCAATAAAAAAATAAACAAACATTACTTTGTTAAATTGTTAATGAAATATCAATGAAATATGCTTTTTCTCTTTTAAGACCCTTTACGTTTTATGGGCTTTATCATTATTTACATCTGCATGTAAATAGAAGTAGTAATAGTAGTTCTGTAGTAGTAGTAGTAGTAGTAGTAGTAGTAGTAGTAGTAGTAGTAGTATAGTGGTAGCAGTAGTAGTAGTAGTAGTAGTAGTAGTAGTAGTAGCAGCAGCAGTGGCAGCAGTGGCAGTAGTAGTAGTAGTATAGTAGTAGTAGTAGTAGTAGTAGTAGAAGGATAGTAGTAGTAGTAGTAGTAGTAGTAGTAGTAGTAGTAGTAGTAGAAGGATAGTAGTAGTAGTAGTAGTTGTAGTAGTAGTAGTAGTAGTAGTAGTAGTAGTAGTAGTAGTAGTATAGTAGTAGAAGGATAGTAGTAGTAGTAGTAGTAGTAGTAGTAGAAGTAGTAGTAGTAGTAGTAGTAGTAGTAGTAGTAGTAGTAGTAGTAGTAGTATACTCTTTGGGTTTTTTTTTCAAAAAATGTGTGCCCCTCCTGGCGTCATCCTCCAGGTACACCCCATTTTATTGCATTAAAAGTAATTTTACTTTCACTTCTGTGTTGTGCCAATAAAAATTGTACATACCTGATCCTGCTTATGCTTCTAGAAACCGTTTCCACCTCGCTCCTCCGAATCAATCTCCTCTTGAATCCATCGCCTGCCAGATAGAATAACGACAAAATAAATTCGTGAATTTCATATATACATGCGTGGGATGTGGTTTAAGTCCAAAATAAACACAGGCATTTCTTTTCCCCGTACTTTTTAAACGATTTTTTCATACATTAATCTACTTCAATCTTCTAGATATTACTGGGTGCCTCATTTCCTCAATGTCGAGGTCCTCTATAGTAATACCTTGGTCACGTTTGCTCTACGGCGGCCGTACGGCGGGTCGAAAACAGCCGCTTTCACATTTTATGTATGAGCTACATAGAGGTGGTTTGTATAAAAATGAATAAAACGGCTGTTTTCGACTCGCCGTACGGCCGCCGTAGAGTAAATGTGACCATGGTATTAGCCTCCGCTTGAAAAAAAATATCATAAAATTATCCCATTAAAGATAAAATCAAAGCCAGGAGAGCGCGAAATATATTTGTCAAAAATACAAATGTGATAAAAAGATGATAATGAAAAACAGAAGATAAGCGAAATGGATAAAATAATCAAATAAACCTATGAAGAAATCAAGCTGCAGGGGCCAGTTATTATAAGCAATATTGTTTGATTGATTGATTGATTTGATTTTCATTTATTTATTTCCACATTCCAATAACAAAAGTATATACAAGTGTAATCATTTTTTTTCTTAGCATAACATAACAATAAGCAAATTACATTATTAATAACATATGCATGTATACAATCTAACAATCTAATTGAAATAAATTTATACCTGATAAATTTCTTTTTTTTTATTATTAAAACAAATAGCAGAAAAGAATTATATAATTATATACATATATCGATATGATACATTTTGAAATGTGGAAGACCTTCATCTTAAGCTTGATAAAGGCCTCAAATGGAAAGGGGAAGGAAAATCAGACAAACAGTGCAATGATTAATTAGAGTAGCCATTTCTTATTTAAAAAATCGATCATTGATACATACAATTGAAAATTTGCTCTTGAGAATAGCCGGTCACTATTTACGAGTTGGAAGAAGGTATGCCCGGCTGAAAATACTTTTACCTAAATAAATTGAGTAAAATTCATCGAGCTAAACGCGGAAATTTTCATCAACAATCGATCTCAAATGACAAAGTTATTTAATTTTTAATGTTTAGCGATATCTTGCGAAAGCAGTTACATGTAAATGCACGCCACCATGAATATGAAAATCTTACGCATTAAATCAGTTGTAATTTTGTTTTCATTCTAGGGGGACAAAATTTGAATAAACATAATTTCATGTAATAAAATACAAAAGAATTAGAAACGAAGACATGAATAGAACTGTGGCACCGAAATAATGCCAATGTTATATCTTTGTTATTCCTTGTCCGATTTTGATGTTCAGTGTTTGTTTGCCTGATTTTACTCTATCTGTTCAAATCATATTACTTTCAACCTGGAGTACCGCTTTAATAAATGAAGCAACACTATATCACTTACCAACAAAGAACAAATGAACTAGAAACAATTTGTACTAGCCATATAAACTTACCTTTTATTGAGTAGTTGTCGGTGTCAATCGTCACCTTGCCGTGTTCTCGTTCAATGGAAAAATTATTTTCTGTATCATGAAGAAAGGATAATCATAAAGAATAAAGCATTTAGATAATTATCCTACGATCCTGCTGATAAAGCAAAGTTCACTCTGTTTTAATACCGATACTTAAGTTTAAACGCCAGGGTCGACATTGTCATCAACTCAGATTAAACGAAGTTTTGAATACTTTGATTGATTGATTGATTGATTGATTGATTGATTGATCGATCGATCGTCTGACTGACTGACTGATTGGTTGATTTATTAATTGAATTGATTAATTGATTGATTGATTGATTGATTGATTGATTGATTGATTGATTGATTGATTGATTGACTGACTGACTGACTGACTGACTGGCTGGCTGACTGACTGACTGACTGACTGACTGATTGATTGATTGATTGATTGATTGATTGATTGATTGATTGATTGATTGATTGATTGATTGATTGATTGATTGATTGATTGATTGACTGACTGGCTGGCTGACTGGTTGATCGATTGATCGATTGATTGATTGGTTAATTGATTGGTCGATTGTTTGATTGATTGATTGGTCGATTGATTAATTGATTGATTGGTCGATTGTTTGATTGATTGATTAGTCGATTGATCGATTGATTGATTGGTTATCGATTGATCGATTGATTGATTGATTGATTGATCGATTGATCGATTGCTTGATTGATTGATTGATTGATTGAATCATTGTGGGTCGATATTCTATTGCCTCGGACAAAGCCCATTCCACTGGATGCTCTTTACAGACCCCTAAATATAATATTTTTACCATTATCGGTATTCTATATTGTGACTTGCTCATAATCATCAAACTCATTGCATATGAGGGTTTCATGCAAGGCCCTGGATAACGGTAAATTAATTATATTTTTTGTGCAATAGTGTATATTATTCCTGGGATATTATTACGCTTCGTTTACGAAAAAAGAACGTAGCCGGCAGTCACTTTTTTTCTTTGCTTGTCAAAATTGTCATAAATCACCTTCATTTAGGGAATGAAGACTTTTTTGGTGCTGGTTACTTATTTGTTTTTTGTCTGAAAAAAAATACATGTAACCCTTTTGGAAAGTCCGTGTTAACAACCAACCGATATAGTCCGGCCAATAGTGCCCCTTGTTTCATGCAGCCCCCCCCCCCCGTACATTCGTGCCTGGGTTCAATGACAATGGAGAAAACTACTTTAACGATCGCTAAATTTAATTGTATGCCTAATGGACTGATGAGAGACGAAGCGCAGTTTCAAAGGATTTACCCCACAAGGTCATGGGGAAAGGCACACGAGCTCTCAGAAAATCCAGGTATCGTTTGGGTCGAAATTAAATTACCCATCATGCCCATTGGTTTAGTTGAACGTCGGCCAGACAATGAAATTCAAAAGGAGAAGTTGAGTCAATGTCGACAGCTTCAATGACTGCCGTGGGAATAAAAGTCTGTTTAATCGCTGGCAGTAAGTTTGACCAGACTCAAGAAATTAAGTTCATGCTGCCGATAATACCAAATTTAAAATGGACTGGACTCCGCTTGAAGAGTCGCCCGTTGCCCTCCACGATAGGGTACAATTGGAATACATTTTTTGTTGGTTTTATAATCAATTGTTTATTTATCAATTGTCTTATTTATATTAATTCTTTTATTTTATTGATTTTAATTTTGAGGGTTGATTTTTTTCTTTAACTTTGGTCACACAAAGAAGAGGGTGAACTGATCATAGTATACATACAAATATGCTCTTCAATTACTCATTCTTCATTCAATCTTACTCAAACTTTCATTGATCTGTTTCCTTGATATTTCTCTTCTATATGAATTCAGCTGGTTTGACGGGTTCCATTGTCCTTAAATAGTTGTAACCAGGGTAGAAGATCAAGCCCTGGGATAACATACTCCGTGTAAATCAGGGGTTTCAAGAAAAAACGTGACACTCACTGGAAAAAATCACCTAAAAAACCAGTCGATCATGTGATAGCGGGTCACTCGAAGTCATTGACCAGTAAGACGAAGAAAAAGGATTTGTGTCAGTGGAATAAATAAATAAAGGCATCCTATACATTCGCTGAAGTTTACACTATTAAAAAAACCCGGATTTTACAGGAAAAAAAAGAAAATTTTGCAGAAAGCAATAACAGAATCATTCTGTAAATTCATAACACATGAATTTTTGTGCAATTTAACAGATCAGGTCTGTTTAAAAAGGGGAAAAGGGTGTTTTATTTAAGGAAATTTGTAAGATTCCATACACCAAATACCAATTTCCTGTAAGATCACGCAATCTTGTGAGATTACCATGATTACAGGTGTTCTCGAGACTCTGCTGCAGGAACTTCTTTTATTTTAAGGATAATTTTACTAACAGTGTAGGCGAACAGATGGTGAGAAAACTATCACGATTTTCTTTTCCTCTTTTTCTGTTTTCTTTTATTTTTACTTTAAAAAAAAAAATTGAAATTATGTGAGGGTGTGCGTGAGTGTGTATTTGGATGAGGGTGGGCTCGTGTGTACTTGTGGGTGTTTATGTAGGCATGGGTGGGGGTTTATGTTTTGGCTAGCTGAGTGTTAAGTTTGGATGGGGTTCCACAAATAGCACTGAGAGAATTTTAGCCCAACAAGCGAGCTCATGATTATGAAACACGTGACATTTTGGAAAATGAGATTTAAAAAAAATAGTTGGCAATTTAATATTTAGAACAAATATTAATGCAGAAATCATGGTGCATTATGTATGTATTCTGAGAAATGTACTTTCTTGTTTAATGCAATGTTTACCATAGATTGAAAGAGATTTCATTTGTTCCTGGCATATAGGCCTATCATGTCAGATACATCATTCCATCTCCCCTTCTACAAGAGAAATATTCAATTCATTTTCAACTAAGAAATTGAAATTTATGGAATCTCTATCATGTCTATCACATTGACATATGGGGCGGCTGCACTTATGTGACGTCACAAATTTAGAAATATACAAACTCTCTCATTCTTTGATGGACTTTCCTCAAACCTTCACCAACATCATTTCTCAATTTTCCTAATTTTAAGGCTTTTAACAAAAAATTAATGATCTTTCGTCCCCGAAAAAAATTGACAAGCAAAAAAAAAAAGGTCTTCACTTTTTTAATTTTGCTTCGCAAAAAGGGGTGGGAGGCACGGGCCGGCTGTGCCCCCCCCCCCCTCCTGGAACCGCCCCGCACTCTGGTAACTGGTGGGAGTTAATTCCAACTCCCCGGATAACCTAAATCTGAAGACAGTGAAGAATCAGAGTGACAGACTCACCATGAGTACCTATCTGGAATTCAAATCTTTGCCAGATCATGTTCGAAAGGTTATCCTTATACCGAGACATTTTGAATCATATTGCAAGAAATGATTTCATTCGGTTTTAGAAATCTATCAATCAAGGTCTATGCAGCGGTAGACGGGGGAGAGATTATCTAGAAAGTCAGTAAGCCATGTTTCGATTTGTTTCAAAACCAATAAGACATTGAACATGCTGAAGTATAGGGAAGTCATATTGACGTGTCAGGACGATAAGAACAGTTATTTCATTTTGCCATGTAAATAAGATAGAAGATAGATGTCACCAACGAAGAATCGGTAGCTGATCGATGATTTTTTTTTTAGGAAAGGGGGCCTAACAGGGAGCCCACCTGTTCTTTAAATATCTTCTGACATAAAGGTCAAAGGTCATCACATACTGCGACTTTCATGTCGATACATTTTGTGAGAAGCTCATATAGAAATGAAAAATGATAATAATGCAAGGAAAATGTTATACCAAAACTTTTATTGTCCGGAAAAAATGACAAGAAAAACAGAATCATTAAATAAAAAGACTCAAAGATGTCAGCACATTTACGACTTTCTCGTCGTCTCGTCGTTGAAGATTTTTTGGCACGCGAAAAGAAATCATTGTCCCAATAACCCCCAACCCCCCACCCTCCTCCCTTTACGATAGGGGCCAACTGCCGCCAACAACAATCGTGTGCACTGTCTCTTTTTAGAACGTTGAACATGCTCGGAACATTATCACGGCTCCAAGCAATGAATAATAAGGTGCAGCTTAACTCGTTTTGAAACGCGATATACTTTGATGTTCAAGATGGTATTAGATATTGCCATGTTCATATCGACACGGGTTCACCGAGGATCCAAATCAATGACGCTGCAGAGATTTTCTTGTCATCATCATTGGCCACTATCAGAGTTACCATCGCTGCCTTCGTCTTCGTTATTATTTTGTAAGCCTTCATGTAATAGTGTAATTAGCAAGAAAATAGTAATGATAAGGGGCGAACATGGCGTGTGGGGAAAATTAATCAAAATCTTCGAGAGAGCGAGCTAAATACTGATTTTTTTCTTTAAAAAACACAATTTTGTGATACATTTTGTCATACTATCAAAGAAAAAAATCGTAGTTCGCCCCTTTTCTTTTCTCTCTCTCTAATTTTGAGGGTCGTAAAACCTTTGGGGGTTCATGCCCTCCCAGCCCCCTCCCCCATCTGTACGCCAGTGCTTTCATGTTATACTTTTTATGAAGATTGCGATTTTTTTATCAGGGATATGTGCCCCAATAAAAAAAATCACTTGATAAACCCAGCCAAAATTTCCGGGGTATGTTTCCTTGGTTATGTCCTATTCAACCAAGAGTTTATTTGCCATGTATGCTGAGCCTGCTGAAAATGTGGTAAGACCATCATACATGTTACATGTGCCCTTCTAGGAAGGTATAAATGTTCTCATCCTTCTTCACGATGTTTCTGAACTCTATCTTGAACTCTGAAAGATCCCATCAAGGACGCCCTCAACATGATCAACCCGGCGACGAAAGACAAATTGATCCAGGCGGTAAATTGGATGTCACATTCGACATGCTTGGCAAACATTCCCGAGTAAGGACCATGTTTAGTCAGGGGAGTTACCATGATGAGTATGCTAGAGAATAAAATACCTTTTCTGATTCATCAATAACGAATTTCCTCTGTCAAGCCATGCCAAATACAGTATGCTATTTTCATGGAGATATAATGCTGAATAATCTCTTAATTCATGACATTTTCAAATGAGATGTGTCATTTGTAGCGACGAATGTGAATGAAGGCATCCCGGGAAATATTCTCGTTTAAATTTGTACCCCTGATCTACATGTACCTTTAACATTTATCACGTATTAGTTTTCATAGAAATATCAGCATTGCTTTTGAGCCAGGGATACAGATCACATTTTGCTGATAGGAGCAAATATGCATGAAGAACAATGATTATTTTAAATTTATCATTATTTATTGAAATAGCCCTAAAGGAAATTGATGTAGCCACTCTTAAAGAAAAGAAATTAGTGTCTCCAAAATGTGTTCATGCAGTGCAGTGTCGAGCTCTTACAGAGATTAGAAGGTTTCAATAAACGCGTACAAACGCGTACTCAGTCTGTAAGTCTCCCGACTATGGATCAAAAGGTCTGGGGTTCATATCTAATATTATATGTTTCTGCTTCTGTTATGCTAACTCCCGTAGGAACCCGGTATGACAGGTTGTTGCTGGTATAACGCCAAGCTGATATAAGCAATTACACATCTCACTGCAGCACTCTCGTCCTTTGGCCAGACATTTATCTACATCTGCCACTCTCCACCCATCAAGCGCCCGATCAGGGTAGCTGTGCTATAAAGGCGGGTATAATATGCAGCGCTTAGAAATATTGCAAAAAGCGATAAATAGATATTGCATATTACCATATTACAAAAAGTATAGCCATAGCCATCTGATAGAGATGTTTTTTTTTGCACGGCCAGCACCCCCCCCCCCCGTACTTTCAAAACCGTTCCGCCCAACGTGAATAAGATTGGACGAACCAGCAAGCATACTTCCCAGAGTTACATTTTCTCCCATTTTCTGAGGGAAATATGTGTGTTATGTTATTATAACCATGGTAACGTGTTTAGGAATAAATACGTTTAGAATTTATTAGTAGGCCGACAAATTATCCCCTTAAGTACATGCTGTCGTAAACACAGATACTGGACACCCTGGAAATATGGTTCCCCAAGGCAGCGTTAACAGGGGACGATGTATTAAAGCACCTGGCAGGTATGGCAGAATGATTCGGTCATATTTCTAAATTCATGGTCTAGCTATTTTTTCACGAGGTTTTGCATGATAGGTGTTAAAGTAGCAGTCTTTTTCCCCTAATATGAGTAACACATTAGGATTATATTATTTCTAAGCTTACATGAATTAACACGGATGAACAGCACCATCAGTTTATTCGGAAATAATAGCAATAATAGCAACAACAATAATAATAATAATAATGATAATAATAATAATAATAATAATCATAATAATAATAACGTTTTATCTACCCAGGGTAGCCACTTCAGATAGGAAACTGCTCTACCAGCGGGCCGGCCCTGCATAACATAATTTGCTATTATTACCCTTCTAAATGCTGAGCGCCTAGCAATAAGACCGGAGATCCCCTTTTCTTCTATAAATCTTAATTGGTACGAGATCGAACCCACGACCTTCCGTTCATGATGAGGCGGGCGCTCTACCACTGAAATTTGCACACTGTAAATACCTCTGCAGCGGGAATATCACAGTGTTCGCATATCATAGAGGCATGAGAAAATGATATTCATAAATACTGAAAATTTAAGTTGCTTACAGTGTAAACCTCAACATTGGGAGTGTCACGGTGTTTTCAAACAGGGTGGACTATGTGAAATTGCGATTTACACTACTAAAATGCCCACAAGTCAAATTAATCAATATGAAGACATGCTCACTGTGAACACCTCAACAGTGGGAAAGTAGATATAATTAAGAGCTGTGAGAAACGAAGCGAGCGAGCAAAAATAAATACCTTTTTAATACACGAAAATCAAATCTTTCAGATATTTTGACATAATATTCAGAAGGTATAATCATGTATCACCCATTTTCTTAAATCTCTTTTTTTTCTTGGTCGTTATAGTTTTGGTGTCTATGTCACCCAACCCACCTTCCCCAATCTGTACGCGATATTTATTTATCCAAGTAGACACACTTTTTTCTTCTAATCATACTAATGTGAAGAGGGACGTCGGTATATCTTATCTCCCACCTATCATGCACATCATATAATCTTTTGTTCACTCATGAATGTTAGCCTTGAGCCAACCGGAACGGTCCGCCCTTCAACCGATTGAAACACTCCCCGGCGGAAGGAGGGAGAGGCGAGGTATCGAAGATAAAGATATAACATTTCCATATGTTTCATGTTTTGGTTAAAGGAAAATTAAAGGATTAGAAATAACATGAAACTGCTTCAAAACAAATTAATAGAAATTAGTGAGTTTGGATGATTGTTATGGTTTGAGATTATGTACGGATGTTTTCATGTCCGTTGCCATGGTAATGGTTTTGGCCAGGGTGAGCTGGGACGATATGTAATAATATTGGCACCGGTCGGGCAGTGGTGAATATAAATTCATTTTGGTTATTGATTAAAGCGACAAAAATATATTGATTGATATAATTTTTGTAACTAGTATTGGATTCATTAGTTTTGTCACCAATAAAGAACCCTGCGCACATGGTGAATTCGTCCTTTTACATGCGACATGTGAACGCAATGGTTATTTTTTGCTATTTTTTTCTTTTTTAAGCGATTAAGGTCAAATTGGAGAAGGGCAGCGGGCCTATGAATGGGTAATAATGATGTTAATAATAGTATAATAGTAAAATAATAAGGATCGCTAAACAATCTCCCCGACCCTCGACAAACTCTCTTTTTCTCAATATATTATAGAATTTTATATATAATTCATATAAGCCTACATACCTATCCCCTCACCAACAGTTCCTGTCTGAACAGCTTTTTGTTCTCTCAAACCTCAACAAACGTCAACAAAAAAAATGTGTTTTTCATGAAATAATCGAAACATTCAAGCAAAAAAAAAATGAAAATAAAAAAACTAAAATCAGGAGATAAGAAGGAAACGTGTGCGACATTTGGTTTGCATTCCTTTGTGCGAAGAAAAGGATTTCTGTACTCGTCCAACCATAGCCCCCAGTCTCCATCAGTTTCCAAGGCATGACAAAATATTATCCCAACCATTTCCCGCCAACTGAGCCCCTTTCTCTTTATGTGGGCGAGTTTAAAGGCAAATTGATTTTTATGTTCGTTAAGTTAAAGGGGAAGTTCACTCTGAAGGAAAGTTTGTTGTAAAAATTAGCAGAAAAAATAATAGAAAATATTGGTGAAGGTTTGAGGAAAATCCATGAAAGATTAAAGGGGAAGTTCACCCTGAAGAAAACTTTGTTGTAAAAATAGCAGAAAAAATAGTAAAAAATATTGGTGAAGATTTGAGAAAAATCCGTTAAAGAGTAAGAAAGTTATTAGAGTTCAAAGTTTTGGATTTGTGACGTCATAGACGAGCAGCTGCCCCATGTGTTATGTAATATAAAATGCATGAATTTCAAATTTTGCATGGTTCCTGATGACTTATTTTTGTTTTTTATTCAAGATCGGGTGTGAAATGATTTGTCTATTGATATACAAAAAGTAAAGTGAAAACCATTTTCAATTTTCTGAGAAAATGACATTTCATTGATTTTTTACCATTCGCTATGTAGGAATGCTGCTCGCATATGACGTCACAAATCAAATAATTGGAATTCTAATAACTTTTTAACTATTTGATGAATTTTTCTCAAACCTTCGGCAATATTTTTTATAATTTTTTCTGCTATTTTTACAATAAACTTTTTGTCAGGGTGGACTTCCCCTTTAAGGGAGTTATTAGAATTTTAAGTTTTGTATTTGTGACGTCATAAAGGAGCAGCCGCCCCATATAATATAAAAAATTCCTTTTCTTTTATGGTTCGTGACGACTTATTTTGTTTTCTTTTTAGGAACGAGTGTCTGATTCGCATACATTCGTAATTCCGAAGCTTCGTTATTCCGAAGGTTCGGATATTCCGAAGGTTCGTTATTCCGAAGGTTCGTATTTCCGAAGGTTCGTTAATCCGAAAAGGAAATGAGGTTTGTGATTCCGAAGGTTCGTTAGTCCGAAAACTAAATGATTAAAGGGGAATCCAACCCAAATAAAAACTTGTTTTTATGAGAAAAAGAAAAATCAGACAAGTTGATAGGTGAAAGTTTGAACAATATTGGACAAACAACAAGAAAGTTATGAATTTTTAAAAGTTGTAGATATTGGTAATCACTATACTCATGGTGACTTCAAATTGGCCGCATATTGGATGTCATAGTGATGTAAGGCAAGGACTACTCTTCCATGTACTCCAATACATATTATGGCTAAAATGTCATTTTTCCCAAAAGTTTTATTTCAAATTATATTTTTCTTTCATGAGGACATTAAACAAAATACTACCTGGGTTATATTTAGATTACTGCCCCAGGGGAATGGGTACTTAGGAGAAAACCACAAATCCCTGATAATAAAGTACATGGCCTATGGAAAAGTTGTCCTTGCCCCTTGTCATAATTTACTTACCCAGTTGCCAATTTGAAATCTACATAGTATTAGTGATCTCAATTTTAAAGCGGCTATAACTTTCTTATTGCTTGTCCGATTTCTTTCAAACTTTCACCATCCTGTTTAATTTATTTTTCTCCTTCCCAACACAATATTTTATGGCAAAGGCTGGATTCCCCTTTAACTAACCTTATTTCGTTTTCGGACTAACGAACCTTCGGAACAACGAACCTTATTTCGTTTTCGGATTAACGAACCTTCGGAACATCGAACCTTATTTTGTTTTCGGATTATCGAACCTTCGGAATAACGAACCTTCGGAATAATGCCACAAATGTTCGGATTAACGAACCCTTTTACGTTTTCGAATTAACGAACATCGAGGTATAGGCAATTTACGTGTTTCGGAATTACGAACCTTCGGAATAAAGAACCTTCGGAATTACGAACCTTCGGAATTACGAAGTGTAACCGAAATGATTTGTCTATTGATATACTGAAGGTATTTCGTTGACTTTTTAAACCATATATGATATGTAGGAAGGTTGCTCGCATGTGACGTCACAAATCAAATAATTACAATTCTAATAAATTTTTTTTATTCTTTGATCATGGATTTTTCTCATACTGGCAATTTTGTTATCATTTATCTGCTATTTTTACAATAAACTTTTTTCTCAGGGTGAACTTCCCCTCAGTAAAGGCAAAATCGATTGTCATGTTCGATAAGTTTAATAAGTCGTTGTACAGGCAAGATATCATGAAAGAAGTACGAAAAGTATAAAAATGAGATGTATAGGCCGTGTATCTATATGATTATAAATGCAGTTCAATTTAGAGAAATATTACGTCATCTTCAGGTCCCCCTCCCCCCCCCCCCCCCCCCCCCGCTCGAAAAATCCCGGCGCCGCCCCTGGAGACGTTGTAGGCAGATGGCAGATACCGTGTATGTGCAGGAAATTATCGCAAATGTTCTACGCCACTGGCGTAAAGATGAGGGCCTTGGAGACATTGCCACCCCCCCCCCCCCATTTTGCACCACCAAGTAAAAGCAAAAGGAGAAAGAGAAATTAATCAAAGTGAAAAGAGTGATGATTTTCTAATTAACTTATCCAGATCTCTCACAAAATTAGCAAAAAAAGCTTTTCGTAAAATTATAATAAAGGCAAGTAATATTCCTCGCTCGCTTGCGACTCTTTCAAAAATTGTGTTCCATAAACTATTTTTGGCCCCTCAAACCTTTCGTCTTATTATTCTACTGTTGTACACGTTAAACCGTTCAAGGAATATTATAGTTTTCTGATTCAATATCTTTTTTCTTTTCAGCAGTTTTCTTTTCCTTTCTTCTGGAATCCGTTATTACAAGCTTTGGTAGTGCGAATTTTTCCCAGTCTAATACACATTCCCAAGCAATTACTAATCTGCTGTTAAAAAAGAGGAAAGTGATGGATGCTGAATTACGGATTTCCTGTTTAAACAAAGGAAAGGCGAAGCATTTTATGTCTAATTTTATGATAGATAGAAAACCCAAACTTGAACTTAAACTTGATTGGTACTTGCACATTCATTTCCCTTCATATTTTCTTTATTAGATTAAGGTATTTAGTCCAGTGTACTTGGACGGGCTTCACCTTTGAGGTTAATGCGAATCGTTCATTCTGCAGCTGTTCAGCTGTTTAGTTTTTTTCTTCCTGAAATTCGTAAAACATCCAGGAATCATATTTTTCGGACAAAAACATTTAAGAAAGTGCATTGCTAAGTGATTTACCACATCTCCACGATCAAAATATTTTGGTATTAAAGCTTGTCCCGGGGACTCGGGCCGAATTTTGAGACAGGTAAATGCAACCTGTAAACATGCTGCCCCCGCTTGAAATACATGAAGTGCGTTGGCTAACTCAGACAGCACCCCCCCCCCCTCCATTTTAGCTACCGTGTTCATGTTATGGAAATTTCAATGAATCGACAATTAAGATGATGGAGAAGGGGAATCTAGTTTCAAAACCAAATCGTGCATCTCGTGAATTCACACTGTTCAATGAAATCTCTCAGTATTTTATCATTCTTATTATGACAGGCCAGAAAACCTTAAAGGGAGACGGAAGAAACGAAATCAAACGTGGACGAGAAAATATCTTACCGACGCAGTTTCTTAAGCTTTTTTTTTTTTCCTTTTTCCTCAAATTTTCATTGTTAGATTAATCAATTTTCAGAATTGCCACTATGTTTATTCATCTCTTCGTTTAGTTTGTCACCTGCCCATCCCCATCAGCCCACCGGCCGAATTTTTTTTGGCCAACATTGCAACCCCCTCCCCCCCCAAAAAAAAAAAAAATGGGGGGCTAAAACCCACGCTTTGCCACTCATCACGACGTATGGGGATGAACCCTCGAAACACAAATGAAAGCTTGCACTCTTTTAAAGGTCATTTGAATAACTTTGTTGGAATACATTTTTCCCCTTTTGGGATCAAAAGCTTCAGTCATCACGGCCGGTATGACAAAGTATGATTAATATTATCCGGGCGAGCGACATTGCTATTATGAGTTTGGAGGAAGCGAAAACGGCCCTTAAAACATAGCTAGAATAAGAGGTTACAACTCTCTTACGTGGTGTACCTCAGAGAGCCTTCTTCTTGGCATTTTAGAGTAAAATCTATAACAACACATTCACATTCTAAAAACCTTGTTTGTTAAATTTAAAGAAACATCTCGATTTCTTCACTGAGCTGAGGCTATATAACTTTCAAGAATTATTAAAAGATTTTATACGACCATAATACTGAGTGAATTGTCATCTGTGCAGGGCCCTGGGAACGATTTTTTTTTTACCGGGGGTACTGACGTGAATTTGAAAAGCCAACAAAAAAAACGAAAAAAAGTTTGCCCTACAAAATAGAGATTAAATTGGTCCCGAGAAATTTGAAAAGCAAAAAAGGAAAAAAAGAAGAAGAAGAAGAATGGATATCAATTAAGCGCATATCATGGCTCATCCCTACACACTTTATGATAATGTGCAAACAAAATATGAACGTAAATATTCATAAATTTAGCATATTATCTGCCCTTTAGGTAGAAGATTAATCCGAAAAGACAAGTACATTATTTATTCAATTATTATAAAAATATATAACGGCAGAATATTCAAAGAAAGGGAGCAACCTACTTAATAGATAGTAACCTATAGTCTGAGGTATGTATTTTTTATAATTAATGATGCTTGATGAATGATGAAAGGAGTCTGTGAGGGTGAACTTTGCTATAGATTCCATTTGATTTGATTTGATTTTATTTTATTTTACATATTTCACAAGTACAAACAAAATTATGAAACAATATCAGAAAACTTATGAGAATACAAATCAGACAAGGCATTACAATTAATTCAAATGAAAGAAAATAGCGATTTGGAATTAAATACAATTTAAAAGAGTGAAATATGAGGGAACCTGCATAAAAAAGCAAGGCTTGTTAAGTCTGCAGGATCCAGAAAAAAAAAATCGGTCTTAACGAGGAGAGGACAGGTAAGTAAATTGATTATAACAAAGTAATGCCAAAAATGTGACGATTGTGTAAGGAATACAAAAAAAATATAAAAAAATAAATAAATAAAAAAGAGTCCGCCACTCTATGACTATTATTTATTACTCATTACTCGGCCAGAGCGTATTAACAAAGTGCATGAATATAAAAGTTTACAAAGGGAAATTATAAGAATTGATAAGCATCGCTTTCAATTTACGTTTGAATATATTAAGTGAGGCACTATGTACCATATCATCGGGAAGATCGTTCCAAAACCTGGGCCCTTCAAATGCGATTGTTCTTTGAGCAAGGAGAGTGCGAGTACGCGGAAGGTGATAGGAGTCACTTAGCCGGGTGGGATATGTGTGGATTAAATTGTTCCTTTGAAACATAGAAACAAATGTATCAGGCAATTCACCTCTTGAAAGCTGAAACATAAATATACCAACTTGAAATGCATATATATCAGAAATTTTGAGTACTTAATTTTGGAAAAATAATGGGTTTGTATGGGAATAAAAACCAACTTGATTAACCACCCTAATTGCTCGTTTTTGTATCGTGAATATTTTATTAATTAAGGTTGTATTGCAATTACCCCAGGCCAATATTCCATAATTCATATGGGATAAAACAAGTGTAGAATATAATGTTTTTAAAATGTGATCAGGAAAAAAATATTTTAGTTTATTCAAAATGCCAGTGTTACGAGAAGATAACTTACATATATAATCAATTTGACATTTCCATGATAATTCATGATCAATGTAAAGACCGAGAAATTTGGTGGAATTTACTTGTTGCAAATTAACATTGTTTATAATTACATGGTCCGGCAAATAATTCAAAGAGTTACTGAAAAGCATAAAATTAGTTTTGTTTACATTGAGTGACAACTTATTTGCTTGAATCCATTTGACATAGGGTTGACAGAAACAGCACCGGGGTATTTTGATGGGGGGAGCAAGACGTCCTGAAGGAAATTGACCTTTTTTTTAAATTGAATACAATAAAAGAATTAAACCAAAAAGGCTGACATCCTCATTGGTATAGTTTTCTTTCTTCTCCCCCCTTCCCCTCGATTTCTTGAACTACTTCAAAAATAAAAGGGGTCACGACCCGGCCCCTCGATAGTGAGGCCTCGGGGGGGGGGTGTGCAAATGAAGAAGAGTATCGACGACAAACTTGAGATAAATGATAAAGACATGGGGTATATAGAAGAGTAATCTGGAGTACACAGACCGAGAAGGACATGTCACTATGTTAGTGTAATAAAGAAAATAAACATTTGCAAACGACAGAAATAAAGCTAACCTTGAATGACGCCAAGATACATTCAAATGATTGCTTTCTTGTCCTTTTTGTTTCAAAAGTTTGCTTTATTCGATTTCGATTTAGCCAATTAGAAGTTTGAGTATTCAGACTCTGTCGCCGTCTTATTAGATTAGCTTGCTCTCGTGTATGCTAAGTTAAAAAAAACGTCTACTCTGAAAGTTTCTACCATTTCTTAACCTATTGTTTCAAGCATGCACTGGGGTATTGATGGGTGGACTTGTGGGTCATGTCCTGACCCCCCCCCCCTAAAAAGTGGGCATGACCACGAAAAAAAATGAGGAGCAGAAACAGAAAAAAAATGAAAGAAAAGGCGATGATATACATAGGACAAGGTATGATTTTATTTTTTCAATATTACGTCTAAATCTATATCCCAATATTATATTTTTATTTAAAAAAAGAGAAAAAATTGTGATCGCTCGATTCGCTCTCGAGACCTTAACAAAATTTTGCCACACAATCATATTGTGCTCGCTCGTTTTGTGTGTGTGAGGGTGGGGGTGTAAGTGGGTGTGTGTGTGTATTGCCTAAACTGACAACATACAAAGTATTATTCAAAGACGCGTGTAATACATTTACTCGTGGAATTAAGGTTATTTGGGGTTCAAATCGATGGGATAGAGACACTTATTCAGGGAAGGACACGGAATAATCATTAACACAGATAAAAGGTGGTAAGGGTAATTACTTTCAACGTGATTCCATCGAAGCGATGTCTTGTAAAAACCACTTGAGTCTACGAAAAGTCCTGTCACACGAGTCCTTGCTTTTTTGTCAGTGTGTACCGACTCCTTATGTATGACAATCAGTTTTATTGCAATATCAAGAATTGGATTTTTGGTTTCAAGAATTATCAAGTCTATGATTGTTTCAATTTTTTGATTGATTGTAAATATTGTGATTGCTACGAGATTGATTCATTCACCAATAAAACATAAATATAAAAAGAACACTTAGTTCTGGATACACCTGTCAAGAATTTAATTTCTTTCATTTGAAGAACTGAACAGTCCATATTAAAAAATTGAATTAAATTACAAACGGCTGTCAAGACCGACATCGGCTTAAAACGAATTATTACATCGTAAAATCATATTTTTTAAACTGATTTCCTTGAATATATTGTGCATCATTTGACTTTTCACAACACAGGCCTTCAATTTTGATATTTGGGTGTAAAGTAAATTGTCTGTCGGGTGTACAAAGGGAAATTGTGTAAAAGGGCGCAAAAAAAAATATCCTAGCCTACTGAAAGGGCAACATGGCCATCAATATCCAATAGCCAATATTCAATGGTCTTGGAGGATTTGGATTAATTCAAGTCATAAAAAATGTCATATGAGATTTCTGAAGTATTATTAAGTAAAATGAAAAAGTAAAACTTGTTTTTAGTTAACTCGCTTTGACCACTTACAAATAGCAAGTGCAACGTCTTATCAGCCCATTTAATCTACCTCATCATGTCACTGGTTAAGTTTTCTTTAGCATAAACTCTGGATTGATGGTCTTTTCCTAGAAGAGAGCATTCGATTGCCGCACTCTCGTTATGCTCGTTTTTATAATATAAAAAATTGATTACTCTAATACACATTAAAATACACAGTTAAATACTGATTATTATCGTCATTGCCATACTTGCTTATATCAGAAGTCTCAAAGCGGTAGTACAATAAATGCAGCATAACCTACAGTTGGATTCTCTGTTGTACAGATGGGGAAGGCTAGGGGACATAGGCATCATAAGTTTCACAACCAAGACACACAAAAAAGAGAAAAAGAAAGGGAAATGAAAAAGATTATACTATACTATCTGAATAAAAATATGTTATAAAATTAGATATTTTTAATTTAAAAATGTCAAATTGCCCCAGATATGCAGTGTCTTGCCCCCCTCAATTTGATTTGCTCATCACGCCACTGCCTGTTAAAGCGGTCTTAAGTTCTCTTTAAGGAATACATTCTTTTGTCCTCATGCTTGTCCACACAAACACACCACACAGTTGCAAAAAGAGTATATATATAAAAACAGGAGAAGCAAGGGCAGCAGAATGGTTTTGAAAGTGCATGGGGGGGGGGTCGGGCTGACATGCTATCGGGGCCCCTTCCCCCTGATTCTATGCCCCCTGAAAAAACTTTCAACAGCCTTGTGCGTGTGGTGTGTAAAAATGGTATAGGTCTTAAATATTTCACCCTATCACGAAGATACAACACTTAATTGGAGACATTACTTTAATAGGGTGGGAGAAAACATGACAAAATTGTTAATTTTAATCTGGCTGAGATCGAAGCAAGATCACTTGTTTAGGGCCCTTTTTGAAAATCCATGGGCGAGCGTTGTAGTGGCCTAATGAGTCCAAAATATAAGGGGCCAGACATGGGGGTTGTAGTTTTGTGATATATATCATACTCAGAAAATTACATCATACTCCACCTTTTTTTCTCTCTCTTTTTCTTGGTCATGATTTATTTTTTCATTTTTATTTATTTTATCATTATTATTATTATTATTATTTTTTTTTTTTTTTTTTTGGGGGGGGGGCATCCTTAGCCCAAGCCTCCCCCTCTCTGTACGCCAGTGGAGCACGGTGTCGATCTTATTTTGACAGTGACCCCACCCCACCTCGCCCGGTAAACAGCTAGTGCACACTCACCCACACGGATGCTTCTTTTTTGGTCCTGATCATCTCTCAAGAAAAGTAAACCAACAACGGCGAGGGAGACGACGAGTGAAAATGGATACTTCAACGACGGCATCATCAAGCAGAAAGATTCCCCACTTTAAATAAGTCTTAAATGCAATCCATTGAAAATACTCTTTGGAAATTCTCAGAAAATAAGTGGCGTTCAAACCGTGACGCGCCCAACCTCCTCTTCATCATCGATCACCTCCTCCTCATCTGGCGGCAAAAACTGTGACTCATATTTTTGCGTGAGGGCCTCGCCGCGGCGAAATACCTGTTGCGCCCGCCGACACCTATCGTTTATTCAGGCCTTCCGCATTGTGTTGTCACAATAATTCGGTCCTAGCAAACTAACTTCCTTTTGTTATGGTTTAACTTAAAATGTAAACAAAAAATAATTTTGTTATGGTTTATGACCTAATATCATTTAATCATAGTGGGGATGGAATGAAAACACGTATCCGGAGGCAGACCAAGGATCTTTTTAAGAGGGATAACGAAAACCTTTAAAATTCGGACAAACTATATATTCTCCAAAAGTGGGCCTTACAAGTCACTCAGTCAAGTTTTTCACCGAAGGATGAAGACGGATTGCTTCAGAGTTTTATGACATAATTGGTAGATTATATCGCTCACGCAACACTCAAATGATGGACAAAAATCTGAAAGCAAATGGAAAGGGGAATAATCCGCCTTCAAGAGAGGCTAAAACAGCGAGTGAAGGGGAGACGTCAAAGGTTCATTTAACCGTTAGATATAGTTACCGGTATGCAGGGGCGGCGGAACCGGGGGGCAGAGGGGGGGGGGCACTATAGCCCCCTTCCCCAAAAAAAAATTCCCCGTTGGAAAAATGCCCTTTTTTCAAAATGGAAAGTGCCCGTTTTTCCAAATGAAATGTGCCCTTTTTTAAGTAAATACATTTTAGTTTAAAAATCAAAAGATATTTGGCTCGCGCTTCGCGCTCACATCAGTCATTGGTTAGTAAGGTACGTACTCATCCTGTTCTTGGTTTCAAAGAGTGCTTATAGTCCAGATTCCAGGTTACAATGTCACAAATTTTCAGCTCGCGCTTCGCGCTCGCATTATTCGATTGGTGAGATATGTATCCTGTTCATCAGTCACTAAATGCAGTCCTTAGGAGGTTCCTTTTCTGGTCAGTATTATCAACAATTTCAGTCAATTCTTATATTAGATACATACCTTTTTAATGATAACAACAACTGCTCAGAAAGTTTAATTTTTATGTCTTTTTACATGAAATATCAAAAATTTCGCGCTCGCATGCAGTCGTAAAACGCAAGGATGCCTTTTTAACAGTAATTAGCGCTATAATTGACTAAAAAGCGAGTTTCACAACTTCCGATTTGAATTTTTTCCCAAAATAATAAAGCCTAAATATATATTTTATCAATCAGAAATCACTTTAAAATGTTTTGCTAAACTTAATGACTACAAAACACACAACTACTTCACGCAGATGATAATCTCGTGTTGCAAATATCCGTTTGCACCAAAATGCAAATTTTTACACAAGTGCCCTTTTTTGGCGCTGCCCCCCCCCCCATGACTTTAAAACGTTCCGCCGCCCCTGTAGTTATGAGTCCATGCAGTGAAGTATCAAGGGGTAGAGGATTAGTGGGGACAATTGTCAGATCCGGGTAACATAGTCATGAGCGCATAACGTAAAATGGGGAAGAAAGGAGAAAATGAAATGTATAAAAGTTTGCGCCTTCAGCCCTAATTTGAAGGTCATCAATGTATTAGTTTTTAGAGATGATCCAAAGGGAATGATCATTTGTTAAATGCTCGGTCGCTTTGCTTCCTCGCATGATTCCTACCAAAATCGCATAACCCCCCCCCCCCCCCACAATAGCTCTGAAACTTGCGACAGTCTAGTAGCAGCTTCGTTGTATGCATGTTCCGGGGCGTATATAGCTTACGACATTTAAGTATAGGCAGGGGCGGATCCAGGATTTTCCAAAGGGGAGGCACATTTTCCCGATGAAAATTTGACTAGCAAAAAAAAAATGAAGTCCTCACTTTCAAAATGGAATGGGGGCACACTTTGGTATATTTACATTAATTTTTTTTTTATCATGGCTCTCAAAAGGCAACAAAAAATATAAATTAAAAAATGTTTTAAAAAGTTTTCACTCCAAAATGATGGTATTTTTGGTTAATTTTCCACTTTTTAGCATATATGCGATTTCTAGATGGTGCTGTCTATAGTGTACGCAGCACCCCCAAAAAATCTTGGGGTATACTTAGCATCCCCAGCACCCCTACTTCCAAGGGCCATGGCAGGGCCCTGTGAACCATTTTTAAATAGGGGGTTCAGGGTTCAATATCGAGGGGTGTCCCCATGCAGGAAAGCAAAAACAATTAAAGGTAAAGTCCCCTCAGAAAAAAATTGATTTGAATCAATAGAGAAAATTCAGAAAAGCATAATGCTGAAAATTTCATCAAAATCGGATGTAAAATGAGAAAATTATGACATTGTAAAGTTTCGCTTAGTTTTATGCACAATTCAGTCACATGCAAACGAGAGAATCGATGATGTCCCTCACTCACTTTTTTTATTTCTTTTATTTTTTTATTGTTCGCATTATACAATATTTCAATTTTTGCAGATTTGACCGTAAGGACCAACTTGACTGAACCATAAAATGTTAAGCAACGGTAATTTGATATGTTCAGGGAGAAATAAAACTTTTTTTCACAGGACAATGAGGAGAAAATGAGAATATTTCATATTTCATATAATAAAATACCAAATAAATAGTGAGTGAGTGATGTCATACAGTTACCGCATTTGCATACCAATCGGAATGTGCATATTAACTGTTTTGTGAAATTAAGCGAAACTTTAAAATGTCATAACTTTCTTATTTTACATCCGATTTGGGTGAGATTTTCATTGTTATGCTTGTTGGATTGGGGTTGGATTTTTCTTTTTTTTATCAACTTTTTGTTGGGGTGGACTTGTCCTTTTCTTGTTAACCTGTGGTTATTGGTTAATAACATATGTAGGACCCCCTGAAAAATCGTGGGGGTGTTTAAGCTTAAGCGCCTTCTCAGTGTCATGCAAATATAATGTATGACTATTGATTTGAATAAACGTGCACCAGACCAAAAATCTAAATAAATAAATAAAAATCCTGTGGTATTCCATAATCTCAGATCAGAGTTATAGAGAGCGTTCCATAATAAATTTATATTCTCAGCAAAACATGGCTGACGTATCTCGGAAAAAAGCCCATTTAAAACATGCAAAAAGGAGGCTTGAAGCTCTAAATTTCTTGTCTAACATTTCACTCGACGGGACTCTACCTTCTAAGGAAACGTCTGAAACATCTAACAAAGAAAATGATAAATTTGATGCAGAGAATGGCACCGATTTGGGGACCAAATGTCTGGAGAGTTCTCGCAGCGAGAAGAACGCAGCAACTGGAGGAATATCTACCGGGCCAGTGCCGGGGTTGAATCAAGCTAGGTCTATGGTGGACACGCCCAATAGCAGCACGGGGAATCGAGGTCGAAGCCGAAGTAGGCGAACGTCCGGTGGCGGTGGAGAAAAGAGTCCTCCATTCAGCTCTTACAAACATGATTCACCCTTTTATCATTCAAGGTAAAAATGACATCAGAGACTGTAATGTAAATTGTAATCATGATCATCATGACATTGATCATGTTGATTAATAACATTAATCATTATTATGACATATATCATGTTTTTGTTTTGTTTTTGTTTTTTTTACAAAATGTTACTGTTAGGATGGCATGGCCATGGATTGGGGGCAGTCTGGGGGGTCGGGTGTCCGGAAACTAATATATTTATATAACTTTAAGTGAATGAAGCCTTCTTTTTTGTCTTTGGATTTGAACACTAAGATTAGAATATGAATTCAATTTGTAGTCATATTTTGTTCTGTATAATATTTCCAAACATTTTGTAGTAAAAATTGCTTAAGTTAAAGGGGAATGAAACCTTGGGACAAGTAGGCTTGTGTGAAAACAGAAAAATCAAAGATTAAGAACAGAGAAAGTTTGAGAAAAATCAGACAAATAATGAGAAAGTTATGAGCATTTGAATATTGCAATCACTAATGCCATGGAGATCCTCATATTGGCAATGCGACAAGGATGTGTGATGTCACATGTGAACAACTTTTTCGTTGATGGACTATAAAATACCCCCAAAATGTATTTTTTTGCTTTTCCTTTTGGTGATACAATTCTTTATCCATTTGTATTCTTTAAAAAGCTGTATTACATGCCCTCCTATAGAAAGAACACATGATCTACTGAAAAATGTGATAAAACTAAAAGAGGCAGTTTAAGTGAAATATATACTAAAGTAATGGGGAGAGTTGTTCACAAGTGACATCACACATCTTTGTCGCATTGCCAATGTGAGGATCTCCATAGCATTAGTGATCGCAATATTCAAATGCTCATAACTTTCTCATTATTTGTCTGATTTTTCTCAAACTTTCATTGATCTGTTTCTTTGATTTTTCTGTTTTCACACAACCTATCTTGTTCCAAAGGTTTCATTCTCCCTTAAATTTCGCTTGTAAATTTTTCCAAATGACTTTCTATTTCTAAACTTGATCGTTTGGACATACCTGTACAACCTGTCCGGACACATGACTGGGTACATGTATACTAGGGTGGGGCTGGGGGGTAGTCTTGAGGACGCAATGATGATGACTTTTAAAATAATGAAATATACTTCTTCATCATTGACGTCTTGACACTCTTCCCATAGTCGCAGAAGAGAAGAACCAAAACAAAGATGGATTTCCCTCGGAAATCAAACAAAAATCACTTGAATTTTATGAATTTCATTGATTTTTACACCTTCCTACGCCTAATGCGTAGGAAGGTTTTAAAAATTATAATATAAAAATGTGAAAAAATTAAGGTTTCTTACCTAACTGATGCCGAGTAGACCCCTCGATCCACATGTAAACAACGTAAGTACAATAGCATCGACCCTTGAACCGCTTATGTATGACGTACCTCCGGCTAGCGATGCCGTTCTGATCAATAATTTGTAGAAAAAAATATTTCGCAAATGTTAAAATTTATCACGTAATTATAAAACTCAAAACTAGGCTGGGGGTCACTGACAAGGCCAGGGTTCATGCCGCCACACAGAGAAAAATCAAGCCATAGATGATAGAATTTGTGTGTTGTGGATGCCAGAAGTGGCGCCGCAGCACGCACGACCCACTAATAAAAGTCCACTGCCAAACGCGGTTCCTTGTGCAAGGTTAGTACTATAGTAGGCCTAGACCTTTCTATTAATCTTGCACAAGTGTGAGTGGGTGGGGGGTCTAACGAGTTGGGCACTTGCTCACTGCTACCACCCTGCCTGTGGGAATCTAAAATTGTAGACCTAGTCACCTATGGCTGGCTATGTGCAGTATACAAAACTCATTAAAAAATTCATTTAATGCCACTGTTGTAACCAAAAGGGGAGGCAGCGTAGCTGTTGGTTAGAGCGCATGTTTTGGATAAATCGTAGATCTCAACGTGAGGGGTTTGAGTCCCGCTCATGCCGAAATGCATCTAACAAAAAATCTGATGCTATATAGCGTTGTGTGTTTACAAGCGTGCCTCACCACTGTATTCAGTCACCGTGTGAATGCAGTTGGCAAATGTTGGTCCCATGTAGACTATAGGAGAGTCATAACCTATGCACGTTAAAACCAATACACTATTCGTCAAAGAGTAGGGTGTTCACCCGGTGTATTGCACCTGCCGGTTGCGGCAAAATTCAGGTCAAGTCAATCTTGACGTTCATATACCATAATAATCAATGTGATGATTGTGGGAATTAACGGAAAGACAAGACAAGGGACCAATTTCCATACAGTTGCAATCTATTTTTCATTGGTAACGTGGCTGTCGTGGGGATGTTTGTATTCACTGGAGCGCTCAAAAACTTGAATTTTTTGCATATTTTTGTGCAGGCCCTCTACTGGTGGAAATTTAAATTTCAAGAAATTGTCATTTTTCAATCTATATTTTTAATTTAAAACAAATACTTAAAAGACTTGAATTTACTTAAGAACCAAGTTATATGATGAATAGTTGTAATGGAAACTGACAGTGTCAAAAAATCAAGCATTTGTCTCCCCCCAAAAAGAGAAAATAAGCTGAACATTGCCAACCTTATTTCCCCACACAGGGAATAGTAACAGAGAGCAAGCATTGAATGAGTGGGTCTAGGATTAGATCCAGTCTATGTACAATATAATTTCTTAGAAAGTCCAAGAAATCTATTTGTCTTGTTTTTCTGTTGATGACCACAATCAAAGTGTTGATTTATTTGTCATAAATAATCCATCAAAGTATTCTTCAACATCTAAGTAAAACATCGTGAAAATAGCTTAAAATTTACATGAAGTCCATTTAACTTCTGAAAAAGAAGCAAAATAAAGCATCTTTATCAAGTTTATGAGCTGTAATAATTCATCTATAGACGTACATGTAGCTTGCTCAAGGGAGACCCCACTCAGCTGTGTGTGGTGCGCGCACACATATTAACCCTATAGCACCTACAGATTCCTATGCATAATGGCAATTACTCACTGGAGGAAACAATAAAACTGGTAATAAGTAGGCATTGTTCCAAACGAATTGAAATAGTTTTTTATAAATTTACTTTTGTTCATTACAAGTTATATTTATTTTGTAGCATAGGACCTGTTGAATAGAATGGTACATGTCAAAGTTCAATCAGATGTACGAATATTGACCTTTGACAATCGTTTGCAGAGCGAGAAGAAAAAAAACAAAAGTTCGGGTTTCAGCCGCCCCAGTCCCACGCCTTCAAAAAAATGTAAAGTATCACTGACAGAATACTAAAGTTTTCGCCAAATCTTGGATCAAATATGTCAAAAATTAATTCCAACTCACATCTAGATGTCACTCTGTGTGATATTCAACGTTTTGATGAACATATAGCAACGCCCGAGCTTCTTCGGCGAAGTAAGTGGTTTTCCGAGACATGGACGCAGCCATCTTTGCTGAGATCGACTGCGCAACAGTCTGGAACTTGCTACACACCGATGCATGTCAATCGGTTTTTGTCTCACCTGCATAGCAGAGTGAGACTATAGGCGCCGCTTTTCCGACGGCGACGGCGGCGGCGGCGTCAACACCAAATCTTAACCTGAGGTTAAGTTTTTGAAATGACAGCATAACTTAGAAAGTATATGGACCTAGTTCATGAAACTTGGCCATAAGGTTAATCAAGTATTACTGAACATCCTGCCTGAGTTTCATGTCACATGACCAAGGTCAAAGGTCATTTAGGGTCAATGAACTTAGACCATGTTGGGGGAATCAACATCAAAATCTTAACCTAAGGTTAAGTTTTTGAAATGTCATCATAAATTAGAAAATATATGGACCTAGTTCATGAAACTTATACATAAGGTTAATCAAGTATCACTGAACATCCTGCATGAGTTTCACGACACATGACCAAGGTCAAAGGTCATTTAGGGTCAATGAACTTTGGCCGAATTGGGGGTATCTGTTGAATTACCATCATAACTTTGAAAGTATATCGATCTGATTCATGAAACTTGGACATAATAGTAATCAAGTATTACTGAACATCCTATGCAAGTTTCAGGTCACATGATCAAGGTCAAAGGTCATTTAGGGTCAATGAACTTTGGCCAAATTGGGGTATTTGTTGAATTACAGCCATAAATTTGAAAGTGTGTTGGTCTAGTTCATAAAACTTGGACATAAGAGTAATCAAGTATCACTGAACATCCTGTACGAGTTTCAGGTCACATGATCAAGGTCAAAGGTCATGTAAGGTCAAAGAACTTTGGCCACGTTGGGGGTATTTGTTGAATTGCCATCATATCTCTATAAGTGTATTGGTCTCATTCATAAAACGTGGAAATACGAGTAACCAAGTATCACTGAACATCTTGTGCGAGTTATAGTAGTTTTCAAAATCAGCACTGCTGCTATATTGAATCGCGTGATGCAGGTGAGACGGCCAGAGGCATTCCACTTGTTCTCTATTATACTCAATAGGAGCATACACTTTTCTATGCAGATCTATATAGCAGCCAACCTATACGGTATGCACACGCAATATTACCACGGTAAATCATAGACAATAGATACTATAGCGCAAAGAAAATGTACGGGCGGTTAAGGGCGGTTCAGTGTGTAATAGGAAGGGCGGTCTCGGGCGGTTCAGGTGCTATAGGGTTAAACTTAACTGAAAAATCTTTTGTTTTGGTGGCGTTTTCCTCAGGGAAAGAGTTCCTTATTGCGACAGCCACCCTAACCCTTACCCCAATATATATTTTTTTTCACTTTGGGTGGCTGTCGCGAAAGGAACTCTTCCCTTTTTTGGTCCTCCTCCTACACAGATGGAAGACTCCCATAGGACTTGTAATGGTTTTCGTTCACTCAACGCTTAAGTACTCTGTCTAAGGGGAATAGGGTGTGCTACATTACCCTCTTCTCCCTTTAAATCCTCCGTAAAGCTTGCATGGAACAATTGACAGGGCATTTAATATTCATTCCCTTTTTAAATTTTCTGCTCAGCAGTAGCTTCTCAGGATCCAGTGAATACTCCAAGAGGCGTCTCTTTCACCACCAGCAGTCCATGGACTTCTCGGGCTCACTCACCTTGGTAACCGAGGGAGAGACTTGCATGCTTCCCTCGTCACAAGCGACGTGCTCCGTTGAGTCTCCGAAAGAGCGCTCCCCTCCCTCTGGATTTCAGTTACCTGTGTCTAAAACATTCCGTCGGCGCATGTGTAGAAATGAAAGGTATTAGATTGTTTCATTGATCAAAGTGAAAACTTTCTATTGAACAGCTGATTCATTTTTTTTGTTACAGATCATATTATTAACTAGTTAATCAATGTTTGTTTGTATTTGAAATAAACTGGTTTCGTATTTGTAGAGGTAAATAAGATGAAAATTTGGGTCCTCATTAAATTATTTTGGACCAATATGAATCTTTTGATTTTTACTTTCTTATCCAGAAATCATTCATTTTGTTTGTTGTCAATAAAACGCTGACTGATTTCTCTCCCTTCAGAATGTTGCTAGTTACACCACACCATTCGCCCTTTGTGATGTACTCTCTCTTGCCATACACCAGGCGAAGTCAACTTGGTATTTACAGGTAAGAAAGTACTTGTAGTTTTGCTGAATTGCAATTATTATTGTTCAATGAAATTGGTATTATTAATCAAAATTATTGTAAATTTGAATTGGTATTGCAAATCCGAATTGCTATTGTCAATTGAAATTATCCTCCATGTGCAGTTAAGGCCATTTGTCAATAGTTAGTGCTGCTTAATTTAGTGCTCAGGAATCCCACTATGTGACTTCATTGGAGCTATTATGCAATCCCAATTTTTTTTGTCTATGGTGAAAATATGATGATTTGCAATGCCTAAGGACACGAGTCTGATTCGTGACAATATACCTCATACATGTATTTTTTATTCAATGGCATTCTCGCCCTTCTGGCTGCAATACTTGAATGAATTACCTCTCCATTCTTGAATCAATGACCACAGGAAGGAATCAGAAGCCGGGTCTTTTGCAAGGACAAGACGAACGTCCGGGAGTAAACCTCTGACAGTCAGAAGCGATGACTTCCTGGCCAAGTTGGATGGTGTGGAGCTTGGGGATGAAGGGACTGTAAGCAACCAAAACAATTTCCATACTTTTTTGTGTGTATGGTTCTGTTTGTACAGACATGTATCAATCAGATATATGATTATTATCTACATCCAACCGACCTTAATGTCACCCCATCCGGAAGAAGTGACCAGGTCTTGAACCTCTGACTTTACTACATCAACTTGTAACTTCCTCACGTAGTTTGCATTACAGGTTCATGTCACGACACCCACAATATCCAATCTGAGTCACCATTGGTGTTTTTATATCTAACTTAAACTTAATAAATTAGCGTGCTCAACCATGGCAGAAGCATCAATTTTAATTAGCGCACTCTGACAAAAGCGTGTATTAGCATTGGACATTTTTTTAAACATATGCAGTAAATAGCGTAAATTATACGGGAGTTTATCTGATGGTTTTCAAAACCACCTGAGTGAATCCTGGCCATTATGTTGGACACTCCTTTATGGCTTCCCTCAAAATGATAATGATCATAATGATAAGAATAAATGATATCCTTATGTTCTATCCTAACAGGTTGTATCATTCAGTCACTTCTTGGTGCCCAACAGAGAGATCAGTTTGATCCTGTATCGTAGGCACCTCCAGGAGCGTGAACAACTCTCCTCGGCCTCCCCTCACTCTCCTGCCATACGCAAGATGACCCTCACCAATGTCTCACCGCTCCAGTGGGACAAAAGTAAGAATTCACGCTCTTTCTTCATGTTTCAGAGATTTATGTCCATTAGTAAGAATTTCCTAATTGCATTTACAAATTTCCCCTCCAATCTTAACAGAAATATATAGTGAACAATGCATTCATGTGCTCATGCTGCCTCGGATTTTATAGAATAAACTCCCAAACTCATTGATATTGAAATCAATTCAACAAAGCGAACTCAGCTACTTGTTTTTGTCTCACCTGCATAGCAGAGTGAGACTATAGGCGCCGCTTTTCCGACGGCGACGGCGGCGTCAACACCAAATCTTAACCTGAGGTTAAGTTTTTGAAATGACAGCATAACTTAGAAAGTATATGGACCTAGTTCATGAAACTTGGCCATAAGGTTAATCAAGTATTACTGAACATACTGCCTGAGTTTCATGTCACATGACCAAGGTCAAAGGTCATTTAGGGTCAATGAACTTAGACCATGTTGGGGGAATCAACATCAAAATCTTAACCTAAGGTTAAGTTTTTGAAATGTCATCATAACTTAGAAAATATATGGACCTAGTTCATGAAACTTATACATAAGGTTAATCAAGTATCACTGAACATCCTGCATGAGTTTCACATCACATGACCAAGGTCAAAGGTCATTTAGGGTCAATGAACTTTGGCCGAATTGGGGGTATCTGTTGAATTACCATCATAACTTTGAAAGTTTATGGATCTGATTCATGAAACTTGGACATAATAGTAATCAAGTATTACTGAACATCCTGTGCAAGTTTCAGGTCATATAATCAAGGTCAAAGGTCATTTAGGGTCAATGAACTTTGGCCAAATTGGGGTATTTGTTGAATTACAGCCATAAATTTGAAAGTGTGTTGGTCTAGTTCATAAAACTTGGACATAATAGTAATCAAGTATCACTGAACATCCTGTGCGAGTTTCAGGTCACATGATCAAGGTCAAAGGTCATGTAAGGTCAAAGAACTTTGGCCACGTTGGGGGTATTTGTTGAATTGCCATCATATCTCTATAAGTGTATTGGTCTAGTTCATAAAACGTGGAAATAAGAGTAACCAAGTATCACTGAACATCTTGTGCGAGTTATAGTAGTTTTCAAAATCAGCACTGCTGCTATATTGAATCGCGTGATGCAGGTGAGACGGCCAGAGGCATTCCACTTGTTTATGTACAGTGTTTGTTTTCTTAAGTATAACTTAAGAAGATTGCTCATAGCTTTAAAAACAGTTTCACAAAACTCCCACTTGACATCTTTGATATAGTTGAAGACGATTGGTCAAACTACGATCATCCTTCCCTCAACAAGTTTAGGACTCAGTTGAACTTGGCTAAATCAAATCGTAAGAAGATTGTTCGTAGCTTCACAAAGTTTCATGAAACCTACGCTTGATATCTTTGATATTGTTGAGGTCGATGGTCACACTGCTGACCATCCTTCCATCCCTCAACGAATCTCCATGTATTCCCCAGTTGAGCTTGATTCTAATCATTTATAAGATCATTCATAACTTTAAGAACAACTTTATGAAACACCCCTTTCTTTCCTTTGATACAGTTGAGGTCGATGGTCACACTGCTGACCATCCTTCCATCCCTCAACGAATTTCCATGTATTCCCCAGTTGAGATTGATTCTAATCATTTATAAGATCATTCATAACTTTAAGAAGAGCTTTATGAAACACCCCTTTCTTTCCTTTGATGCAGTTTAGGTCGATGGTCGCACTGCAGACCATCCTTCCCTCGCTCAACGAATCTCCATGTATACCCCAGTTGAGATTGATTCTAATCGTTCACAAGATCATTCATAACTTTAAGAAGAGCTTTATGAAACACCCCTTTCTTTCCTTTGATACAGTTGAGGTCGATGGTCACACTGCTGACCATCCTTCCCTCGCTCAACGAATCTCCATGCATACCCCAGTTGAGATTGATTCTAATCATTTATAAGATCATTCATAACTTTAAGAAGAGCCTTATGAAACACCCCTTTCTTTCCTTTGATACAGTTTAGGTCGATGGTCACACTGCTGACCATCCTTCCATCCCTCAACGAATCTCCATGTATACCCCAGTTGAGATTGATTCTAATCGTTCATAAGATCATTCTTAACTTTAAGAACAACTTTATGAAACACCCCTTTCTTTCCTTTGATACAGTTGAGGTCGATGGTCACACTGCTGACCATCCTTCCCTTGCTAAACGAATCTCCATGTATTCCCCAGTTGAGATTGATTCTAAACGTTTATAAGATCATTCATAACTTTAAGAAGAGCTTTATGAAACACCCCTTTCTCTCCTTTGATGCAGTTTAGGTCGATGGTCGCACCGCAGACCATCCTTCCCTCGCTCAACGAATCTCCATGTATACCCCAGTTGAGATTGATTCTAATAATTCATAAAATCATTCAAAGAGCTTATGAAACACCCCTTTCTTTCCTTTGATACAGTTGAGGTTGATGGTCACACTGCTAATCATCCATCTGTCAACAAATCTTCATATTTACCCCAGTCGAGCTTGATTCTAGTTGTTCACAAGATCATTCATAGCTTTAAGAAGAGCTTTATGAAACACCCCTTTCTTTCCTCTGATACAGTTGAGGTCGATGGTCAATGATGTCGATGATCATTCTACCCTTGCTCAACAAGTGTATGACCCAGTCCCTCTTGTTTCCTATCATTCACAAGAAGATTGTTCACAACTTTACAACAGTTTCATGAAACACTCACTTGATTTCTTTGATATAGTTGAGGTTGAAGTTAATGGTGACGCTGCTGATCATTCTTCCCTTGCTAAACAAGTTTATAACCCAGTCGTTCTTGATTCCTGTCATTCACAAGAAGATTGTTCATATGTTTACAAACAGTCTCATTAAACACCCCCTTATTCCCTTTGATATAGCTGAAGTCATCAATTCCTGATCATCCATCCCTCGCTCAACACATGTCCATGATGAGTTTGATTCCAATCATTCCTAAGAGTAAGATCATTCATAACTTTGTGAAAATCTGTTTATGAAATATCCCCTTGTTCCTTTGCATACAGTTGAAGTCGATGGTCACACTACTGATCACCCATCCCTCGCTCAACGAATCTATGACCCTGGTGAACTTGACGATCCGGAACTCAGTCTCGGAAAGCATCGCAAACTTCTTACTTTTTCATCGTATATGGTGAGTCGTCTTTCATTTATTTTCATTTTAATGAAATGGAATACTGGCATGCACTTTAAGGGGGTTTTACCAAAACTGAAGCTGGGCTTTGAAACAGATTCTAAATGTTTTTGCCAATTCTCTTTTTCACCCAGTGTTAAAGAGGTGTATACTGATTACTTTTCATTGTCAATATAGGAAACATACATGTATTACCCTTTCAGTGCATGAATGACAGAAACTCAAACATTTGAATTAGCTAGGTCTCCAACAAGTGTCCAATATTCCAAGTGTAAAAGAAAATGTATAAAAAAATGATTTTTTTTTCAATCTATTGTATATGCTTGTATATGAAAATTGCAGGTTTCATTCTGCTGCTTTTCCATACATTGTCGTGACCATTCCACTGTTATTGGTAAAGTTCAATAGTAACTGTTATTTTTGTTTTCATCTACTTCCCAGGTATCTGTTGTGGATTACACCAAACCGTCAGAGCTGAAGAAGGAACTGAATAATAAATTCAAAGAACGATTTCCAAACATCGATCTTAGTCTGAGTAAACTACGAAGGTAGGAGGTGTTCATTGTTAGGATATTACAGTCAAACCTTTCTATAATGACCACTTGGGGGAAACATGGGCACGTCGTGGTCTAGTGGTTTTGACTCTTGCCTTTCAAACAGAGGGTCGTGGGTTTGAATCCTAGCCGTGGCGTGTTTTCCTTCAGCAAGAAATTCATCAACACTGCTGCACTCAACCCAGGGGAGGTAAATGGGTACCGGCAGGAAGTAATTCCTCAAAAAGCTGTGTGCACCTGAATCGGTAGCGTAGCTTAGCCAGGTAATAATAATTGCAGGTCCCGCTGGGAGAACAGTTTTGGGAATTAGAGTGGCTACCCTGAGTAAATATGCCATTATTATTATTATTATTATTAACATGAAAAATGGTCTTTGTGAACTGAGGCCTGTAACACAAGATGTTAGCAATTAATCGCAAGTTTTGATTTTCACTTTTATAGTACAGTGTAGTCAACGAAATCAATCGTGAATAATTGTACCACAGCAAAGATACTACAAGGGGAAGAGCGGACACTTCGGCGACTTTTCGAAATGCTTGATAAATGCTCATGGGAAAGAATGCCCAATATCGTTGAGTAAGTAAACCTTCACACATCGGCACGCTGCTGCTGTGTATAAAAAATTTGGGGAAAATGAGAGAAGGGATTTTGGAGAGGGCTCAAGGGCGGTGTATGGGAATAATTCCACCTTTTATTACCCAGAAAACTCTGAAATATATTCATCTCTAATTTAAGAAAAATCTTAAAGTGTAATAATTGTCTATTCCTTCACCCCTTCACCATTTCTCTCATATGTTTTGTACACAACCATATCGCGATACGCAAAGGTAAAAAAGGGTCGGTACTTACTCAATGCTGTAGGGCACTCTTCCCGAGCGTTTCATTACGCGGTCTATGTACTGTCCGATCTTCCCCTTGTAGTATCTTTGACCACAGTGATTGCTAAGCTTTATGTTACAGGTTCCTGTAATAGAACTTATGCATCAACATCATCGCACCGCCATCTTAGAGGCTGAATCCATTGCCTTGCGTGCCTTGCATGCCTTGGTGATCTGCAGCTCTTATCAACTCTGTTTATGCGTATTCCTATATCCTCTGAGGGAGGGCGCTATAAGATTATGATGTCATATGCATAAGGTCTATGTTTCACCACGGACTGCTTCCCGGGGGGGGGGGGGGGCACTCGACCAAAAAAGTGGTAGGGGTGTGCCGCGGGCGAGACAAAAACGGGGGCCTTGGAGCGGGCTAATTGTAAAAAGGAGGGTCCTCGGAACGGGCTTCGGAACTACAAATGTTTGTGAAAACGGGGGTCCTTGGAACGGATCGCCAGCGTGTGATGAGTACGTATGCATCCCAATGGAACGGGCATGCGTGCATGATGAAGCTAGCGCGGCCTCCGCCGGGTGCGCTCGCCCAGAGGTGATGGTCGGACAGCCCTCTGCGGCCGCTTTTCACCAAAATTGCAGCTCCTTGTAGCAGATCAATGCGACCGGAACGGCGTAACGAAAAATATGCGAAGCTTTGGAGCGGATTTTTTTCTCGATAAGAAGAAAATGCTATGCTTTGGAGCGGCTTTCTTTGTTCTTTTTCTCAATAAGACAAAAATGCTATACCTTGGAACGGAAATTTGAGTGTAAAAATGGGGGTCCCCTCCGCGGCACATACCCACTATGCATTATATACTGAGTGCCCCCCCCCCCCCCCCGGGACTGCTTTCAAGGTGACAAAACTCATGGTCTCTGTATACAGTTTGTCCTTCTGTACAGGGAGTATCTAAACCAAGTTTGGCCATGCGTACATACAAGTGTATGAGGCAGATTGATATTTTGTGCATTGGTGGATGGTACATGTATGAGCAATTCCATGAAAAAATTGAAAAAACGAATGACATAGTTTTTCAAAATTATATGGATGTACATTTCCTACAGAATTTACTTCTTTTTTTTGTGGGGGGGGGGGGTTGTTATAATAAAATCACCTCCTTGAGCATAGCCATGGAGAAGCCATGGAGAATATGTTTCACCAAACTTTTTTGGCAGCTGTTATTATTCAATATGAAAGCGCATTGGGATATTAATGAAAGTACATTCCTCAGAGAAATTGTTTTGGTTATTACTTTGATTAATTTTTCAAGGTTAAAACATGAAATAAAGGTTTCATACAATTCTTTTCTTGATCCATAATCCTTTGACATTACCAATGGTTATGTCTTTGTATCTTTCTTGCCAATTTAAAGTGTTAGGTGAACAAGGTTTCATGAAAGGGGTCATTCAGTCCTTGGATCTTAGCCATCACCTAGGCTATGTCTATCATATCTTGCTTTCTTCCTTGCCAATTTAGAATGTGAAATAAAGAAGGATTCAGACAAATGTTGATTCAGTCCTTGGATCTTTGCTGTCACCGATGTGTATCATATCTTTCTTTCTTTATTGCCAGCTTAAAACGTGAGATGAAGAAGGTTTCAGACAACTGTTCACTTGATCCGTGGATCTTGGCCGTCAGCTATGTCTATTTTGAGAAGCTTGTTATGCATCGGAAGATCAATAAGGAGAATCGGAAATCGTGCTCAGGTGAGGAGGGGAGAGAGTTTCATGAAAGTTCTGTCAGTGATTTTTCAATGAGAGGTGTTATAAGCTACTGCAAATCCTTGCACCCGATTGGCTGAAATCAAGTTAGTCAATTGAAATCTCTGACTTAACGTTTCATGAAATGCTCTCCATGTCATCAGATATTCTAATTCTTTGTCATGTGCATTATAAAGTCCACCATGACTATTAGATTGTGTTAGAAGATGATGGTAATATACTTGAAAATTAAAACATTGGATCAAAGTAGTAATTAAACAAGTTGATGTGTGTTCTCAATTTAGGATTAATTTATCCCTATATATCAGGAAATTCTTCCAAGCCAGTGGGGGGGGAGCTTATTTGATGATCATCACCCCCCCCCCCTCGATCATGAGTGCAACAGAAATTGGGGGAGCACATAATCTACAAAATTGTTTAGAAAATTGTAATTGTTAATTGTTCATGAATAACTTACATTCATTATATTTTAATGATTAATCAAATTGATTTGTTCATGAATTTATAATTCATAAATCTTTAAATAATGCTCCAACACTTCTTTTTCTTTTTCTATTGATTCTACATTTGTTCGACATTTGTAATTAGAACTTGTAATGATTGCATTTACTTTCTTGTGACACCCCTATAGAGATGAAATTTTAGTCGTATCTGACATTTGGATGTTTTCACTTAATGCTTTCGAAATAAATATGCTGATATAAATGATTTTAATTACACTGATTTGATCTTTTCCATCAGGTACTGCCCTTCTGCTTGCAGCCAAGTTGAACGATGTGAAAGGAGCTGATCTACAAAACCTTATCAAGGTAGGTTTCTTTACATCCTTTCACATATTGTTTATTATACCTTATATTGGATGTTCTAATTGAAATTTCTCTAAATTTGACCCATGAGGAACATCCATGATACACACCCCCCCCCCTCCCATCATCTAATCCCATACTGTTAAAAAGCAGTTCATTTATTAAAGAGTGATTGAAAAAACCTATCTAGGTAAATGCTTATTTTATTTTTTCCATCATTTACAAACTTTCCAATATATTGGATGATACGCAGCCAAGGTATACCGGTACACAATAAAAATCATGATTTTTTTATGAATTTGAACAAAAAACTGCTGACTTTGTTTCTATAATGGCTTGAATGTTCAATCTCTTATATTGATATTTAATTCTACAAAACATGCATTACTTAAAAAAACAAAAAAAGAGAATAATTTAATTAATTAGAAAAACATAAATGCATGACAAATTGCAGAACAATACAAAGCAAGAACCTTGAAGAAATACTCTCCCCAAAAAGCGTACATGCTGCCCTGGAGAGGGCTGTGCTGTGTCAGGTGCTGCCAGTGCTTCAGGTGATCCTGTGGTGGTATACTTGGTGCACTATATACAGAGTGCGGTGTGTGGGTGGTGCGTGTTTGTCCCCCTTCAGCATCTTAAGAGGATGAATGTGACCCTAGTCTAATTTCACCTACCATAATGTGAGGTTCGTTTGTTTCATTTTTCAGGAAATTGAGTCCGTGTTTCGGGAGAGCCTTAAGACCCTCATCGCCTTTGAGTTCCCGATCCTGGTCGCCCTGGAGTTCTCACTCCATGTCCCTGAACATGAAGTAATGCCCCACTACAAACGTATCATCCAACAATCATGACACCACAATTCACCAACACAGCTACACCTGGGGCGGTATTCTGAGGTCATTTTATCTTTAAAATTTTTCATTTTATCTCTTAAAATGAAATTGATATTCTCAGATTACATTTTATCTCTCAGATAAAATTTAAAATTTTATCTTGCGTATCTATGATGATACGCAACAGAGCAGTGGCTATGTAGACATACCCATCGCGTATCTGGCCATTGCAACGCGGGTGATGTGCTTGCACCCAAGTTACTTTGAAGAAAAAATAAAATAACCTTAAAAGAGGGTAGGGGCTATTTTATCTCCGCGACGTTGATTTCGTCAATATTTCTAGGTGAATAAACTCCAAATATTGGCATGAAAATTAAGAAAAATGATATATTCATTGAGAACAACACCTTAAAGTTATTCCTGTACAATCAGGAAGCATTTCATAAGACTTTTCTTGACTAATATTGTCTTTGAAATGATGCTTGAAAAGATGCGACATAGACTTCGAATAAAAATGAGAGTCTTGCCATTTTTGTTAAAAAGAAATCTCTGTAAAGACGCGCAAGCGTATAGTGCAAGCGTATTGAAGTCAATAAATTGACGCAATCTCACTCCTTCGCCACACCTAGCGGAATGGATTTCCATTGGTTGAGTGATATGAGAGAGCTATAAAAGCGCGTTTCTAATTGGATATTGATTGAAAAATAGGTGTGTCTTACGGAGATAAAATGAAGATAAAATTGTTCTCAGAATACCAATTCGGAGAGATTTTAAGGGTATTTTATCTCACTGATTTTAACGGAGATAAAATATTTTATTTCATCTGAGATAAAATGGATCTCAGAATACCACCCCAGGGCCCCGTCTTACAAAGAGTTGCAATTGATCTGATCAACCACAACTATGGAAAGCCAGCAACATCAACATTTAAAATGGCTGTTCGCTCAAAAATGTTTTCTAGATATGCTATAAATTCATATATTCATTGCTTTTTTAAATTTCAGTGTGCTTCTTTTTGTGTACAAAGGACATTGTGCAAATTTTTTTTAGAAAAACTATGACATCGATGGATTTCCATACAGTTTGTGTTGATCGGATCAATCGTGACTCTTTGTAAGACGGGCCCCAGTATACAGTTGCATTCAGATTTTAGCTGTAGCTGATGGGATTCAGTAAGACTGAGAATCTGATTTAGCAACTAAGAAAGGGTAACCAGGGTCTCATAACACAGAAGTTAGCGATTAATTGTACGATTGATTTTCATGATTGATTGCACATTGTAGTCAATGCAATCAATCATAGAAAAATTTTCTACAATCATTGCTAAGCTTTGTGTTACGGGCCCCAGTTGTTCCTATAGCCATGCATAAAAGCTCTATGAAATGTAACCCTGGTCTAACATACAGTATCTGAGCCTAGCTTGTAAGATTTTGTTGGCACTACATGTCATAATACAAAATGTTATGTTTCAAGTTGACAAGGGGACAGTCTTAACTTTGACTAGCCCATGTTGATATTAGACCAATTGATCATTGGACCAAATGGTAATTAGACCATTTTGAGTTTTAGACCAATCAGGGTTAGCCATACTGGTGCCAAAATGATCCAGAATCAGACCAAACAGTACGAGACTATAAAGTGGATATATGCCTGTACAGAATATGTAAATCGTGGCCGATATATTACTTTTGTACCCTCTGGTCAGCTCATTTTCCCGGCATTAACATTGTTGTATGCAAAATCTGATCAGCATTATTTGTTAGCAATGAAGTATTCAGAGTTGTAGTAGAGTTCAGAGACCATTATGCAGTATGTGCATGATATCTTTATGGTTTCATACACAGCAATATGCCTAACATTACCAAAATACATGTAAGGTTTTTTTTTGTACTGCACAAAAACTCTTAAAGGGTAATAACTAGCAAATATATTGAAGTCTATTCTGTATTTACAAGATAGATGAAATAATAAACATGGTCAGTATTCAATATTTGAATATAGTTGCACTCCCCAAAATTGTAGTTGGTTTTTTTAAGGTGATGGAATGTGAGTAACAGCATGCTGAGAATATCACAAGATGTAATGATAGCATCTGTCTGATTTCTTTCAAACTTGAAAATCCATCCTTTACAAACTTCAAGAATGAGTTAAGGATGACACCAGTTCCAATTTGGTAAGACCTTATTCTTTGCAGTACATCGTTTATAGTATAGTACGGAGATAAGACAAATTACGATACTGCACAATCATTAGACATGAAAAATATATAATAATGATAATAATAATAAACATTAATTTGTATAAGGCAGCTTTTATATGGATATATTCAGCTGCGCTTGTTCAGAGCTCTTTTTACTTATGTCTACACAGCATATTTTCTTAACTAAAGAGATATGTTTTCAATTTTGATTTGAAGAGAGTCAAGGATGGAGAGCTTCTTATGTCAATTGGCAGGTTATTCCATAGTTTGGGGGCAGCAAGTGCAAATTCAGCTTATATTATTTTCAGTTCGGTATAAAATTAAATATGTGCTTAGCATAGCAATTACTAATAACAAAAATTGGGGATGGGTAAATGAGTATTTGGAGGGGGTTTGATATAATCCACAAACATGTATCAATATTTTGATTATTGAGATCCATAGAGACGATATTGAAATGTAATGTTCAGGTGAGGTACTGCATATACCAGGTACACCAGGCGTTATGGAATATGGAATATGGAATATGGAATATGGTTATGGAATATGCTTCCTCTCTCACTTCGCTCCATCAAGACATGTACTACTTTCAGAAATCACCTTAAGACATACCTATTTAAATTGTAGCTGATTTTTAATTGATTTTGTTGTATTCCATTTATGATTATAAGAAAGACGATTCATCCCTTCCCGTTCTCTGGCTGTTCATGTGGGACCCGGTGTCCTCAGATTGCTAGAGCTCCTGTAAGTTATGTACTGACTGGGTTTACCCCTTAAATTGTCAGTGAACGGGGCAGCTAGAGGGCACTGGGTTCCGCATGATGATGGGCTGATGGATGGGTTGGGGTGAATGAAGCAGATGTGAAATTATTATTCTTACATTGTACTTGTTCATGGTTCTTGTGTAGTATTTATATAAATTTCTATAAAATCTCATTTTTCCATTGTAAAAGAGAACTGTTGCTCGGCTAGCGCCATGAGCGTCTGCTGACGGTGTGCGCGCTCTACAAATATACGCTATTATTATTATTATTATAACATACATGTATTCAGAGAAAAGGTAACATCTTAATCAACCATCTTCAGGATGAAACTAATATATGCGCTTAGACACGTCGTTCCGATGTATGAAGTGCTATATAAAAGCGGATTATTATATTATATGTAATTTTTAGTATATATGAATATGAGCACGTTCCAAGTCCATCTCTTGTCTTGGACAAATTGAGTATAAATCATGGGAAGGTGTTGTCTATATTAGTTCTTGTGTATGCACAACCAAAATTCTGTTTACAATGTGCTTTACAATATCAACAGAAGAGATATCAAAACAAAATGTTCAAAATTTGAATAGCAATATGCATTTTTTTAATATTAATTTCATTTATTTTCTTTCCATTTTTCACATACAAATAAAAAATACATAAATACAAATACATAAATACAATTACAAACAAAAGTAAGGACCTTACATTTGCAACAATTGGGTAATGTAAATTATATGAACAAAATACAATACTTATATCATCATTTTATAAAACTAACATTCTTGAAAGTATGAGTATTCGTGTGTATGTAAAAAAAGAAAGGGGTGAAATGAAAAGAGAGACCAGCTGAGAAGCATGGCTTGTTGGACGCTGATCTCTCGAATACCTAAATAATGTAAATAACGTAATATAATTTGGTAAATGATCATTCAAATCAAAGGAACGTAAATAGTAGGATAATCGCTGAAAGTGTGGAAGATAAATGCATGGTCATGGTCATGGATGATAAAAAAAAATTGCTTATAGTTGAAGATTTTTGTTAAAATGAAAAAAAAACATTTGTAACTCTTTGCATGCTTAAATAAAAATAAAACATTTGTAACTCTTTGCACGCTTAAATGACAAATGTAAGTTCATATAGTAAACCAGCTTGTATAAAATCTACACAAGGATAAGTTCTATTAATTTTACCCCTGAATTCTAAATGAATGAAAAACTTGCCAAAATCCTCCTTTGACATTATACAACAAAATTTCATTTTTAATTTCATTTTTTGATTACCCTAAATAAGCTATCATGGGTTTATGCTACAGTAACACCAATAAAAGCAACTCTAGAATGATTCAAATTTATTATCTTATTTTGAATGACATAGCATCAGTTGGTTTGGTGTCAGTTCGGTTTGGGTGACTGTAATATCGGGTCATTCTTATAGCCATGTCTTCAATTGGACATTATAATTCGAATGTGTAGAGAGAGTAGATGATTGTTGCAACAAGTAAAAACAGATTATATGTATGTTGTAAATTTGTACATATATCAGAGAAATGCCAGCTATTGTTAATAAGTGCAATATTTATGTTTTGCTATAAAATGTTTGTTATGTGAAGCAAGAAGTTCTGACTTCCATGAATAAAACGAATCATATGAAAAAAAAATCGAACCAGACTTATCTATGATGCATGGCTGTACACGTATGTCCTTTCTCCCATTTCTTTTATTTTTGGAAAATACTTCAGACCACTTTAACTATTCAGTGATTTATGACTCATGTCATAGCCATACCACTCAAAACAGGGGGATAGTCGGTAAGCCCCCCGCCCATGGAAATGAGTAATTAAATAATATAAATGAATTTAAGACTGAATGAACGAACGAATGAGCGGATCGATGGATGAATAAATGAGAGAGTGAGTGAGTGAATGAATAAATAAGTACGTAAATATACAAACAAGCAAAAGAAGGATAAATGAAATTATGATTTTGAAAATAAAAGTGTAATGAATAAATCACGAAGATGTGTTAGTGAACTGATCTACCAGCTGGCATTGCATAACATATGTAAAATTGCCTTTCTCCATTCTAGATACCGAGCGCCTAACAAAAAGGCAGAAGGTCCAATTTTGATAAGTCTTTGGTATGCCTCGGCTGGGGATCGAATCCTCGACCTCGCGTTCATGAGGCAGGCGCTCTTCCACTAAGCCACGATGCCCGGTAAATAATAAGAAAGTTCCTTTAAAATTCGCAAGGAATCGATCACGTTATCCACTATTTCTTTTGTAAATTGTGATATGAAATAATAAATAAAGTATCATTTTTTTCACTCATGATGTCAAGCAAGGCTTGATTCCTCCTTACAAAAATTGTGCCCTTAGGATTATCTGTATTTAGCAAAAAAACTATGTAATTATTATTGTTATTATTGTTATTATTATTATTATTACTATTATTTCAATTATTATATCAATTATTGTGGTGATCATACCTTAAATTATTGAGGGGATGATAGCATAGATCATCCCCCAACCTGAAATAGTGGGGATGTATCCCCACCCCCCCCCCCCCCGATCAACTTCCATGATTACTTTGGCATAAACGTGGAAATGTTACTATATTACTCTATCACCAACATCACCTCACTATCACCATCACGACCATCATTATGTCATCATCATCACCACCATAATCATCATCATCTTCATCATCACAATCGTCATCAATCATCATCATCATCACCACCACAATCATCATCATAATCGTCATCAACATTACCATTATGTCACCATCATCACCACCACCACCATCATCATAATCATCGCCATTACCAATACCACCACCACCACCATAATTATCATCATCACCACCACCACCACCAATCCACCACCATCATCATCATAATCGTCATCACCATCATCATAATCATCACCACCACCAATCTACCACCACCATCATCATCATCGTCGTCGTCGTCGTCAACATTACCATTATTTTTCTCTATTCATTCAGATCAACATGTTTCTTGGTTGTGACTTGCCCTTTGAATCTGTCTCTTCATGTTCCCTTTGATTTTCTCAATTTTTTAGAGATTATAATACACCTGTCAATATGCTAGAAAACTGTAATAATAGAACGTAATCGGGTGGGCAGCTGCAGAGATATATATTTTGTTTCCTTTTTTTTCTTTTCATTATGTCACGGTTGTTTGTAAAATGACACACTTTTCTTGCATTTACCCTCCCCCCCCCCCCCTCCAACTCTTCTGAATATGACAACTAGATCTTTCATTTGTAATACTCTATGTTATTCTATCACCAACATCGCCTCACTATCACAATCACGACCATCATTATGTCACCATCATCGCCATTACCACCACCACCACCACCATAATTATCATCATCACCACCACCACCAATCCACCACCATCATCATCATCACAATCGTCATCACTATCGTCATCATCATCATAATCATCACCACCACCATCATTATCATCATCGTCGTCGTCATCAACATTACCATTATTTTTCTCTATTCATTCAGATCAACATGTTTCTTGGTTTGGACTTGCCCTTTGAATCTGTCTCTTCATGTTCCCTTTGATTTTCTCAATTTTTTTGAGATTATAATACACCTGTCAATATGCTAGAAAACTGTAATAATAGAACGTAATCGGGTGGGCAGCTGCAGAGATATATATTTTGTTTCCTTTTTTTTCTTTTCATTATGTCACGGTTGTTTGTAAAATGACACACTTTTCTTGCATTTACCCTCCCCCCCCCCCCTCCAACTCTTCTGAATATGACAACTAGATCTTTCATTTGTAATACTCTATGTTATTCTATCACCAACATCGCCTCACTATCACAATCACGACCATCATTATGTCACCATCATCGCCATTACCACCACCACCACCACCATAATTATCATCATCACCACCACCACCAATCCACCACCATCATCATCATCACAATCGTCATCACTATCGTCATCATCATCATAATCATCACCACCACCATCATTATCATCATCGTCGTCGTCATCAACATTACCATTATTTTTCTCTATTCATTCAGATCAACATGTTTCTTGGTTTGGACTTGCCCTTTGAATCTGTCTCTTCATGTTCCCTTTGATTTTCTCAATTTTTTTGAGATTATAATACACCTGTCAATATGCTAGAAAACTGTAATAATAGAACGTAATCGGGTGGGCAGCTGCAGAGATATATATTTTGTTTCCTTTTTTTTCTTTTCATTATGTCACGGTTGTTTGTAAAATGACACACTTTTCTTGCATTTACCCTCCCCCCCCCCCCTCCAACTCTTCTGAATATGACAACTAGATCTTTCATTTGTAATACTCTATGTTATTCTATCACCAACATCGCCTCACTATCACAATCACGACCATCATTATGTCACCATCATCGCCATTACCACCACCACCACCACCATAATTATCATCATCACCACCACCACCAATCCACCACCATCATCATCATCACAATCGTCATCACTATCGTCATCATCATCATAATCATCACCACCACCATCATTATCATCATCGTCGTCGTCATCAACATTACCATTATTTTTCTCTATTCATTCAGATCAACATGTTTCTTGGTTTGGACTTGCCCTTTGAATCTGTCTCTTCATGTTCCCTTTGATTTTCTCAATTTTTTTGAGATTATAATACACCTGTCAATATGCTAGAAAACTGCAATATTAGAACCTAATCGGGAGGGCAGCTGCAAAGATATATATATATATATATATTTCATTTTCTTCTTTTCATTATATGTCACGGTTGTTTGTAAAATGACCCACTTTCCTTGCATTTACCCCCCCCCCCTCCTGAATATGACAACTAGATCTTTTATTTGTAATTTCGATTATATCGAAGTGGATTAGTACACTTAGGAAATAGGATGGCAGTCTTATTATATCTGACAAACAAAGAAATACATTGTTTAGGTAGGCTAAAAGCTGAAGAGAATGGGAGAAAGAGAGAAAACTTCTTTTTTCAGGAAGAACAAAACATATCCAATTATAATGCATATGTTGTGCACAACCAAGTTCGATATGAAGGGTGTTAATTTACATGAATATATAAAAAGTATTACAAAAAACAGGAGACATTTTCAAAACGTTTCGGTACAAAACATGTCAGCAAAATATTTGTGGAGGGTGTGAGACAAAGAGGACGAGAGAAACCGAGAAAGAGTGGGAAGACTGTTAATGGTACACAGAAAAACAATATGGAGACGAAAAAACAAGAAGAAATACATTTATTAAATTGATACAGTTAAAGAAACACAAAATGTACGTTTTGATTTAATATCAGGAGGATATCAAGGAAAATTAAAATACAAAAACGATATGGGGGATGGTGAAATGAAAAGGATATTTTTATGTTGTCATCGAAATCACCTTTCCCTTCTGAGAAGATTAATTTCGCCAATCCATATAGAATTCTAAATTAGGAAATGGTTATGTGTTGATGAATTTTATCTTAAAGCAAAAAAAGAGAGAGGGGGAGAAAGAAAGTAGAGGTTTGTGTTAAGAAGGAAGGGACAGACAAGGGTTGGTGTTTAGAAAAATAGAGAGAGAGGGAGAGAGATAAGAGGAGATGGAGAAAGAAAGAGAGACATTTATATACGGTAGGATTTGATATCATTATTGGTGGCCACATCTGTTCAACTTGCAAATATCTTGATCTCATTATGAAGTAATCATCACTTCTGTAATTGTGTTACGTCACTCTGACGAAGACATGGTTGCACGTTTCTGCCATCCGTCTTTCTTCGTCTTTCTTTTATACCCCTCTGTTGTTTCCTTGCCCCCTCATTTTGCAATTCCCATGGGAGTAAGACTAACACCTCCCCCTTCTTTCTCTCTCTTTTTTATCATTTATCTATCTATCTACCTACCTACCTACCATGGGCGGAAATCTGTCCCGAAGGGTATGGGGGACAACAGCCTTCGCCAATTGGGGGGGGGGGGCGAAAAATGTTTTCAGCCAAATGTTAATCCCCGATCGGCCGCTTGAAGGTAATTTTGTCTGTTTCATTGAAGGAGTAGTCCTCAGGGTCACTTTTTAGCTTTATTCTTATAAATCAACATAAATGTATAATATCATTGTCCTTATTTATATAATGCGAGCGCGGAGCGTGAGCATAATTTTTTGGGCAAATTTGTGTATTTTTTCCTAAAATTTGAACATTCTGGGCAATGTTTGTTATCCTGAAAAAGATGTATATACAACTATAAATATTTACTACGAACGCGAAGTGCGAGCAGAGGTTAACTGATGGAAATGGTACCTGTTAAAGACTGTTTGCAGTTAGCCATGAAGACGTTACATATTTCAACAATCAAAATAATGCTGAATTTTTTGAAATTTTTACCCAAAGACTGGAAATTCTAAGCACTTTTTGTAAAACTTAAACATATAATAGGTATAATACTAAACAATTTATGCGAAGCGCGAGCGAAAAATTTTGAGATTTAGACCTATGAACGAGAAACTCTATTCATGTTTTTTAAATCATGAAAAGGTTGAGTAATTGGGGGTCTTCGAATTCCTTACACCCGGTCCTTACATTAATAATGCGAGTGCAAAATGCAGACAGAAAACGTTCATATACCATTTATACGTTTAATTTGAATCGATCGAAAAGGTACTTGTTAAGGACTGCTTGCACTTAGTCATGAAGACGTTACATATTTCAACAATCAAATAATGCTAGCACGAATCGCGAGCTGAAAATTTTTGACATTTCTACAAAAAGAATCGAAAATTTTAATCAATTTTTGTAATCGTGAACAGGGTAGCTATATAACTAAACAATTGATGCGTGAGCAGAAGAATTCGAGATTTAGACCTAAAAACGTGACACTCCACTCATGTTTTGTAAATCATGAAAAGTGTGACTAATAGGGGATCTTTCTACATTAATAATGGATAAAAACTGGATAATGATTGAAATAGAGAACAAGTTGAATATCTGAATAAACATGCGCGTGTTTCAGATTTAGACCTAGAATCTCGGCATTCTACACATCTATCAGCGAGCGCGGAGCGAGCTTAAACTATTTGATATTCCGATCTGAAAAAAGAGTCAATTTTAGCTGTATATTTCAAGCACTTTGTAGGAAAATTGTGAGGTGGATATGGATCATTAAATTAATATCTTATTTATTAATGCCTAATGAGGGCGAGAAATCTGATGATATTATGGCCTGAAAACTGGACTTTTCAAGCACTTTAGTAATTATGAACAGAATGCATCAGTTAAAATATTTTTAACCATTAATGCGAGCGCAAATCGCGAGCCAAAATCTTTGATAAGCTCTCATGAAAATCAATATTGAGACATACATAAATCGCCAATCAAAATGCGAGTAGCGCTATCTGCTACGTTTTGACAATCAGACTTGAAAAGGGATATTTTTCAATACTAAATGGAATACACAAAAATAATAGGTTCTGAATAAATCGAATTTTGCAAGCGCTCAGTGCAAGTAGAAAATATCAATATTCAGACCATAAAGCTGTCTCTTTTACAGAGCACTTTTTGAAAAATCAGTTTGTAAATCACACAAAATAATGAAAGTTCGATTTCCGAGGTGAAATGTATAATGTATATTGACTTCCAAACTTGATCTACAGTGCGTATCAAAAAAAAATTACACTTTGAAAAAGCCCTGGGAATTAAAAAATATACAACATGTGGGTAATTTTTTCACATATAATCTTGGGTTTGGGTCTCATCTATCCAATGAAAGTAAAAGTTTTGACGGAATGTTACACTTGAATGAGCACTGTCCATTTTTGTAAAGCTCGCAGAAATCTGTTTGCGCAGAAATGCTTGTTTTCACCGCTGTGTCAAGGGGAAAGGGCAAAATCAAACTTACCCTGCTGAACATTTCTCATACATTTCCCTTGCACTTTTAGTCAATTGAAATAAAACGGATACATTCAAGCATTTTGTAACAATTTTGCCACCCAAATTGAAATTTCAACACTTAGTAAGCACAACCTTTACCCTTTTTGTGCCAGCTGGATCTGAGGACATAACTGAATCTGAACAAAAGTTTATATCAGACATCTCCAGCATTTTTTCACTAAGTTTTTATCATTTAAAGTGGGTTTACATTTCATTTTTCATTTAATACTTGTTTCTCCACACTTTTCCCAAGCTTGACAATGATTAACAAAATGAAAATCAAGCCTAAGCCATTTCATGTAAATCACAGCTCAGTGTAAAGCAAATATCGTCACGATGGCCTCGATGTGTGGGGGAGTGGGGTGGGGTGAAATGCACTTTTTGAAGTGTTTTGGGCAAAGAAACAAGTCAAGAAAGGTAAAAGATATCTTCAAATCAATTTTACTAGCTAAATTCCACTTGTTCTTCATGATTAAGGTCTACTTTTATTCGCATAACTATTTCAAAGTTCTGCGCAAATCATTTTTCACTAACTTTTCAAAAGTAAGTGGTGCTCACTCAAGCAGAAATATTTTTCGACAGTTATATTGTCATTTGCTTAAATGGATCTGTACCAATGTTCAAATGTGGAAAAATCTTCAGGATATTACAAGTGTATACTTTTACAGGATTTTTTCAAAGTGTAAACTTTTTTTTGATACGCACTGTATAAGCTCCATATTGAAAAATCATCTAACAGGCAATGCGAGCGCGAAGTGTGAGCGAAAATTTTATATAGTGACATGAAATATTCTTTTTATTTTCCAAGTCTTCCCCTCATCTTATTTTATTCACTCTGGAAAACTTGACAAGCAAAAAATAAACAAAGGTTTTCACTCAAAATGTAAGGTCATTTAGTCCAAAATACATGTATTATTTCGAATGTGAATGATGCATTTTTCTCCATCATAAAAGACCAAAAATAGTAGGGGGGACATTTGATATTGTGTCCCCCCTACTATTTTTGGTAGGGGGGACACGTCCCCCCTGTCCCCCCTGGGATTTCCGCCCATGCTACCTACCTATCTTTATATCTATCTATATCTGTAAGTATCTACCTACCTATCTATCTACCTATCTCTCTCTTATATATATATATCTCTCTGTCGATCACTTTCTCCTCTTCCTCTTTCAATTCATCTCCCTCATTCTTTCCCAGTCTCTTGTACACAGCCCCCTCCACAAACACACACACTGCCACATCTAACGTACAAGCTTGGCAGTATACATGGGGGCTGTATGACATCGATGCATGAAATATCGCATGTGATAGGGAGATGCAAATGTGCGGATTCAAAGATTTTTGTTTCTTAATTGAAATAGAACAGATATGTGATATAATACTTTGGCTGGATATAAGCCATATAAAGATGCAAGTGAAAAAGTCAACAGACTCGTTACGGGTATCAACAACACCGATTTTCAAAGAAAAGGGTGGTTTTGAAAGACTGGTCAATGTTCAATCGCGGGGTCAAACGTATTTAGTGTATATTTATTTTTCCAAAGCTTTTTCCCCGGGGTCATATTCTGGCGAAAACTTGTTTAGGGGCCAGTATGTGTAAATAAAGCCCGCGAAAAACTTGTTTAGGGTGTTATTTTGCACACAGAGAAAAGCTTGTTTAGGGGGTGTTTGGAAATAATTTGGTCACGCATGTGTACAGCAGTACATTTGACTGCCCCCCCCCCCCCCTCATCCACCAGCCCTCCCTCTTCCTCGTCTGGTGTGTACAGCCATGCACACTCGCCCTCATTCGGCCTACTTTCCCCGCTGATCCTTGCTCCAGCCTTCCAGACATGACTATCTTCATGATGATCCAAGTAAACCCCTTTTCCTAATCCTAATGCATCTTTGATGTAAAGACCCTGTTTTCTACTGGTAAATTTCGTGTTCTTCGATAGGCCTATTCTTAACATTCCATGTTCTTTGATGTCGTGTAAAACCATTATGCAAAAGGAATCAACTGAAACCCTTAAAAAGACGTTTACGTTTCCATGCTGAAAATAAGTGCTTAGGAAATAAATGCTAAACATCGCGAAAATGTACTTTAATGGGTATATTTTTCCACTTAAGAACAATGTTGTTTCATATGATTTTGATTTAAATTTCATGATTTTTATGTCTACTAGGCCCTCTATTTCAGTTATTTGAATTTTCGGAGCAAAATTATTGTGCATTTTCAATGACTCTCCTGATTTTTCCGCGGAACTGGGGAATCTACAGCCTAATCATGATTATTTCAACCAATGTAAGAATTATAAATAAAAATAATGAATAACATATAAGCTCACGCCTAACATTTTTGTTAGAAAAGTCAACTCTTACAATATCAAAATGTAGTCACTCTTAGGATAAAAGTTCTTATATAGGGTTCTATGCATGTCCAGTTTGAACCCTATACCATGTTTACCGATAAACGGTGAGTAACCTTTAAATGTTCCAAAAAAAGATACTTTGAATTGCCTTAAACAGTCAACTGGGGACCTTTTTAGGTTCTTAAAGATGCATTTAAAGTACTTGAACACGTAACGAACCTTTCTCGGAACGAGATACATGTAAAAGGATTCGCATATTCTTTATAGGAGTGTAGGTACATCATAAAACATGTTCATGATGACTTGTTTCGTCGAAATAATCCGAATTATCTGACGATACCGACAAGATCGCTCCAACATTTTCTCTACTTCCCCTTTCTCCTTCAATATTTGATCACCGTGTTTAACTTTGAGATCAAGCACACACTGCACAGTGTCATCCGAGCAAGCGCGACCATGCATTCGTCCGTGCAAGCAAGCATCTAGCAGCAGCCGACCGCCAAAATGCAGTTTACCGATTCACGTCACCGATAAACGGTTTGTATCGATCGCTGCCCTGTCGTCTGCGAGTGCAGCTGACAGCTAGAGACCAAGACTGGCTGTCCGACGAATATAGAATTATTAGGATATACGCAGGATTTAAACAATTCCCCAGAGAGCATTTGTCTCCCCTTCTCTTTCCCTCCCCCTCTCTCCCCTCCCTGTAATGCTCTCTCTTCTCCCCCCCCCCCTCTCTCTCTCCCTCTCTCCCTCACTCTCTTTATCGCACTGTTATTATCTTCTGCATGCGCTCCTCGCCCAACATGCTCTAATCATGAAAATTGTATTAAAATACGAACTGAACGAATATGCCCTTCTAGACAAGAAACATAATTATCTATGTATTGCGGGAAAAGGGTGATATAAAGAAAATGACCTTTAACCAGGGGCTACAGGGGCAGGAGCGCCCCTTCCGCTATTTCTCAAGTAGTGAAAATGAAAAAAAAAAAGTAAAGGAAAGCGTGAAATGATGAAGAAATAGAAGAAAGAAGACTATAAACAAGTGAAGTCGTAATTCAATTGAGAAAAGATGACATCACGGTTAAGTCGCCCCCACCCCTTATTAGAATACCCTAGTGCCATTCTGCCATCCCTGATTTCAACATAACTTTGTTCTTATAAAATCAGCTGAAAATGTTTCATAATTAAATTGTCTAACTTATTCAAAGTAGATCCATTGCTTTCATCATTAAAGACATTAATCTAAGGTATATGTGTACATATCCTTTAAATATCTAACTCCTGCAGTCCATTTTTTTCTAAAACCACTAAAACGAAAATATTAAATGGTATTTCTATTTAATCCCCTCTTGTTTTTTATCGTACTTGTGAAGTCGTAATTCAATTGAGAAAATATGACATCACCGTTAAGTTGACCCCCCCCCCTTATTAGAATATCTTGGTGCCATCCCTGATTTTAACATAATTGTTCTCATAAAATCCGCTGAAAATGTTTCATAATTAAATTGTCTAATTTATTCAAAGTAGATCCATTGCTTTCATCATTAAAGACATGAATCTAAGGTAGATGTGTACATATCCTTTAAATGTCCAACTCCTGTCCATTTTTTCTTAAAACCACTAAAACGAAATATGAAATGTTATTTTAGTCTAATCCCCTTTTATTTTTTTAATCGTACTTGTAGAATGAACAGTATATGTGGAATTAATAAGCACACTATCTTAATTAACATAGAAATCTACCATAGATGTGTACATGAATATGGTTCCCATTTCCCAACATAAGTTCGCCCCAGAAGAGGAATGGAGAACAGAACAAGAGGAACCTTTACACAGAAAACATGGAATGGTAACGAGAAAAGGGAAATGGAGAAACAAAAAATAGTAAGTGGGCGGGGTGGGTAAGATTGTATGCAACGATGGCGGTTCAAGAACAACCAATCCGAAATTGCGCTCTCATTCAGAGCGCGCCAAGTGAGACGACGAAAAAACATCAGTACAAAAAAAAAGCGAGTACTCGTGTGTGCAATCGTTGGACCACATAGAGATAGATGCACCAAAACTGTCGTCTGCTACGTAAGCGAAGCGATAGGTGATCATTAATCGTCTAAGTAACGCAAATGTTCTTTATTTGATGTGTACGTTTTTACAGAAAATGATACAATAAGTTTACTTTGATATCTAACTTAAAAACGTGAACTTTATGATGAATTCTTTATTTGTAACGCGGTTTCTTGACCTGTTTCGACTATCGGGAGGCGACGAGAGCGTTCCGTTTGCCAAGCAAGATGCAACGGAGCTTACTGTCATACCGGGAGCCGACAGCAGCGGCGATAGCGACGACTCCCCTACGGAAGAGAACGGGAAGCCACCAGGAGGCCTGCGGGGTCCTGGGAACGGAGCCGCTGTGAAGGAGCGCGGAGTGGGGTCCAAGCCCTCGGGGGAAGGGGATAACGCTAACATCGTCAGAAAGCAAATCACCGCGTGGGATGCTGGCTGGAACGTGACTAACGCCATACAGGTAAGATGATAAAGAACACAGATAAACAATCGAATACATCGAAAACATCATGTGATGAGTCCTTCATCTCCAGCTGAAGTGACCACTTATTTCATGCATGTTTCTAATTTTGAAGTCTCTGGCAAGGTCCTTCAAGTCGGGCGTAGCTTGGAGACAAAACACTTGACACGGACTTGTGAGTTTCCGTCGAGCTAAGCACTTGAATAACTGTTTTTATTTCAAGCTCTCAGAGTGTTATCTGATTTGATTTCCAAGTAAAAATAGAGTGATAAGTAGGCCTAACACATACAGAATATGAAAATTTGACATTATGTTAGACAATGACGTATATATCGGGACTGGAGCATCATGGACGGGGGGGGGGGGGGTGAGAGAAAATGAAAGAAAAAGGGTAAAATGCGGGGCTTGTTTAATACACCAACATTTTAAATCCCGAAATGTATCAAAGAATCAAATTTTCATTAGGTTAATGGTAAAGAAATCTTCCGTTTTATACGCTATGCTGTACCCCCTCCCTCAAATATGTTGTCATTACGCCACCACATTTTGTAGGTCCTACTGAGGTTGTACACTCTAGGCCTATAGTTCGCTATAATCTTTTTAAAATATACTCGATGTTATATCATATGACTTTGAAGAGCATCATATTGTATACTACTGGAGGGAATAATCACCCGGGTTCCGTCTTATGAAGAGTTACAATTGATCCGATCAACCTGAAATGTATGGAAATCCATTAGTGTCATATTTTTTCTAGGGAATTTTTCAGGAAATTTGCGCAATTCCCTTTGTAAACAAAAAGAAGCATTCTAACTTTTAAAGAAAACAATGAATATATGAATAAACAGCATATATTATCAAGAAAATGTTTTGAATAGACATGCATATTAGATGTTGACGTTGCTGATTTTCCCGAGTTGTCTTTGATCGGATCAATCGCAACTCTTTGTAAGACGGGGCCTTGGATTTATCATTTGAAAAGTGGGGTTCATTCTTTATGGATTTGACTTTTGGTAGTTATAGCATTTAGAACATTCCCCCCCCCCTCCTACTCTCTTTCTCTCTTCATCTTTATTCCCTTTCCCATTCGGTCGCCACTATTCGGAGTGAGTGTTATTGCGCGTGTGTGTGTGTGTGTGTGAGGGTGTATGTGGATGTTTGTGGGTGCGCGCAAACATGTGCGTGTAGAAGAATATGTGCATCAGGGGAGGGAGTACTTACCAGTGAAAGTGGTCTGGGGCGTACCTCGCAACTTCCGTATGTTTTTTTTTTTCGGACTGTTGTTATATGAACTGACCATCCCAAAGAATAATTTATCTAGTCATGCGAACAAACAATTGATGAAGAAGAATATGGCTCACCATAATGATTTATTTTCTCGATTAACAATAAGCATGATATCCCACCATGATATCCGTATTACATGCTCCTTCATAATGGCATAAGCTGGACTGGAGAAAGCAAAACGGGGTCAATTTACAGTAAAAAAAATATGATAATAATAATGATAATATTCCGCATTCATATAGCGCATAACACATTGGAACGACGTCTCTAGGCGCTTTACAGATATATTATTACCACGGTCATCGGATCCTTGCATGCCCGCATACAATGTATGCACCTTCACCACTCCCTGGGAGCATTCCAACAAGAGTTCCAGGACTCGATTGCTAGGCATACTACTTAGGCTTTCGCATCATATCTGGTACCCAGTTAACACCTGGGTGGATTGACGCCTTGCCAAAGGACGCTAGGCCATGGTGGGATTCGAACACACGACCCTCTGATTACAAGGCGAGAGTCAGAACCGCTACACCACGGCGCTTCCACTATATATATACATGTATTATGAAAAAGTGGACATTACCGGGAATAATCAGCCAAAAGGCCGAGAAACTAGTGACTAAAATGAGTAAACCGTATCGCTCACCCTTGTCGAAGACGAAGAGGAGGCCCAGGGCAGCGTGTATGATGAAAAAGATGTATTGAAGATGATTTAACATGATAGCTGTAATGCTTCAGGGAGTGTTTGCGTCAACAAGGGATGTGAGGAGGGAAGTGGGACAGTGTGGGCTATCTACACTGCAAAACTTCGGTGTTGATTTAACATCAGCCCGGAATCCATATATATCCACACCAGAGAAGTGTTAAACAACACCAGTTTCGTTTTGGTCTAACACCAGAAAGGTGTTTATACAACACCAACACCAATTAGTATTAAAACAGCATCGATTTGATTCCTAACTGGTGCTGTTTCAATACCGGAGATTTTGCAGTGTATGCGAGATAGATAGTGAGAGAGAGAATGATAGAGAGGGGAGAGGGGGGGGGGTAAAAACTTCAAATAAGAATTATGTATGAATAAAGAAATAAGTCAATACACACCTTTTTGCATAATGTGACCATGTGGAGGGTTATGTGCGTGTGCGGTTATGTGATGTTAGAGGATGGATGTGCGTGTATGTGTTGGGTGTGCGAGGATGTAAGTGCGAGTGTGTGAGTTTCGTGGATGTCAGAGTGAGAGTGTGTGGTGTGAGTTTGTAAAGACCTGCTTCTGGGGACATTTTCTCACATTTTACACACCAACTGGGGACGTCCCCGGTCCAGATAACCATGCCAATCGATTCTTCATCTCATTTTAAAGGAGAATGAAACTCTTGGAGCAAGTTAGCTTTTGTGAAAGCAGAAAAATCAAAGAATAAGATCAACAAAAGTTTGAGTAAAATAGGACTAGCAATAGAAGAGTTATGAGCATTTGAATGTCGAGATCACTAATGCTATGGAGATCCTCCTATTGGCAATGCGACCAAGATCTATGATGTCACAGATTAACAACTCTCCCCTTGTGGACACTGAAAATATACCCCAAAACATCTCTTTTTGCTCATTCTAATCATATGACAAACGATTCATCAATGATATAATGTTGTGAAACCTCTGTACTTGTCCTCTCATAAAGAGAACACCTCACCTTGTGATAGACTCTATAAAAGTGAGAATATAAGTGAAATAAGTTCTAAAGTAATGAGGGAGTTGTACGTGTGTGACATCACAGATCTTGGTCGCATTGCCAATAGGAGGAACTACATGGCATTAGTGATCTCAATATTCAAATGCTCACAACTTTCTTATTATTCATTCAATCTTCCTCAAACTTTCAACAATATGTTTCTTTGATTTTTCTCTTTGATATGGATTCAGCTGGTTTCAAGGGTTTCATTCTCCTTTAAACCGTTTCATATTTTTTTGCTTTGCTTTGCTTCCATTTATTTCTGCGTTCAAAAACACAATACAAAAATATTTACAATTACAATATACAAAATAATTCACAATATAAACAATGTAGTCATATTACATAATGAATACAAATAAAGATGTGAGTATAAATTAATCTATTATAAATGTAAACATATATATATATAATGTAATAAATGAACGCAGGAGACCGCCATCGTGAGCGGTTAGGCTTGAATTGATGGCGGCCTCATAAAAAGATTCGTGACTTAGATTGATATTTACTGGTCAAGTGGGTGCAGTGCAGTTGCAGGTGCTGGTGCTGTGTATAGCAGTTAAGTAAAATCAGAATATTAAATAGCGAATGTGGATATTTGAGTGAATGTTTTAATTTGGAGCGAGGGGTTGATAAGATTGAATGATTGAATTCTTTAGAGTGGCTTTTAATGAGTATATGGTTGAACAAGTTTTAATATTGTTTGGAAGATCATTCCAAATGTCTGGACCATGATGTCGAATTGATTTAGAGGCAATTAACAGTCTGGGGTTAGAGAGATTAAAGTTTCCGGATATGCGCGTTGGGTAAGTATGGACAGAACTATTAAATTTAAACATGTTATCAAAAGACGAAGGAAGCAGATTGTTGATATATTTAAACATAATTATAGCTATTTGAATAGTATATAAGTCGGCAATTTTTAATGTCTTTTGTTTAAAAAATAAAGGATCGGTGTGAGCCAAATAATGTGATCCTGTACAATGCAAATTGCTCTTTTTTGTAATTTAGAAAAAGAAGTAAGTTTTGTGGAACCACAAATTAGCCCAAACAACGTTACAATATGTTCTATACGGGAGTATTAACGAATTATACAATAGAAATAAAGTTTTATGAGCTAAAATAAATTTCAACTTGGAAATTATTCCAATATTTCTCGAGATACATATAATGATATGGTGCAGATGTTCAGTCCAAGACAAAGCTTGATCTATGATGACGCCTAAAAATCTAGAGTGAGTCTTCCGCTCTAATGGTGTACCGTCAATCTGTAAGTGAATTGGAGTATCGGTAATATGAGAATGTTTAAAATGGATGAAGTGGGTCTTTTTTTAGTTCAAGGATAGTTCGTTAGCTTTAAACCACTGTGAAACTTTAATTAATTCAAGATTTAATATGTTGTTTAAGGAAGTTATATTTTTATGAGAAAAAAAGATATTTGTGTCGTCAGCAAATAATACAAATGATAAAATGGAAGATGTGTTAATAATATCATTGACATATGATAAAATATAATAAAAGCGGGCCTAGAATGGAGCCTTGAGGGACACCACATTGAACTGAAAGTGAACTAGAATCCTTGCCATTAAATGTGACATATTGTTTTCGATTTATTAAATAATCTTTAAACCAAAGGAGTGATTGACCTCGTATACCATAATAATTAAATTTAGAAAGTAAAATATTATGATTAAGTGTATCGAACGCCTTACTGAGGTCACAAAATATACCAATGACATGCTCTTTGTTAGCTATGGCGTTTGTTATTTTATCGTAAATTTGAATTAAAGCCAAGTTTGTTGAATGTTTTTTTCTGAAGCCATATTGATTAGAAATTAATAAATTGTGTTTGTTGATAAATTCATAAAGTCTATTATATACTATTTTCTCGAGGATTTTGGATATACTAGGGAGTAGAGATATAGGGCGATAAATGCTTATTTCATGAGGATTGTCTTTTTTGACAATTGGATTGACTTTGGCGATTTTGAATAAGTCAGGAAATATACCTTGTGATAGAGATTTATTAAAAACATGACTAAGAGGGTTTGCAAGCGGGTGAATTATTTCTTTTAAAAGAGACATACTAATGTTATCATGCCCATGAGATTTTGAGCTATTAAGAGACCGTGTAATGTTGAGAATTTCTGTGGGGTTCGTAGGGTTCAAGAAAAAAGAATGTGGATTAGCTTCGGGGAGATAATCAGTGAAATGCGCATTTTGGCTATTGATCTTGCTTGCAAGTTCGGGTCCGATATTTCTGAAAAATGAATTGAATGAGTTTGCATGAAGGGAAGAGTCGACTTTGGAACCATCTAAAGTCATATCATCGGTAGGTGGGGGATCTGCATTTGTTCCCATGACTTCTTTGATGATTATCCAGGTGGTATAAGTATTTGAACTGGCATCTTTTATTCTATTAGTATAATACATTTTACGTGATAAACGAATTGATTTTGTTAACTTGTTGCGATATACTTTGTAAATTGGCTTCAGTAGGATTGCGTAAATGTGACTTGTAAAGGCAATTACGTGTCTGTATCGATTTTAATAAACCTTTTGTTATTCAGGGTTGTTTGGGTGTTTTTCGATTATTTTTTACCTTTCCTATGGGAATATTCTTTTCATAATAATGTTGTAATTTATTATTTAGGAGATTATACGATGTGTTTGCGTCAGTTTCATTATAGACATCCTCCCACCCCTCAAGTAATAAGTCTTGCTTCATTAATTCAATATTACGTTTAGATTCTATTTGATATGAGCGTTGGTTAAATGATTTGGGGCACGGTAATTTCAATTCACAAGTTGAAAATATTGGTAGGTGGTCTGAAACTTCAGAGCATATAATTCCTCCTATCATTTTATTATTCATGTTGCTATGTACGTTGGACAAAATATTGTCAATTTGAGTAGATGAATTTGGGTTGATTCTAGTGGATTTATTGATGAATGGAAGCCGAATGAGTACATTAGTTTCATAAAATTGATTGAGTGACTGAGGGTAGGAAATTGATATTAAAATCACCAAGAATAAAAGTATGTTTATTTTCATTACCTATTGCATATAAATATTGCTCTAGTTCCTCATAAAACAAATCAAAATTAGAGCCTGGTGGTCTATTAATCAAACCTATGATGATATTTTTAAATCCTGGGTTTTCAATTTCAATGAACAAAGACTCCGCATGTAAGAGTTTCACATCGGAACGAATCTTAAATTTCAGTTTATCAATAATATAGAAGGCCACGCCTCCGCCTCTTTTTCCTTTGCGGTCTGCCCTTATCAACTTATAATTTGGTAAATTAAACAAATCTGGGGAATTATCATGCAACCATGTCTCGCTAATACCTATAACAGAAAATTTGAAATTATTTAATGTGTGTAAGAGATTTTCAAAATATTCGAGTTTTCTATTGAGACTTCTTAAATGTGCATGTAAAAGGGAAATATGATCGGGATTACTATCAAACATGTTATTAAATTATTAAGGTGTGTAGTATTTGCTGTCATGTGAATTTTCTATGTAATTATCAAGAATAAAAGAGAGGGACTCCATCAAAATTGATAAAATGTAAAGTACCTAAGTAAGGGGTCAACTGAAAGGGTGCTTGTGGTGTAGGTGCGTTTGCTAGTGATTGAACGGGTGTTCATGTGTGTCTGTGGTGCAAATGCGCAGTCAATATCAATATAAATTACATGTACAAAAAGAAGAAGACCCATCTTGGTCAGCAAAATATATCATTGGAAGAGTAGAGCAGAGCTCAACCACCCGAGTACATATAAGATTTGAAATCATTACACATAAAAAAAAAAAATAAGCGGTCACATGAAAATGAATTAGTATACCCAGAAATATGCCTTAAGATGATGTGAGGGATATTTAATACAAATGTTAGGTACAAGTCTAGCGAACGATTTAAAAAAAATTTCATATTGTATCAATCAAGTTTAAATAGCAGATTCATGCCCAATGCAGGGCAGGCCTATCGAATAATCACTTTACTCCTGCTTTGGCGAGCATATATTCATGATAGTCATGCAAGTCGGAGTTGCCACGCCTTCTCTGAACAGACACGGGACTGAACATGTGCTAGTTAATAATACACATGGATATCGGGCTGATTTGGAAATAATGAAATATATTAAAGCCGGGTGTAAAGCCTACATCAGTCAGTATTCAAATACCTGACCCGTAGGGCGTTTGAGTGAATTAAAAGCAAAAAATAGGTGTGCGTTAATCAGGCATGAAATAGCCCGCCTTCTCTGATCAGACAACGCATGTACAAGATATCTGGAGATACACTAAATTAACATATTTAACATGGCAATGTTATCGGTAAGGCATATTGAAATTAACCCATGCATATAATAGCGAACATATTAGTTGAATAGATGGACATTTGTTCATGCATGTATAGCCACTTTTACTTAATGATTTGTAAGAAATTTCCTGATGGGCCATTACGGCCAATTAAACTTATGTGTGTAGGGCGGTAGGAAGGGTCCCCGCCTAGCGAAGTACTCTCTCGTATATGTCCAAATATGAACCCGGTGAGCATTAAATTCATTTTAAGTGTATAAGACTACAAACGTCCCCACATTGACAACCAGTGATAAGTGAGTCATTACAAGTCAGCGTGCATGAGTGGGTGGGGGTGTATGTGTGTGTAAGTGGGTGTGTATGTTAGAGATATCGGGCATGGGGATAAGATAACAGACAGACAAACATAGAAAGACATGGAAAGAGACAGGGAAGTAAAACAGTGAAGTTGATACATGACTTTCAGAAACATGAACTTGTGTTGCAAGGCAAAGCTGCGCCTAAAGCTTGTTATTCTATTCCGCAGGAAAAAAAAGGCTGATCTTCCAAACGGACGAAAACTTGAACTGGTCGCCAGGTCCTCCGGCTTTGCGTTAGGACAAGATTACCACGGTTTTTTTTTTTTTTGTCAAGGTTCGTGATTGATGCGCGCATGCAGAACTCGTAATTGATGCGATTTATCGCGGGGGGCACCGCTGCATCACTTGTGAGATAGGAAGGCATCCATCTACCTAGGTTTAGCACCTTTATTTACCTGACCTTGATGACGGAGGGGGTTTGGTCAAGAAGACTGCCAAAACGGAACCTGCACTTTGGTTACGCCGGCGCTACAGAGTACATACTCCCTCTCTTCTCCACAATGTACTCTTCTCTATATCCGTATGCAGTCACTTTTCACTATGGCCTAGTCCCTACTCGTGATAATTATTGACAAGCTTTGAATCAGAGATTGGTGGTAGATTGCAACTAAAAACTTAGAGATTGAGATTGGTCAATTTGTCTATCAAACGTAAATTTCCAATGCCGGTTTCATGCAGTCATTATCCTACACTCACCCCCTACCACTATCATCAGTAGGCTATTTCATTCAGCAGTGCTGAACAAAATGGAAATTAAAACATTAACTTTTTACCATAATGAATTAATTTTGGTTGATTGCATATGAAGGGGTACAAATAATTGTTTACATGATTTACCAACCCTCATGTCAGATCAAGGAGATATTACCTCTTGGTTAGTTCGCGAAGCCCCTGTGCGAAGCCCGGCTTATGATTCATTATCGGATGCGTCCGATTCGCTGTGTAGTACTTTTATGAAATTTGTTGCTGAAGACATGCTAAACACGGGTTGGATATGATGGAGCACTTCTTTGTATTGTGTGCTATTGAGCATTCTTAAAAACATTAAACATATAACAAAAGGCGTGCAAAGTCTATAAGTATTCTTATTGAAATGACAGTTCCATCGACAATCAGCTGTGAAGTTCAAATCTGTTCATTTTTACCTGTGGCGTACAAATGGGGGGGGGGGCTTGGGGCCCTTTCCCTCCCACTTTTCATAACCAAGAAAAACAAGAGAAATGGAAAGAAACGGAAAGAGAGAAGGGTGAAATGTATTATTATTTTGTGAACATTCAGTCAAAATATATCACAAAATTTGATTTTTGTGCTGTAAATGTCGAAATGTTTGTTTGCTCGCTTCACTCGCTCACAACATTTTATAAAATTTTCCTAATACGCCACATCTACCCCCTCAAAAATGTTGGCTCAGTACACCATTGATTTTTACTTAGATTTATTTTTTGTTTTAATTTGGTGTTGAGCATGCACGTGGAGAAAAAGAATGGCGTTAGTCAGGTCTAGCTCTCTTTTTTACGGAAAACACCTCACTATTCATTCTTATAGAGTGCCTCTGATTACTCTTAATTACAAATGAATATTTGAGGAGTATTTGTTTATACCTATGCCTATCTTAACTCGGTTTCCCTCAATTTCAGAAAAAAAAAATCAATCTATTAATTATTGGATACACTGAAAACTGCAGCTGACACCAGTTGGTGTTTTTACAGAGGAATGCTCCCTGAGGTGTTAAAATTACACCCTACAGTTTTAACATAACACCAAAGAGTGTAAAAGTAGAAATAACACCCTTGGGTATTAACTTACACCCGGGGATTTAACACCGGAGGGCCACTGGTGGGTGTTCTTCATGAACACAGGTTAACACCACACTTTTTGTTGCGACGAAACATACTCCCAATCCAACCAATGGAAGGCCTATCTAATTAGAATCGCTTTGATCGGACTGGAATCGGTCTCTCCGGTGCTACTGTGGCATAGTAACCCTGTTGCCGATCTCACCAAAGAACTTTCCACAACATTCCGATAATCGGACGCCTGCCTGCCTGTTTTCAGAACCTATACTATGAGCGCGGAAAGCTTCTTTGCAAGCTTCAAGATCAATACCAATGACGTCACAATGCTTCTTAAGTCTACTGATCGAGACATAGAAATTGAGGTGAGCACTTGCCGATGTACTTCAAGAGGCTATATGCCACATTTCATCATGGCTATATCAATGCCAATCATTCACGCATCCATGTTCCGTGACACATTATATCTATCTCGCTATGGCGACAGTCACAGGGGGATACCAAATCCGACCGACAGATGATATTACGTTAATACCAATGACATACCGTCGGGCGATTTGGAGTCGCGTTCGTTGGTGTGACTGGCATATCTTTCAAGTACCCATCCGACATTGCTCGCAGGATTCCCCATCTCGTAATGGACATCAAGGGCCGTGGTAATCATAATTACATCTCTTCATTAAAAAAAAAATCTGGCTCACTTCTTCTCTGGAACGAATGAATGATGAATGTGTCTCATGAAATTAATGCAGTTGTGCAAATAATATCGGAGATGTGGATCTGTCTGTCATTACTCGCCCCCCCTCCCCGCCCTTCCCCTCCATCTCCTCCTAACCAAATGATAAATCGAACAACAGTAGACTCACTGCTCCTCAAGAATAGACTGTTTTATCAGGGCCCCGTCTTACGATTGATCCAATCAATCACAACTACGGAAAGCCAGCAACGTCAACATCTAAAATGCATGCTTATTCAAATTATTTTCTAGCTAATATTATGATGTATATTCATACATTCATTGTTTTCTTCACAATTCAGTGTGTTTCTCTTTGTTAACAAAGTACATTGTGCAAATTTTCTGAAGAAAATATTATGACATTGATGGATTTCCATAAAGTTGAGGTTGATCAATCGTAACTCTTTGTAAGACGGGACCCTGGTCTGTCGACAAAAAACACTTTATTATTTGTCGGTCGCACCAACAAGGCCGACTCCATATCGACTGGTGGAATGCCATTAGAAATAACGTAATGGCTTTGCTCGGTCTGGAGTCGGTTTCATTTGTGTGTCTGTAGCATTATGCTGCAGTCACATCGATGAGACCGGTTCCTATCCGTCCGATGGTATGACATGAGATAAAACGTAGTGGTTTTGATTTGTTTGGAGTCGGTTTTGTGGCTGTGTCTGTAGCATTATGCTGCAGTCACATCGATGAGACCGGTTCCTATCCGTCCCATGGTATGACATAAGATAAAACGTAGTGGTTTTGATGGGTTTGGAATCCGGTTTCGTTGGTATGTCTGTAGCATTATGCTGCAGTCACATCGATGAGACCGGTTCCTATCCGTCCGATGGTATGACATGAGATAAAACGTAGTGGTTTTGATTTGTTTGGAGTCGGTTTTGTTGCTGTGTCTGTAGCATTATGCTGCAGTCACATCGATGAGACCGGTTCCTATCCGTCCCATGGTATGACATAAGATAAAACGTAGTGGTTTTGATGGGTTTGGAATCCGGTTTCGTTGGTATGTCTGTAGCATTATGCTGCAGTCACATCGATGAGACCGGTTCCTATCCGTCCGATGGTATGACATGAGATAAAACGTAGTGGTTTTGATCGGTTTGGAATCGGTGTCGTTGGTGTGACTGGGGCTTTTCAATGATAATTCAATCATACTTCTATGAGGAATGCGCAAAGACCGTGGATGATTATAATAATAATAATAATAAAAATAGCTGGATTTATAAAACGATTTTTGCCTGAGGATACAAAGCGCTGCTATTATTACCCCGGCTTTAGCTCGAGCTACCCTCACCGGCGCTCAGTGCATTCAAGGAAATCATCCTGCCTGGTACCCATTCACCTCACCTGGGTCGAGTGCAGCACAGTGTGGATACATTTCTTGCTTAAGGAAAGCACGCCATGGCTAGGATTCGAACCCACGACCCTCTGTTTGAAAGGCGAGAGTCAGAACCACTAGATCATGACGCGCCCACAATAAGATAAGAAGCTCAAAGGTTGTGATGTGGTCCCGAAATGCTCTTTTAAGACTACATTTTTACAATTTTATTTGTTATGGAGTAAAGGAGAAAGTGGAAGCAAGAGAAATAATTATTTCATGGATGAGTTTATATAGAACTTTTCCCAACAATTTTCACTCTCTACACAATTTAATGTAAATTGCTTAATTTTAAAGAAGTCATTTGAAAACAGCTATTAAATTCAATTGTGGAAATTTTAATTTGACTTTATCCAAGTGTAAACCTAAGTTTGTAAACATTAATCATGAACACAAATTATAATTCCTTAAAAATTCTTAAAGTAAACTGCTATATCCAAGCTAGAAGGTTATTAAAGCTACTCGCAGTAATTAATTATTCTAATATAGTTTGTTATTTATGAATGAATATGATATTAGATGTTTATTTTATTATATCATACAAATAACTCTGCATATAACAAATTTAAATGTGTATACTTTCCAAAACAAATTCTTAGATTGTGCTTGGTTTGGGAGGGATTTCTTCTATGCATGTACATGAGCCGTCTCTTTAAAAAAACTCCTAATAACTAAAGAACCCTTGATAAATTGTGACGAGAAGCATGTGATGAATAATACTTTATCATGTTTATTGGTAAGTGTTTGGCAATGACAATCAAATTACGAAGCAGTTATGGCAGCCGCATATCAACGGAGCGCACTAATTGTCACACCCTAACACGCCATGGTTCTTGAGCGCGCTGCCAGCGCCTCAAGAATGGGGGATATTCTATTTTTACTGCGTTAGTAAAGAGGGCTTTATATATCAGCGAGCTTACTTTTTCCCCTTTTTTAAGGTAGTGATGGTATATTAGGTGTTCATTAATGAGTTACGATGTTATTGCTCTGTGTTGGACTCCGAGAAGTGGTTGAATGAATTATGTCTAGTGAGGGGGGATGTAAGAAAGATGAGTACGGCTATATGTATATGCATTCGATGGATAGTTAAGACCGAAAGTTGAGTTATAAATATAGGGAAAAGAAAAAGGAGATATATATATATATATATAAATGTGTGAAGTTATACATGTACTACAGCTTTGGCAACTCTTTTATATTTAAATATTGTGTGAAAGAAATGGATGAAGAGAACAATGGTAGGCGTAGCTTAAATCAAGGTTCCCCAGAGCTATCTACCCTTTTTGGAAAAATTGGTGATGCCGAAAAAATGTCTCTGCCGGGAATCGAACCCGGGCCCCCAGCTTTGAACGCCGGTGCCTTAACCACTAGACCACAGAGACGGGTTAGTGGCTAGGGCGACCCCGATCCAATTGACCGTCAGATAGACAGATCTCTCCCTCCCTCTATGTATTCATGTATATATATATATATATATACATGAATACATAGAGGGAGGGAGAGATAGAAGGAGAGAGAGGGGAATGGATGGAGAGAGGGATTAGGATAGAGAGAGCAAGATTTGAGGGAGATGGATCGAAGTGCATGGGCACAGTATCTTCACTCTAAAAAAAAAGAGGTTAAGCAAAAATTTGCCCAGTATTTGGTGTCACCTTTTTGATACAGTGTTGCGATTAACGATCAAGAGAAGAAAACTTGGGAGAGATTTAATGAAAACGCTAAAATTAATGAATACAGCGAATAAAGACGATTTTTGATTAATGAAGTAAGCATGTTAAGAGAACTAGTGCAGGTGAGAAGGCTTAATTTGTTTTAAGTATATGGATGAGGTAACCCCACAGTACCCATTTATCTGTTAGCTATCATAAAATTAGATTTTGTAAATGCCTTATGCTGATTAAATGAGAGTTATCACGTAAAGTGGAAGAATCAGGAGAAAAACATTACCTTTGATTGGGGCCAGAAGCGGTGAAGTCAAAAGATGAAAAAGTTAAAGCACAAGTCATGTTTATGGTGAGGGCGGGTTTTTCTAATTTTCCCCCAATCCGATTCCCAAACGGTGATTGTTTGAGAGTGGGGCGGTAACTCGCCAATAATTCATCAACGCTTGGCTAATAAGGCAACGACCCAGCAAGCGTTGGTTCTTTTAGCTCGGCCAACACTCGGTACTCCAAGATGCGTTTAATGCAAATATGAAGTGTGGAATGATTTATGGATCCGGCAGAACATCCCTAAATTTGATTAAAATTGCTACTTTAGACGGCGCTGTTTGTCCGCCTCCCTTCAATCAAATGCCTCAGGTATCATTGGGGAAATCAGTCTACCTGTTCAACGGTGGTACTGCAGGGGGCAGGGCAAGCACCCCCCCCCCCCTCCCTTTCAGCTTTTTTAGATACTGAAACAGAAAAGAGCATAAATGCAGAAGAAGCGAGGAAAAGGGGAATAAAGAGCATGGTATAAATAAAAAGGCTTGCATAATTATTCCATTACAAAAAATGAGGTCACTTTTAGGCGGTCTTGCCCCTCCCCCTGTGTAATCAGCCCAAAAAGTAGAGGGGTCAGGTATGGCTTATCGGGCTGAATTTAAAAAAAATGCAATAGAGTGAACCGAGCCAGCGAAAATTTCGACATTTTTTTATGACAAAAATCAAATTTTATGATAGATTTTGACATAATATTCAGAAAATGATGTAATTTCACTCTTCTCTCTTTCCTTATCTCCTTTTTAAGGGGGGTCCTGAAAAATTTGGGGGGGGGAGGGCAAGCGCCCCTAACCCCCTCCCCAACTGTACGCCAGTGCCCCTTCCCCCCCCCCACCTGTATCAAAATATCCTGGCGTCGCTCCTGTATACCTGTGCATGGAATAGATGTGAAATTTGTGCTGAATGATTGCAATGTGGTATCACATGACAGGGGATGCTGCAGGCGTATAGCTAATACACCGTGAAAACACTGAAAACCTGAAATTACACCAGTCGGTGTTGTGATGTATCCACACATCAATTTAACACACATCAAGTATTTAACGCCGGCGTGACCGGTGTTAAATTTATGACGTTAAACCAACACTTAACTTATTTTGTTTGTTTTATCAACACTATTGTGTGTTACAATTATTCAACCCTATGGTGTTTCGACACCTTAAGGTGAGGTCCTTTCACAACTCCGATACGGTGTAGACAAAATAGATGCAAAAATTGAATTCCGATACAATCGTATTCATGCAATGCATTGATTATAGTATGTACGTCAAAACTAAACTATTTCATGATGGCTGGCATTGAACTGGTTTATTTTAATCACTAAACACCCCCCCCCCCCCAAAAAAAAAAAAAAAAAAAAAAAATCAGGCCATTTTATATTCCCCCTTCCCGCAGCGTTGTATCGTCCGATAATTGAGCTCGCAAATCCCTCATAAATGGTTTGATAAATCCCGTTGATTATTGGCCAGTGCTTATGAACTCATGCTGATAACGACAATCATCTTGATGCGTTATTAATTTAATGCCAGCTCGAAGCAATATGTGATATTAGACATATGTGCAATGATGATGGAAGGTAAGGCATAAAGCTATAGGTCAGGCAGGTTCTTTGGTAGGAAAAGTATATAGACCAAGTAGTATTGGACCAAGTTGATATAGGACAAAATTTGTAGGCCTATTAAGCCTCAATGGAAACTCGCCAAAAAAATTAGCTAAAAATATATGGCAATAAGACCAAATGGTTACTGGATGAACTGTTTGAATATTAATCATTATCATTAGCCCGATTGAATTTTAATATTGTTATTGTCATCATTATTGTTATCATTAGTACTGTTTATTTTTATCATTATTATTATTATTATCATTACTATTATTGTTATTCTCATTGATATCGTGTTTATTATCATTATTTGTTAGTATTGTTGTTATTTTATTATTATTTTATTATTATTATTATTGTCATTACTATTATCATTATCATCACCATTATCATTTTTATCAGTATTACTATTTCAATAATTATACTATTATGACACCAAAGGAAAGTAGGTGAAATGGGAATAGACCAAGTTGCAAATTTATTTGAAGTAGTAGTCGTCATTTTCCCGTAGTAGTATAAAGCAGTATTCTTTAATAGCACTGACAACAGTGCCCTGTTTTTAATACATAATGTGTTAACTCATCTTCATGCATATTGCTCATGCACATGATACATTAGTTATTGCACTTATTATTCTACATGATCAGTCATTTCGTGAAACATGGAGAATAAACGATCTAAATAACATTTCTTTCGAAGGAAGGTATCATTAGGGAAAAGCAGTCCGCTGAATAGTGTATTTGTTTCCTGGAAAAGTATTATTTTAGAATGCAGAGTAAATTCTCATCTTAATTTGTTTTGTGTTATTTCTGCGCTTTTATTTAACTTAATGGTATCAATCGTCATCTCATTCATTCTTTATTTTGTTGTATTCCCACATATTATAAAAGAATGACATTATTATCTCCCTTTCTGCGTATCATAGGGATGGTGGATCTGTCTCAATCCCCAACAGTAAGATCCACTTCAAATTTCATCGCGTTTAAATACGTTCACCTGAAAACGTATGATCAGGGAATCCCTGGTAAGACTGCGCTGTGTATGGCTGATGATTAAACATGGAGATGGAAATGTATTGAAAAACGGAGGAAAGAGGAAGAAATAGAAAAAGCAGAAGGAGATGATGAAGAGAAAAAAGAATTAGGTGGACTTGAAGAAAAAGAGGAACAATTAGAAGAAGAAAAAAAAAGAAGAAGAAGAAGAAAAAAAAGAAGGATGAGGAGGGGAGAAGAAGAAGATTAAAAGGAGGAGGATGAAGAGGAAGAAGAAGACAAAAGTAGAAGAAAAAATGAGAAGAAGGAGGAGGAGGACAGGAGAAAGAAGACAAGGAAGACGACGATGAAGGTGGATCATGATGTAGAAAAAGAAGACGAAGTCGAAGAAAAAAAAAAGACAAAAGAGGAAAATTGACAAAAGACGTAGGAAAAGAATCGATCTTTAAAACAAAATTGGAACGAAACCAAGACTTTACCAAGCAAGCAAAGAAAACGAAGAGGAAAATGTGAGAACCTAAATTGGATGGAGAGGGGAAGAAATATTGAAGAACAATCATTTGATACATCGTTCGGATGTGAGGTGAGATGAAAATCTCTATAGGTTGATGGTAACTAAATCGGCAACTTGAGCATGCTTTTGAGTAAACTAAACGACACGAGAGATAAAATCATCCTCGGTATCTCGCGCGTCTGTTTGATTTTCATTTCAAGAGCTTAGTAAAGTGCACGGTTTTACATGGCTTCATGCAGGTATAACACAAAATCAGTATAGTAGCGCCGTTGGAAGGGGCTGATGTATTCTCCTGCTGACCTGCTCAACCATGTCAACGGAATAATGTTCTCTGATGATATTATAAAGAATGTTCATAAGAATTGAAATAGAATATGAAAATGCTGAGAATTTCGAGAAAAGTTGCAATTCGCCCCCCCCCCCCCCGCTCTAGAGCACTAGGCTACGTACAGTCGAAATGTCTACTCTACGCTAAACAGGGAATTGTTAGTGTCACTAGCAGTAGGAGTGGGCAAAATCTTTTTTTTTTTCAAAACTGGTGAGTTCTATGCCCTTTTTGGCTGCTGGATACAAATCCTACAACCATTTTGATCAAGGATGTAGTTTTATATTAATTGCTTCCCGCCATTTTTGTGGAAAATAAGGGAAATGGTTTGGGGGCCATATTTTCACATTAAACGGCACAAAAGGGGTGTGTATGAGTTATGTCTTTTCATATGATTTTATTTTAAGGGTGCTGAGTTCAAATATTAGCATATCTAAGAGAAAAGAAGCATTGATATGGTGATACATTAAAAAAAGAGATTTTTAAGAAAATTAGAGTACATGCTTTAGGCCTATAGGAAGTCAATGATGATCATTATTTTCTTTAATGAATTACAATTATGCACTTGAAAATGTCAATGATTTTATTAATCTCCAGACCAGCTACATTATCATATGATATTGTATTAATAATACACTATATTCATAATTATTTTGCAAACTTGACAGGCTTGATGTATATCTATTTGTGAATCGAGCTGATAAGAAGTGGGATAGACAAGTAGAGCGTGCGATTTTTTACAAGAAACATAAATATGAAAACTTAGTAACAATAATTGGATTCATAACGGACACGTCTCACAAATTGAGGTAATGATTTAGGATGGGCCGTTATTTCACTTAAATTAAACGTGATCTTTTGGGGGGAAATGAATGACACATACTTCCATTCTCATCATCACTTTACATGTTTATAACAAGTTATAATATCTATACTGGCAAGCGGTTTCAGCAATTGCGTTAATAAACATCTGTTGTCCTATATTCTTATTCATTAGCTAGAAAAATCGATAATTATGGAATATATTCAATGCACATTCTTCATCGTAGTTTGTATTACGTTTTCATGCTACTAAAAATGAAAATAATTTATGCAAATTGAAAAGCGATATCTGCACATTTTTCATTCGATTTTTGTTCATGTTATTAACATGAAAAATAAAGAAGCGGTAGAAGAGAGTGGCTTTAGTCATTGTGAGCTTTTGAATGGGATACCATGGTAACCTGAAATGTGCATAGAAAGGGGGATTTGCTGGTATCCTTGGTAAATATCATCGCAAGTAGAAATAAGGGAAAACAATAGACGATTCAGAGAGGTGTTGAGACATTAATTGGCCGCGACCGAGTCACCGCATACATTTATGGTAAGCCACTTTTGATGGCACAATCAAATAATAAATCATACTGGCACATATCATAGAGAGATTAAAGAGTAAGATATGGCGATGTGGCCCTCATCACACCATGTCACGAGCAGGAAAAAAACGATACTTTGATTCGATTAAACAGTATCTGCCTGTATATCCCAACATATCATGTCTTTTCATACAGGATAGTACGTAATTCCCCTACTGAATAGAACACAGTGTACCACAGTGTGTGCCCCAGTGTGTTCACAGTGTGGAAGACAATGTGAACTCTCATTCACATGATTAAATTTGAGCATGTCAACGGTGGATCTTAAAAGTCACGTCCGGGACGTAAAACTCGACCACAGATAATCGATTAAAAGTATTTTTTAAATGAATAAAACAATACGCCATTTTTAGTATGCCCCAAATCCAGCCTCCTCTGTTGAAGGGAATATCACTTCAAAAGTATCACATCCATCTCACAGTTACGCAGAATAAAACAAACCTCATTGCGAATTTCAGATTAATTTTTTCTCCGCCTCTGAACTGACTTTGCAATCAATCATATCCCACTTCCATTCAATTATGCTGCGATTTATTCACGATTTACCTTATTTACATCACTCGGGTGCTTTTTAATGGTTTGTGTCCAAACCATTTGAACCCAGATAAATATATGGAAGGGCTTATAAATTGTTTGTACCTATTCTGTTGGGAGGAATAATGATTGATAACAACTGTCCTTAAAAGGGGAGAGAAAATGAAAGGTGTCACAAGTGCAGTTTCAGTTTGAAAAAATTGATTTACTCACTTAAAGTAAAAACACTATTTCCCAATTGTAATTATTTATCTTAATCGTAGGATATTTGTATAGCATACAATCATATCCACCTTGTTAGGTGCACAATGTTATCCCGGCTAAGCTAGTCTACCGATTCCAGTGCTCACAGCTTATTCTTTCCTGCCTGCACCCATCCACCTCACCTGGGTTGAGTGCAGTACATTTTCGATCAACCTCTTGCTGAAGGAAATTACACTATAACAGGGATTCGAACCCATGGCCCTCGGTTTCTAAGGCGGGAGTCGGGTCAGAATAACCAGATCACAGTGCTCCATTATCACATTCAAGCCCTCATCTGTTCTTTAAAGGACAAGCCCACCCCAACAAAAAGTAGATTTGAACAAATAAAGAAAAATCCAAAAAGCATAACACTGAAAACTTCATCAAAATCGGATGTAAAATAAGAAAGTTAGTTTTAAAGTTTTGCTAAATTTCACAAAACAGTTAGATGCACATCCTGGTTGGTATGCAAATGAGGGGACTGATGACGTCACTCACTATTTCTTTTGCATTCTATTATATGATATATGAAATATTTTAATTTTCTCCTCATTGGAAGGTGAAACAAGTTTTCTTCCTCCATGAACATGGGGAATTACAATCGTTCTAACGTTTTATGGTTCAGTATAGCTGGTCCTTATTGTCAAATCTGTATAAATGGAAATATTGGATAATTCAAACAATAAAAAACAAATGAAACAGTGAGTGAGGGACATCATCGACTCTCTCATTTGAGAGTTGCCGAGTTGTGCATATAACTGTTTTTTGAAAAATAAGCGAAACTTTAAAATGTTATAACTTTCTTATTTTACATCCGATTTTGATGAAATTTTCAGCATTGTGCTAGTTTGATTTTTCTCTATTTATTTAAATATACATTTTCTGGGTTGGACTTGACCTTTAAAGTGCCTTCCAGATAACGCAATAATTCACGCCAAGAATCAAGCCCGATATGTCCGATGTTCAATGCATCTGCAACCTCATAATACCGGATCACTGCACCTCGACATGAAGACTCTTAAAATGTTGGGCATCATTTACTGTTCACACGACATTTGGTTTGAAAAAAATATCCAACTCTGGGTAGTTTTCAACCAATACTGTGTAGTTTTCACCCAAAGCACACATTATTGGTTTAAAACTATATCCAGAATTGGATAAAGTTTTAACCAATGTTGTGTGGACAGTGTGTTGCCCAACATTTTTAAGGGTGTATCAATGTCTGCCATTTTTATGAACATTTTATTTAGCCCCTGCCCGAGTGTCGTGTTCTCGATCCATTTCTCGTTTGCATCAGTTTTAACAGCTTTCCTTCATCTCATCTTGTTGTCATGGCAACGATCTGATCAATGATTGAGATTAGCACGTCTCAAGTTTCTCCCCCAAATGGACTAGGAAAGGAACGAGAACAAAAATAAGAGTTTCCAACATTCGAAGACATTTCATCATCTGAAGTGTAGCATGATTCCTAACATGTAATGGCGTATAGATGGGTGCTGGGTGCACTAGAACTTCCAAAAGATACAAAGACCAAAACAAAAATAACAAAATAAAAAAGGGGGAGGAAAGAAAACGAAAGGAAAAGAGAAAAATATGATATAAATCTCTTCGTATATTATGTCAAAATATGTCACAAAATTAGATTTTCATTTTTAAAAGGTCAAAACTTTCGCTCGCTCACGCATTTTTTTTTTTGCCCCCTTTACCATGCTGTGCAACCTTGACTGGTTTTGTATATTGCTATAGCATACATATATATATATATATATATATATATATAACTCTTCATTTATTTTATTATTTTCAGTGGTCGTAAAAAAAATAGTCAAACCTACGATTTTTATAAACAATTTTTTACGGAATTGCACATAAAATGTGCACGAAATCATTTGAATTAAGGGAAAAATACAACAGTGTTCTCGGGATTAGCTCGATAGTTTTGCATCATCGCTTGTGGGGAAAAGAACGGGGGAGAAGAGATAATAATTAAATTCAATTTCTATTTCGGTAAGTATTCCTATTTGTCGTCTTTCAAGAAACATTACTCCATAAGTAACGCTTATCACGGAGTATATTAGCGTGCATCGGTGAATCTTCATGAAGATTTTATTTTTTTGCTATGATGAATGTTATTCAAATCATTATAATTTAATGAATTTTATGAATTGGAAGTAATACTCTTGTTGGAGTATTGCATTCAAGAGGCTTCCGGTTTGTTCATGCTAATTTTATTTAACTCCTAAGCTTTCTTACTATTTCTGTAAATTATTTCAGATGTAAATCTCACTTAAGTCTTAGTAGTTGGAAATGGGTACATGTGCAGTGTATTAGAAGTATTCCAATCAGGGTTAAACAGTTAGCTCTGCGACCGTTGTGAAAACAACTCTAACTCGAATCAAATTAAGGAGGCATAATTCGGTCGCCGGGTACTGCCAGGAATAAGTTCTTGCCACTCGTAGGAAGAACGAGGAAATGTCATGCCCTGTATGGTCTATGATTATTTCTTCTAAAGTAGTGTAATCGTACATGATAACCGTGCCCTTCAAAATAGAAAGTGATAGGACTATATTCTGTGTCTATACGGTTATTTTTACCATCCATCTTTTACCATGAAAAAGGTAATATGAACACGTAATTCATTTCAGTGCATTAACATTTCGGTTATATTGTGACAAAAAAGATACTTGGCAAAGTTCGGAGATGCACATTATCACTACAAGGTAAACGTGAACGTGTATAGTTTTGTAGGATGTATAACAACGATTTGTATTTGAAAGGTAATAATACATTTACACCGAAAAGGGGTAACTGACTATGAAATTCTAAGGAAAATTAAAATAATAGTGTGAAATAAAACTGAAAGACAAATTGGGACTGCAAATGGGCATACCAGGTGGATCATCATGATCATGCGGCCTTTGTATTATTGCATGATGGATTGCATAGACAGATATGGTTTTACATAAAGGTTCGAAGCATGTAATGACATTTTTAAAGAATGTAAAACTAATAGCTCGATTCTAATATATTACTTTATGACTTGCATTGGCATTAGTACATTATGCAGGCACGCAATTTCGATGAAGTTTTGTTTCTATATCCACTTTCATTCAATTTTATTTAAATTCAGAAAAAAATCTTTCATCATGGCTAGCTGGTCTTCCCCAAGACTACACTGTAAAAAAACCGTGATTTTACAGAAAAAAAGAGAAGACTTTGCAGAAAGCAATAACAGAATCATTCTGTAAATTCATAAAACATGAATTTTTCTTCAATTTAACAGAACAGGTCTGTTTAAAAAGGGTAAAAGGGTGTTTTATTTAAGGAAATTTGTAAGATTCCATACACCAAATACCAATTTACTGTAAGATTACGCAATCTGGAAAGATTACAGGTGTTCTCGAGACCCTGCTTATTTAAGGATAATTTTTTAACAGTGTGCATGACAAATTTCTTTGATTATATGCAATACAGCCAAATAAATAATAAATCAATCAATAGATAGAAATGGTTTTCTACAATTTTTAGCTGAAATTTAAAGTATGAAGGACAAGGAGAAATGTCTACCAGGTAAAAAAAAAACAATGTGATAAACTTAACATATAATCCGATTAATTGTCTACAATTATTTGTAGTTAAAATTTGAACTAGGCCTATAAGGTATAGAGCAGAAATGTCGCTAAGAGAAACAGTGATAAAAAAAAATGTATTTAAAGAAATATATATAGACATGTCGCATTAGAATGAAGAAACGAGGCTACCGCCTACAAGCAAGTTAGATAAATGCTATAGAATGATAAAATTGATGAAGTTGGTAACATGGACAATGGTATAAAGGGACAGGTGAACCTGAGATCCAGGTTTAAACCCCTAACCCTATGTCGAAGTCCCGAGTATTGATCGGGCAGTATGAGAGTCAGTGTTGCATGATTCTATTGGCATAGAGCTGGTCACGTGATTCAGGACCTCGTCACGTGATTCAGGGGACCGGTAGAGTGGCTCAGAAAGGATCACCCGGGAATGACAGTCTGATCTCATCATTCAACTTTAAAGGAATCCTCACTCTGGTGATTCCAAGATGTTTTGCAGAGTTCATCGATCACCGTAATCATGATGATAATTGATGATAATTAAAAACCCAGTATGATGGTGTGCGTTGTTACGGGTTGGAAGATGATGATGATGGTGGTGGTGATGATGGTGGTGATCATGGTGATGGTGGTGGTGGTGATGGTCATGATGGTGATGGTGGTTGTGATGATGATGGTCATGATGATGATGGTGGTTGTGATGATGGTGATGGTGGTGATGATGGTGGTGATGATGATGGTGATGGTGGTGATGATGATGGTGATGGCGATGGTGATGATGATGGTGGTGATGGTGGTGGTGACTGATGATGATGATGGTGATGGTGATGATGATGATGATGATGGATGATAATTGATGATGGATGATGATGATAATAATGATGATGCTGACGGTGATGATGGTGTGATGATGATGATGATGATTATGACGATGATGACGACGGCGATGATGATGATGAATGATGAATTACCACTATTGACATATACCCTTTTCCATTTTGAAAAGAGTGCCTACCAAGTAATATGAGAATGTGCAACTTGGGTGTGGGGTTTCATAAAATTCTTCCTGGTTGAAGTAAAGTTGTTTGCAAACCATGGGTTTCAAACTGGTCTTCCTCTAAGAGAGGACGTGCATTAAAGTATGACGAGAGGCGTTGTTTTGGTTGAAAAATAAGCAAATAGATTAAAAGATTTTTTTAAACTGTTGAATAAAATTCGAAAAAGCATGGGCAAGTTTATAAAATGCAAAGATGCTCTGGATGTAATACACTAGTGGAATTATAACATCTGCTTGGAGTTTTTCTCCGCTTTCACTGTACGGATGGAGCGATGAGAGTTTCAAGACGTTATTCCATACCAATCGCATCACTCGAAGCAATTTCCTTAATAGCTCACATCAAAGCCCGAAAGAATAGCCAGAGGAATGGGGTATACATGATGCCAGGGCCTTCATGTCCACCTTTGGTTTCATGTTTTTGCTTGACAGTGAAAGTTATGAATGTACGCAGAGAGGGTGTGTAGGTGCGTGGGTGAGTGGAAGGGTGGGTTTGTGTGTGGGTGTGTATTTCATGTGCGTGTGTTTTAATGAGAATGGATAAGGAATGGTAGTGAAGATGAGTGACGATACTGTTGACAATAAGAGATATGATGAGGACGATCACCATCACTGACCATCATCAACATCATCATTATCGTCATCATCATCATCAACATCATCATTATCGTCATCATAATCATCAACATCATCATTATCATCATCATATAGACAAGTCGCTGAGATAAACCTCACTAAACATAATAAGATATACATAACATGTTTGAGAAGTATAAGTAATACTTTTTAGTCAGTGTTATCAATTTTAATTTTCCTAGATAGGACAATTGATATTGCGCAATTATATATACCCTTTGTGTACCATTTACAATAAAACAAACGCTGTTGGCGTATGGCATACCTGGTACAGGTACATGTAGGCCTACTTGTCAAATAACACTGCTGCTCGAAACCATGACCCAAAGCCCCTTTCTCTAAATCTTCATTCCACTCGACTATGAAGAGGCCTCTACCTCTGGAGGCATTTAGCTTACCTTGAGCATCCCGCTTGCAAAATTGTCTGCTGCGGCACAACAAGGCTTTTGACAAACCCATCTAGGACACCACTTGGTCTGATATCCTATCGCGAAGGGTCCACACAAGAGATCCGTTCAGCTGTCTCCAGCTCGTCAAACTCTTCTAAGACAAAGTTCCCATGATGAAGATATTTAAAGGTAAACGAAAGTTTTGAGAAAAAGTAGAAATAATAAGAACTATAAAATACCTTTTTTAATATTTAGGAAAAAAACATAAAATTTGGTACACTGTAAAGGATGCGCATCAAGTGCCCTCACGTAAAAAAAAAACATGACAAAAAAAGACCAGCTTAAAATGTATCAAAATTTTCGATGCCGTCACGTGCATGCATGCTTATGTGCAGTGCGCGGGAATTTCAGAATAATTGGGTCAATTTGTTACCATTTTGATGATTAAAATGTGTAAAATTACTGAGAGAACCAGACCCTTACAGATTCAGAAAGATTTGAGAGAAAGAAAAAATCTTTAATAAAAAAATGATATACTACGTAAGTAATCTATTGAACAGTCAAGTACTATTTTATCTGAAATGCTTTGAAAAGGAAAAGGCACTACTGATATGTTCAGGTGAATTTGACAATACCTTATTAAATTCGCGATCGTGACGTGTTTTAGCTTTTCATGTGTGTTGGTTATCACTGCTAAGTTGGGAGTACAGTACCTGAATTACACTGAATTTGTTATGGAAATATTTACGCGTCAAGTGGTAGGCCTATAATTATCGCCGTTTACATCTGTTATGTTTCACATGTTCAATACCAATTCAATTATTGCTATATTGTTTAGTTCCCCGGTCAACATTTCTATTGCGTATCACTCATTGAACGTTGAAGGTTTGATCCATACCCTTTTTTCACATGCTTACAAATTGACACTTTCTACCCCCTTGCCTCAGATACAGTATAAAGACCAGATGCAAATTAGGCAGTTTTGATTCAATTTTGTTGCTGAAATGGAGCGATAACGGGGCCCTTCTAAAGCAGGTCCTGATGTAATTAGTGTGTCTTTGGTCGTGCCTTGGCTACCGAGTCCATCTTTTTCCTCTTTTGCCAAAGATACACGTGTAGGATCACTCTTTTCATGTTTTTCTTGAGGGTTCCGGTTTTATTTAGATGATTGTATGTGCTGGATGTAAATGAAATGTAAAAAAGGAGAAATATAAGAAATGAAATGGTAATCATGGTAGTCCGTAGAGTTAGAAGAAAATTAATAATAATAATTGATAATAAGCAGTTCTTAGAGACGCATAATACCATATAAATAGTCTATATGCGTGGAGAAGAATTATTGTTTTCTATTGGGTTAATACATGTGCTTCTTAAAAAAAAGATGTTATTAACACAGATTTGAATAGATTCAAATCTGTTATTGATCTTATATTATGAAGCAGATTCTTCCTCAATTTTGGCGCCAATTTTCCCACAAGCTCTATCACCATAAGTTTTGGACTTTACTCGTATTTCAGAGAGAAGATCTTTTGATTGTGAACGAAGATTTCGACTGGGTTGATATTTCTGAATTGAACCACTGAGGTAAGCATGGGCATTCCAATTAAAGCTCTTAAAGAGAATAAAATTACCCCAAAGCTTAGAAAGCAATGAAGGGAAAGAGGAAGAAGAAAAAAAAACAAAGAAAATTAAAAGGGGGAGATCAAGATGAATCTCGGAGAACGTATATTTTCTCAATGATAAAATCCTTATCTGATTTACATTACATTTCATGCATTTCTCCTGCAAGAAAGAACCGATACAGGATTAAAGCTTTCAATTTCCATATGCTGTATTTTTTCATAAATATATGTTTCGTATTGCTACAGTTGTTTTCAGTCTTCTTTCATCTTCTTGTCGATACGTATAGCTCGGATGCATCGTATGCTGTGTGGTCATTTCTGGTGAGACCTCGAGGTTTACAAAATGACAGAAAGCACTTATCCACTCATTCAGCGCGTCATAAGCGATTTGCACCCATGTTTATCTCATTCCTCTTCAACTATGATGCATATATTTGTTTGTTTATGACCTTGATATCTATGAATTTGTGTTTCCATCACCCCATATTTTGTTTTCTGGAGGCTGTGACGTTCCCAGCAACTTCGGTCGCTTGAATTTCCTTCCATTCTCTCCAGCACTTTCTCACCATCTCTTCAATTCAGTGTCAATTCAAGTAAACATTTATTTTTCTTTCGATTGACATTCCATACATTTTCATGTAGAATGTACAAATCAACAAACATATTGCGAATATAGTACTAAAACAATGAATATTAAATATAGTATGTAAATTAAACAGTATGTAAATTATATATCTCTCTCCCCCTCCCCAAATTTCCTTTCTGTCAGCTCTTCTCTCTTTCTCTCTCTCTCAATTTTTTTTCTGCGCCTCAAATCTCCTCTTGTCCTTTTATTTTTTTTTCTTTCTCCCATCCCTTTCTTATTATCTACCTCCTCTCCTCTTTCTCTCTGTCTATCTCCTATGTCCAATTTATAATGCATTTCAATTAATTTATATTGTATTGAATGGAAATGGAATGGATGCCTTTATATTTCTTTCAATGACCATTGTTTATTACCCTTTGTCCTTTGAACATCATACTCCTCTTTTATCATGTTTAAAAATATTTGGATGTAGTGTGGTTTATTTTAGCCCTTTTCCATTATTTTCTGTACGCAAATAAAGTTCCATTTCCAATTGACATTGCGTAACAGTCAGTATATTTTTACTACATTTTCATTATGAATTATTGTTATGTGACATTTATGGACTTTTATAGTGGGAGCAACAATTGAATTTGACGCCAAACATACACTATAAACCCCAATCTTCAAACTGCATCAACATAATTGAAAATTAAACTAGTGGCATGCTAATATCAAAACTTTTTAAAAGCCATCATTTTTTGGTATCCCATTAATCACCTTTTTTTCAAAGTCGTTCCCGTGACTTATACCAATTCGTTCTATCGACTTTTACTCGTTCCCACGATATTTCAATCGTCTAGTCTATATGACTGATTTGTTTTAAGATGATATACGAGGATCCGTACGGTTCCGTGAATTAATGTTGTTAAACCACTCTGCTATCTGCTTTAGATATGAAACTATTGTTATCTTTGGAGCATTTTTTTCTATCCTGAATAATACATATAAACATATCCACTTGGAATATCATTTTATATCTCTCACACACACATACACCCTAACACACCCACACACGCACCCATTCTTCCCCCCCCCCCTCCTTACATTCAATCTCCCCCTTTTCTTTCCCCCAAAAATGCTTGATTCATATTAATCATTCTTTACTAAATAACATTTTAGTCACGGTCCATATCCCGTGATGCAGACACCGCACACTCCAACTCCACATGCCCATACTCATCGCTCTCTATATAGATACTTGGTATCTCACGACGATGACGAGGACTGGGCACGATACATCTTGAACCCTCTGCTCTGATTCGATTTTACAATCGGGGAACCTTTCTGTCTGTTTACTTTTCAATTGATCGTGAGAGTACTTGGTTTATTCTAATGCAAGGTGTAGAGTGGTGAGCAGATTAAGCGCTCCCCATCAAACCTTCATTGACCCCGAAAGCTTTATTTACCGAGCCGCCCACGCCTCTCATCTCGAAAATAAGGAGGAATTCTATCGGTTTTGTTTTACTTTTGTAATTTTTCTTTTCTTTTACTTCTTTTTCGATTTCATTCTTTTTCTCATTTCATATTTTTTCATTACGTTTCAATTTCCAACAATCACAATATATTTTTTTCTCGTACATCTTGATATAACCAATAAACAATGAGCAAATTACTACGTACAATATATTATATAAGGCAATTATTCATTACTGTTATTCTATTATATTAATATGTTTAATTTCTTTTATTCCTGTTTTCATTTTCACCTATTATTGCTAGCATAACATGATAATAATGTTGATAGCATTGGTGGTAGTAATATAAGGGTGAGGAAAGAAGGAGAGGGGGATGAGTATATGACTTGCTTAAGTATAGCACTAGTTGTAGAGAAAAGGGGGAGTATATAATTTTCTACAAGCTCTGCTTTTTTAGGCTCCTTACTTTTATGACATTCTGTAGTGTACCTTGTGTTAAATTAAATACTTTTGTTAGATAGTTAATTTGATCTTTTGATACACTATGTTTATGAATACACTTGTTATGTATATTATGTTATTTATTTTAAAAGTGTAATAAATAAATAAAGTAAATACTGATGAATAATAACTGGTTAACCCCCCCCCCCCCCCCCGACTGTAGTCGTTAGCACCAAACAACATTGAATACCAAAAAATAAACAGAGGCTCATTTGATTTTTTTTTTCTTTGACGTCCTTTTTAAACGCTTCCTTTTCCTCCATATTTGTCGACATCATTTTTTCACCTTATTGCTCTTCTCCTCCTTCTCCTTATTTTCGTTTTACTCTTGCAACTATAAATTAACACTGTCTTTCATTTCCCCTCCACTTTGTATCTGCACCGTGTACGTAGGTTTCTTTAAAAAGTTATTTATATGATCGTATGGTTATTCTGAAAAAAGGGGGGTTCAACCTTCTAAAAATATAAAAAGCCTTTCAGGTGAGTTTTATTGAGGCCCCTTTTCTTCGTTCGATATTGTATTCCTTCCTTTTCCATCTCTATTCGGGAACTCTTATTCATGTGTATACTTGGAAAGAGCACAGAAGGACAAAGAATATTTGCAGACGATGAGATCATGTCCCATCCCCTATAAAACACACTGTCGCTTCCCACAGCTTAAGCCCAACGTCCCCGTTGCCATGGTAACGATATCGGTTTGATTTATTGATCGATCAGACTTTAAGCTTTATCACTCTACTTCAAAAGCCAAGAGGACAGGCCGCGAGTCGAGTCAGGGATCCTTCGGCGGGAATGAACATTTTGCGATCAATCTGATTGGTTAACGATATTCCGATCCTTGCGATCCAGTAATCGATCACATGTTGTCATGTTGTCAAGAATATTACTCCCCTTCCATTCGACTGTGGATATCGTCCAAGTTTATTCTTTTCGCAAGTGCTTATTAAAAAAAGTACGTTGCCTTGGATGAGCCTGATGAATTTGAATATACATGAGGTGTTCCGATGATCGGCCAAACAAAGTTGAAGAAAACTTGCAATGTTAAATATATTACTTCTCTTCTATTTGAGAGTGGTATAGTCCAAGTTTTTTTTCGCAAGTGCTTATTAAGACTTTGCCCTCTTTTTTTAATGCTAGTATTATTGTCATGTTGAGTTAGTAATATAATCCTGTAGGCCTATCTGCTTTAGGGCGTAGGACCTCTTCAGTCATCATGCTTATATAAAATGAGGGGGATTCTAACAAGATATGCAGTCTATTTATCACAGTATTTATTGCAGTAGCTTCTCTTTAAAAAAAATGTAAATTCATTTGCATGTTGTTTAATGCTCGTTGAGTCACCAGCCTTCATATTGGCTAACGATTATTCAAGCTATACTTACAAGAAATAATGATTACATTCAATGTGATAAGGTAGAAAAATAATTCAATTTCATAAATCGAGCTGGATGAATAACAACTTAATTGCCCGAAATTGAGAAGAAAGATATTAAAATGTGAATTTTTTTACCACGCAACCACCCGGAAAAAAATGAAATAGAGATCGACCTCAGAAAAAATCATTTGAATCGCAGTCACACCTCAGACCGAAAGAAAAAACTATTACGTTATTTTCAATGACATACCATCGGTCCGTTTTGGATTCGGTTGTGTTGATGTGCCTGTGTCATAACATTGGTACAAGGCACGACTGATTAAAATTGAGACAAGACCGCAAAACTATCGGAGAGATGAAAACGGCAAACAGATGATAGCATAAAATGGAAATCGATGGAACAATGTTATAGCAGGGAATTAAAATCAATGGGCCCATGCGTGTATTTACTAGTGAATTCTCAGAGGATCGTTTGGTAACTGTGATCAAAAGAGCCATTCCTTTTCTCCATTCCATCACAGTTCACTAGCGATCGTTAGCATTTGTAATTGTTTTTTTAAATGTTCACTGTGTTGAGTAAGGGGGTGTCGTGGTCTAGTGGTTATGACTCTCGTCTTCCTATATGAAGGACGTGGGTTCGATCCCTAGCCATGGCGTGTTTTCCTTTAGCAAGAAATTTGCCCGCATTGTGCTGCACTCAATCCAGGTGAGGTAAATGGGTACCGGCAGGAAGTAATTCATCGAAGAGCTATGCGCACCAGAATCGGTAGACTAGCTCGGTAGGGGTGACATAGGAGCGCCTTGAGCACCTAACAAGGTGGATACGTGCGCTATATAAATCCTATAGTATTATTATTTATTAAAAAATAAATCTTGGAGAAATTTGAGCAGAAGGTATTACCAGCAACCATGGTAAAAAAAAACCTGTTTGGTAGGTCCTACAAGTACATATTCACATCTTGAAAAATACATATCACTTTTATGCAGATTGTTCGTTGTATTTCCTGTGAAATACATTTCTTCTATTAATATTAAAAGGTACAAATTTATTGGAAAGGCTCCCACCTCAACCTTCACTTTGACACAGGCTACTAAATTGCCAGTGCCTATTTTATGATAATTATGTTCTCATTATTTTAATTACCTATTTTGATCCCGTTTATTATAGTAGAAAATTTGTTAGATATATTATTCTATTCATTTTGCATATGTGGAAGCTTGATTCATTACATGCACTATACATAGTCATGATAGCTGGCCTTACACATAGCCCTGACTTAAACAATATAACAAGTAAATTCGCGTACCATAACATTCAACATGCAATACAGTATCCACAAACAAACGATAATAAGGCAGTTTCTTTTTGCAACAAAGTGGGGGGGGGGGGGTATCCCGACGCCATTTTTCTTGAACCTATTTTGCAATTACGTCGTAATGATGTTAAGAATCTTCGTTTCATCTATTGAAGGGCGAGGATTCTAATATGATTTTCGTCTTCTTGAATAAACTATTTCGCTTCGGCTTGGGGAAATTGAATTTGATTATGGATAAAATCCCATTGAGCCCAATATGGGGCTGTGAGTATTATCCGCAGAACGTTAATGACTGCATATTTATCTTTTGCGGATTTTGAGGTGCTCCGGTCACACTGAAGAATCCGACTCCTGGGCCCCGTCTTACAAAGAGTTACGATTGATCCAATCAACCACAACTATGGAAAGCCAGCCACGTTAACATCTAAAACACATGTTTGTTCAGAATAGTTTCTAGATGATTACGATGTACATGTATACATTCATAGTTTTCTTGAAAATTCAGTGCGCTTCTCGTTGTCTAGAAAAGACATTGTGCAAATTTTCTGAAGAAAAAATTATGACGTTGATGGATTTCCATATACTTGAGGTTAATCGGACCAATCGTTACTCTTTGTAAGACGGGGCCCAGACCGACCAAAGCTATTACACTATTACCAATGATAAACTGCCGATCGGTTTTCAGTAGATATCGTCGGGTGCGACTGTAGCATTTGAATGAGAGAAATAAAGAACTGTGAGACTAATTGGTGGTACTTGCATAGTACAGTGGCCTTAAATGATATGCAGTCTCGTATTGATCCTATCTTGTCGAAAGTAAAAGTAAGAAAGAGGTATTCATCCTGTTCACAATTTGATAGCTGTGAAGTTTTTATATAAATCGCAATCAAGAGATTTATGTTTGTTGATGTCATAAAAAAGACATTCTGGAGTAGGAACTTGTTTTCTTTGACCAGCTTATACTTGAACATAATGTACCCGTCTAAAATGAAATTTGATCGCTCGAATAATTCTATTTTTACCTTCTGTTGGATGATAAAGTCTCTTTGGGCTTTAGAGAAAAGAAATTCCACGACATTGACTTTTAATTCAATTATATTATGCTCACTGTTTTTAAAAGTATATTAGTAGATTTTAACCTTTATAAAAAAAAAGTATCATATTTCACACTTTTCCTCTCTTTTTCTTATTTTTTATCCTATTATGTTAATCATGAATATTGTAGGGGTTGGCCATGGCTTACATCCCCTCCCCTTCCCCACCCCATCTGTACGGCAGTGCCCGCGGTGTGATTCTGGCATTTCTCTGGTATTCGTCAACAGATTGGTATGATCATTTTTAAAAGAATGGATATACCAAAAATGGGTTTGGTGATAAATATAGTCCAAAGACACCACCCCTCCCCCTCCCCCTCCCCTCACCCTCCCACCAACAACTTCCATATTTCTTAACTTACTTGTTTACCAGCTATTACCGCTCCATCTCGCTTGGGGAGACAATTATTAGCTAGGTTACTAATGTGAGTGTGTTTTCTTAGGCTTCGCGAGCTCATGCTATTCCTAGTCCTCATAGATCGGTCGAAGGGACGCGTGCGGTTGGAGTTTTTATTAGTTAGGAAAATACTCCACAATTCAATTACGCTCATGGCTAGTTTAAAACGTAGATATTAAGATTGATGATGATTAATTCGCATAAATCCATTCGGTGCCCCTGTAGCTTCCGCATCATCATTCAAGTTAAAAAGGATTTCCGCCATAGATATAGTACATTTTATTGTTTAATTTAAAGTGTGGGTGATTTAGGGTGTCCGGAAGGGTGTCGAGATTTGGTGTTTGGTTGCATATTGGTGTATGGTATTTGAGTGTAAATTATTTGGCCGTAGGTATTTGGAATAATTGATAAAATTAAATTTCATTACAATTCATTATATAGAAAAATAAAGCAATCTATAGCCCTACATCGATTGTGTCATGTTTACCCAAAAAGGCCCGCTTTGTAGGCCTAAGATACACTATAAAAGCTACGGTGTCAAGTATAACATTAGTCGGTGCTCTTACACTACCATGCCCTCCATTACTAACAACACGCGGAATCTCCCAAATCAAATGGTGTTGCAATAATATATACCAATATAGGTTTTATATAACACGTAAATTTGACATTGGTGTAATAATCGGGTTATCTGTTCACCGGTGTTGAAGCCTGAACTTTCAGTTTCATAACAGATCAAACCCGTTGTTAAGTTGTGCTGTGTGGGTTTAGGAGTGTTGTAGAAGTTAGGGTTAAAATGTCGTAATTTACATGTAACCTGTTTAATGTCTCTCAAACGTTAAAATCAAAAGATGTAATGATGTAGAATGAAAACAAAATATTGTTTTACCATTTTGCACATCACTTACCGAATATGTCTTAGTAAATATCCAGTTCGAATTGCAATGAAATATTTGTGTGTGAGGGTGTGTGTGTGTGTGTATTACATTCATGTGAAACAATCCATTTAGTTTATAGTAAATAATGAAATAAACGAGGCAGTCTCGTGCAAATTTGCAGTAATTTGATTTTGTTTTCTTTTTTACATCTGATAATTTCCAAAAGAAGGACGCTCTTTTCAATTACGCACGTACAGAATTGATATCACGATCTCTAATTCCTGCATGGAATACTATTTTATATTCCATTCGAAGTTTGGATATGATGATTAATAGTGGAATTAGCAGCAATCTGCTCATTTGGAGTGTATAATGGCTAAGTTGACACTTGTTACCATGGTGAAATTTTGAATGGTCATAATACGGGGTCAGTTATTGTCTTTCGAGATGTTCATTTTCGCCCTCTTGGCAACGGTCGTTGTAGTGTGATTTTGAATAAAAATTATATGGAATGCGGTACGTAATATTTTTGTTTGAATTGTTTGAGTAGGTAATCACTTAATTAGCCACCTTGCTACATCTATCGCCGTAGCAGAAATAGTGCGTGACCGTTGCAAAGGTGGAATTTGAGTTTTCCCCTGCTCATGTTTAAAAAAGTCGTAACTGAAGACAACAGTGTTGATAATCGTCCTGTTTTTATTCTGATTACAAATATTTCACTGCGAATATGTTTTCTAAAACTCATTATAATTGTGAACATTTCATATTCCAACTATCACTACTACTTCGTCTACAATAGAGTAATATATGTAATTTTCTTTAACAAGATGAATAGAGAGAAGATTCAACCGTTTTCTATGAGTGTGTGTTTGGATGTGTGAGAGGGTGCGGGTGCGTATGTGGGTGTCACTATCACTTTCTCTCTTCTCCACTCTCTCCTTCTCGCTCTCTGCCTTTGTCTTTCTCTTCTTTACCCCGTCTCCCTTTCTCCGTCTCCCCTATCTGGTTTTCCCTCACTCACACACACACACACACAAGCGTGGGCACCCACTCACACACACCCTCACTCACAAACGCACACATAATTTCTATATATTTGTTCTCCTCTTTCCCCTCACACTTTGCACCATCTTTATTTCACTTTTTCCTTTCTTTCCTTTTCTTTCTTTCTTTCTTTCTTTCTTTCTTTCTTCCTTCCTTCCTTCCTTCCTTCCTTCCTTCCTTTCTTTCTTTCTTTCTGCTCTTCCTCTATTCAATCAAAAGTATTTATGTCTAGTCAATAAACTTAATATCTTCGTAGCTATACATCCAACTCTTCACATCTCTCCATGTGTTTCCAACATATTACATACCGTAGAAATATAAGACATATACCAGTAAGATGATGCAGGCAGGGGAGACTAACGTACGTATAACGCTATTTTAGTCATCAGGCCTCGTCGCCGTGAGATTGGATTATAGACAGGTGTGTAAACCAATGGGGTTAAGACTATACTAGGACAAGCCTTTATGCAAATCACGTGATGTGTGTACAATGTGGCGCCAATCACTACCAGCGCGTCCCTTGTTACAGTCACGATGGGTAATCTTTGATTTTCGCGAAATAAAAAGTGTATAAGCCTTAGTGAAGAATACTTAAACATACTGAAACTTTGTTTTTTTAATTCAAAGCATGATGCATGGTCTCAATCTTGGTTTTGTTTATGGAAAGCCAAACAAGGGGTACATATTTGACTGTGAATATCCAGATTTGTGCCTAGTTATTATGTTTTGCATTCGAATTATTTGAAAAGTTCGCCTGGAAACAATTAATGAAATAGTTTCAACAATAGAATGACTAAATTAAACAATTTAATGCAATAATTTACATGCAGTAATTAATCATCAACATAGAGTATAAAGCAAATAAATATCAGTGATAAATGTATTTGTTTTCATAATGTTTGCACCCGTCTGCTATACAAGATTGACAAATTAAAATTACTTTGTTTTTCTAACCTTACTCATGGTCCTGTTTTTTTTGTGCGTAGATGTAATTGTTATGTGTAAAAATATGTGTTTTATGTGTGTGAGTTCGTGGAAGAGGGTACACCTTTTGTGCGTGTGAAAGTGTGTGTGTACATATTTTGTCTTTTCTTTTTAGGTACAGATCTCGGGATAGCTAGATTTGTTGTCTTATCTTACAAATTTGTATTGTTTCACAAAGGTATAAAGTATTTAGGGCAGTCCCTTTGAATTGCATACACAAACTAATTTATGAGATTCTATGCTTTATTCTAAATTATTTCTAATTATTAACTTTTTGCAAACTGATTTCCACTTTTGACCCGTTCCCCCTTTTCTATTATCATTATCAATGAATCACTCTGTCAATTAAATGTCATTGTGATTGTCTTCTTTATGGTAGATAATTCTTCCATATAGCAATTGTATGATTCCAAGAAAACTAATTTTTCATTTAATTTCATTTAGGTTTTATTCCCACAATTGGCGTTACAAAACCTGATACAATCACATAACTATGCTGAACAACATTTACACATAAATGAAGTACATACACCCTACAAAAATATTGGGTAAAAATGCTCCATGAGGGTCCAACCAACACTGGGCATTTTTGGGGGCATTTTTATTCATCCAGTGTAATGAAAACTTTGCCCATTGCTGCTTATTTTTTAATTGGGTTAAATACTGCCCCAAATTGGTTGGACGCAAAATTACCCTCGTGCTAGTGAAAATTTTACCCAATATTTTTACAGTGTAAAACGTAAATGTGGAGGAAACAGAAGCAAAATGCTTGTGTATAAGGTTCGCTTTTAATACATAACTTTAAAAACAATCATGTGATACGTAAATATATTCTGAATTTCATCCCTTTTTGTCACAAAATATCTACCGTTGCTCTGTATTGTTTTAGCTTTTTCCTCAGCTGTCTGTGATTACACAACTGGGTAAAGTACATATTGGGATTGTCATCGCATTGCACTTTGGGACGCCGACAAAATGACAGACTTATCTATCAAGTTAGGATCTAATGCCATGTTAGATGTAACTTTGACGTGTAACCGGAGACCACGGCTATGGAACTCATACGGGGGAGAGAGTGATTAAGAGAGATAGGGAATGAGATGGAGGAGATATGAAGAGAGGGGAGGGAAGAAACTGGGAGTGAGGGGGGTCCAGGGTTGAAGAATGTAGAAGTAGGTTTGTGTTGCAGGGGCCGCGGAAGCGGGGGGTGGGGGGCTTCAGCTCCCCCCCCCCCCGACTTTTTTCAAAAACCGTGAACAAAAACGTAAAAATTACCATGGCATATGATTGTGATTTTTTGCATGGTCAGCCCCCCCCCCCCCCCGCACTTTGGAAACTGTTCCGCGGGCCCTGTGTTGAAGGGGAGAAGGGAAGTCATTTTACAGTATTTAAAGGGTGTATTTTTTTGTTAATGATAAAAAGCAAAGGAAAGAGAAAAATACAGAGAGACAGAAAGACAGACAGACTGAGAGACCAATAGACAGAGGGAAGGTGAGGGGATGAAGAGAAACAAACTGTACCGATTAAGAGAAAGAAAGAGAAAAGTAAGAGAGCGTGAATACATGGTAATTAAGGTATAGGTCAAAATGTCTGTAATTATGGGCTGCATGGTTGAGTGGGTGCGTCGTGGTCTAGTGGTTCTGACTCTCGCCTTTGAAAGAGAGGGTCGTGGGTTCGAATCCTAGCCATGGCGTGTTTTCCTTCAGAAAGAAATTTATCCACATTGTGCTGCACTCGACCTATGTGAGGTGAATGGGTGCCCGGCAGGAGTAATTCCTTGCATGCACTGAGCGCCGGTGATGGTAGATCGAGCTAAAGCCGGGGTAATAATAGCAGCGCTTTGTATCCTCAGGCAATGAGCGCTTTATAAATCCAGCTATTATTAATATTATTTGTATGTTTTGCGTCTGTGAGAGGGTGTGGGTGTGTGTGTTTGTATGTGTGCCATGTGCGGTTTAATGGGTGTATGTGAGTGAGGGTATATGGGGGTATGTGTGTGTGTGTGTGGAGAAAATGTATTGTGATCGCGTTCTTGAGGGTGACGTGGATTGGGAATCGTGTGTGAGTGCATGTTGGTGAGGGTGGGCGTTTGCGTGCGTGTGTGAATGGACTGAAATGAAGAGGGAGGTACACATGGTACAGTTCAGGCGTACATGTCGAGAATGGTCGGTTGGATATGAGTGGCGAATAATGCGATTTGTAAGTGAACTTAGTTCATTCATCCATTGTACTTCACTCTTTTTTTCTCACCAACTTTTTTTAAAGGAATGATACTTTCCACATGTCATGTTGTTGGTCTATATATTTGTATCACTCGCACCACGCAGCTAGCTTCTTACTCGCTTCAGAGGCCACGAGTCCTAACATCTGTACGAACATGATCTCAAACGTTCACACTCAGACTTAATCTGAATCTTGCAACATGAAAAAATGTATATATATGCATGATATTCGAGTACTTTATTTCATCTTCACCAATCTAAATACATTGTTTATGCCTTTGATTTGTAAGCAGGGATGTCATCTATGACTACGGATTCTTGTGTATGGCTGAACTTGGCGGGAAGGGAAGGGTGCATAAGAACTTGGCATCCTTCCACCACCATCACCTTTTACTTTAGCTTTTCATTTGCATGCCCTTAGAACGCATTTTCGAGCTCTATTTTGAGCTGCCACATATTTCATTTATTATTTCAATTGTTATGTTTTGACCTGTTTTGTATTATGTCTTTTTGTAGGCCTGTAATTTCTACACAATGCAGCCTCTTAGCTGCGAAGTGCGATGAGCAGATGATGATTAAACCTTGTCATTTAATTACAATTGAGCACCCATCTTAAAATCAGACCGCCGACTTATACCTGTTATAAGTGATTTGAATTTGCCTAATCTGAACTGGGTATTTTGTAGGCTTAAAGATGGGATGGACTTTGAGAGCTGTGTGCGAACGGACAATGATCATGATGATTCTCTTAAAGTCTCAAAATACATTTAAATTCTTCCACTACCACAGTCTCTCCCGTTTCCGTTTTGTGTGTGTGTGTGTCTAGGAAGAGGGTTCGTACTTCCAGAAACTGGTGGTATGAGTATAAATTTCTGATGACGGTCCCCTATTTTTTTATTTATATATTTTTATACTTCTTAAATTGATTACCATAGCGACTGTCTAAATCACATCACCTTTCATCTTTCTGCAGGGTATGTTCCTTGTGGCGCTTCCTTATGCTGTCCTGCACGGTGGCTACTGGAGTGTCTTGTCTCTGGCCCTTGCCGCAGTCATCACTTGCTACACTGGATTGGTTCTCGTGGACTGTCTCTACGACACCAACGCAATCACCGGTGAGAGGGTCCGGGTCCGTCAGACCTATGTTTCAATTGCTGAAGAGGTCTGGGGTAAACGATTTGCCTCACGGATCGTCCACACTGCGCAGTTCATTGAGCTAATCATGACGTGTATCCTATACCTGGTGCTCTGCGGTGATCTGCTCTACAACACCATTCGTCACACGCCACTTCGGGAGAGCGCCTGGACACTCATAGCCTGTTTCTTCGTGTTGCCGTGTGCTTTCCTGCGGAACCTCAAGGCCGTCTCACGTTCCAGCTTCGGAAACGCCATCGCTCACGTGATCATCAACGTTATAATCCTCGGATACTGCTTCGCTCAAGCAGGTCATTGGCACTGGAAGGACACCAGTCTTCGGATTCACATCCATTACTTCCCCGTATCTTTAGGGATCGTCGTTTTCAGTTACACCTCTCATATCTTTCTGCCAAGTCTGGAAGGCAGCATGGTGGATCGACGCTACTTCAAACGGATGATGCTTTGGACGCATGGTCTCGCGGGATTCTTCAAGGCTTTCTTCGGCTACGTCTGCTACCTGACCTTCGGCCTCAGCACACAGGAAGTCATATCAGATAATCTTCCAACCCATTCCTTTCGCTCTGTCGTCAATGTAGTTCTTGTAGCCAAAGCGCTGCTGTCTTTCCCTCTTCCTTACTTCGCAGCCGTCGAACTCCTGGAGCGGGCGTTCTTCCAGGGTCGTCCTACAACTGTTGTACCATCCTGCTATTCTCACGATGGCATGCTCACGGTTTGGTCAATCCCGCTCCGGCTACTCCTTATCTGCGCCAGTGTTCTCCTAGCTGTCTTCATACCGCACTTCGCTATCCTCATGGGGCTTATAGGAAGCTTTACTGGGACTATGTTGTCGTTTGTCTGGCCATGCTGGTTTCATCTTAAGTTAAAGTGGTACGAACTGAAATGGTGGAACAAAGCATTAGATATCACCATCATGCTAGTTGGTGGCGGATGTGGTTGTATAGGAATCATTTATTCATTTGAAGCTCTTATCGAAACGTATATTTCTTCATAGCTATATAATGTTCTAATCAATCGTATAGGCACAGATGTAAATACCTTGAAATTGTTTTATCAGAGTGTTATAACAGACTATAATATGAGAACTATTGCCTATGATTTGCCATTGTTGGAGATATTTTAGTAGTGGTGTCTTTGTTTAATGGTGCCGAATTACTGTGATAAAATACGAAATCATTGAACACTCACTCTATTAACTGAGAGTCCAAGTATCCTCATAGGTATAACTAATATTACGAAGACATTAATATATAAGGGCATTTGAGGGTTTCTTTTTATCAATAGCACACTAGTTATATCTTATCAAGACAATATTTGGCATAATACTGCCTGATAAAAAAAGATGATGGCACACTCAAAAATGATTTCCAAATTTATGAAGATGAGGAGGAAAAGGGTTTCTAAGTTGTATTGTATCGCACCCCTTGAGATATGCAGTTGAATCCTACACATCTTTTCCTTTTCCCCTTTATTATTTCGTGTTATAAATATATTGAACATCAAACGTTTTTCTTTCGAAATCGATAGTAACGTCCTTTCCTTTTTTGACAACATTTTAACATTTATAATTAAAATGATTAACAGAAGCCCTAGATCTACAGGGGCGCTGAACGGTTTTGCTTGTCATGCAAGTGGGGCTGACTAAGCAAAGAAGTTACAAAACCCACTCACTCAGATGGAAATTTGTACGTTTTTGTCACGTCTATTAAAATAAATGGGGGACTGAAGCCCCAGGCTCCACCCCCTATTAGTTTGAGAGCCGACCCTTTTTGGTGGGCTCGTCAAAAATTTTCTGAACAAAAGTGCCCCTCATTTTGAAAATCCTGGATCCGCCCCTGGTTATTAACATTGAATTCTTGAAATCTGAAAATCTTTCTACTCGTTGTGTTGGATTAGCATGATTAGGTTATACCAATAAACTACCACAAATTAAGCCATGTCTACACTATCACGGTAGACCTGTTACAAGTACAGGTCCTTTGAATCAAATCTTTTGCATACTTCCACCCATTATCACCGGAAATAAGCCCCCTCCCCCGTAACTTTAACACCCCAATCTCCAGCATTTCTCCCCTGTTTTGATCATGCTGATACCCTTAAGTGCATGTTGCTTGGTAGTTTTTCCTCTCGCTCATCAGGTTGACATAATTCAAGTCGTCTTGATTGAGAAAAGATATTTTGGGGCCACAGTGCCCCCCGCCCGCTCTCCCCGACAAAATTTGAAAAATGAATGTTATAGCCTGGGTAATATTGATATTGGGTAATCTTTTCTATTTTCCCTTCCTTTTGTTGATTATTAAGGGTGTGTCGAAGGAAAAATGCTCACGAGGGCATGGCCGTACATGGTGGGGGAAGGAGGGGGGCAGTTGCCCTTAAATTTTGAAAACTTACATTATTTTACTAAAAGGTTTTACAAAATTCACCGAAAGTAGGCCTATGCATGAAATCCTTCAGTTTCACTTTACAAAATGCAAAAACACCCGATTGACAAGCTCGGTCGCCTTGCTTCCCGATTTCGATTTTTTTTTTTTTTTTTTTTTTTTTTTTTTTTTTTTTTTTTAGTTTATACGCGTTCTGCGCCCTCCCCCCCGCGAAAATAAAAATTTATGCGTATGACCATGCGCGAAAGTGGAGATTTTTTAATGATCATGTGTACAGAGAATCAATAAAATTATGGTTAGCCGTTTCTGATCAGAATACGACACTTAAAATAAAAACAAATCGATGCAGGCCACCGATGGATGCATCTGATTGGCAACATATTGCAGAATTCGTCTCACCAGAGATACGATGTTATTACACTGAAAAATATGTTGATTTAACACACATTTAGATATTTACTGACGTATTACACCATAGTGTAGGTTTACAAAAGATTTTAGTTATTACCTAGTCTTATAAAGTATCATGTTTTTTAATTCATGTGCATTATTCATTGTCCAATATACTTCTAATTCCAAGTAAGTGTCAGTGCACTATGCAGTCTAGTTTCTGACGTTTCATTTTCTCCGTCGGTTTGAAACTAGATATTTGTGTAGCCTAATAAAAAGTGAGTTTGTTATTGAAATTGGTTTCTTTATTTCCTTGCTTAATTGGTTTTGTTTTCAGTGGTAATAAATGAAAAGTTCTCCCCCAACAACAAGCTGATTTGAACAAGCACTGAATATCAGACAAGATCGACTGAATGCCAATGAAAATTTGATCAAATTCGGATTTTAGCCCATTTTTTATAAAGCATTGAGGCATTATCGACGTTGCTTTTTCACTTTCTTGTGTATTTTAAACATGAAACGCAACCATTATCCCTTTTCATTGAATTCATATGGAGGATCTTAATCCTACTCAGTATGCTCGCCACTCTGTTCCTTACCAGATCATTGTGTAGTAAAAATAGCAAAAATATCAATTTGAGAGACAGCCACAATATTTTCCAAGAACATTTAAAATTGATTCAAGATAAAAAAAAATGTTGCTGTGTATAGGCTTTCGGAACTGCACACCACGTTACCCCATACCCCTCCCAAAACACACACCCACACACACACACACTCACACCATTCAAATAATATATAAATACATAACATAATTAAATACCTGAATTAAAAAAAATACAAACATAATAACAAACATCCATGAAGATTTTAAATAGATATTAAAAAAAAGTATTAATGAAATACAAATGTTCCATGTTCTATGTAAAAATGTGGCGCGTTTCTACACACTCAAAATTCATGATTTCCCCAAGATATTAACCTCTTTTCTGCACATGCTGAGAAAGGGCAAACGTCACACGGCACCTAGGATCCATTAGATGACATTTGCATCAAATCCGTCACTGGATCACCCATTGTATAGTTTCTTTAATCCACCGATTTATGCAACTCATGAATTTAGACGCATCTGAACGGGAATGAACAAAAGGTAAAGGAGGCTGTCACACGTTCCTGTATAGGTGTGGATCCGTTTTCTCCTTTAATCACATCAATTGCTGTCACGAATTGTATTCTGTTAGCAATAGAAAGAATAAATCAAATTCTTTACACAAAGAAAACGCCCAAGAAAACATGTGTTGTTATTTGGTACTCCGGGTTGAAATTAACTCCATGAAAATAAATAGAATAAAAATCACTGAGCAAAACGCTGAAAACTTCATCAAAGTCTGATCATAACAAATGAAAATGTATTACATTTTAAAAATTTTATCAATATTTTGTGAAAACAGTTATATATTATGCACCCCGTCATGAATATGCAATAGGTGGGCTGATGATGTAATGTCCCCACTTTCCTTTTCTTATTTTATAACATGAAATCGTAATTATTTCATATTTTCAGACGTGTGTGTATGATCCCTTCCTTAATTGTAACAAAATCTTGCACATTGTCAGTTGCCAATCCATCTTTTTTAATTCCCGGTCTACAAAATTCAAATGAATATAATTTTATATAATAACACACAAAAAAATGAGGATATGACATCATCAGCTTGGTCATTGCATATTCATGAGGACATGCATAGAACTGTTAATTCACCGAAATAATGCATAACTTTATTATCTCTTGTCCGAATTAGACAAAATTTCCAGTTTTTGTTTGTCTGATTATACTTTATCTGTCCAGGTTATCCTATTTTAAGCCTGGAATTAAACCTTTAAACCCGGGGGGCGATCGTGGTCTAGTGGTTAAGACTCTCGTCTTTCAATCTGAAGGACGTGGGTTCGATTTCAAGCCATGGTGTGTTTTCCTTCAGCTTTTACCTTCAAATTTACCCACATTGTGCTGCACTCAACCCAGGTGAGGTAAATGTTGGGTAAATGGGTACCGGCAGGAAGTAATTCCTCAAAAAGTTGTGCGTACCGGAATCGGTAGACTATTTTATAGGAGCATGCACCTAGCAAGGTCGACACGTGCGCTTTACAAATCCTATATTATTATTTTTTTCAATAAAAGACAATTCTCGATATCAAAAGGTGGGATTGTGTAAACTGCAACTGCTTGCCATAGCCTACTTACTCGACTGTCAAAATAATTTAAACAACGCTGTTTACTATGTGAATATATATTCAAATATTAAATTATCAATAATTTAAGCATGGTTGTTTAAGATTTAAACACTTGTTTAAACTGTTTAATAACTATTGTGCGATTCACATAGTAAACAGCGTTGTTTAAATTATTTTTAACAGTGTAAGTCGACATACGATGGCTTAAACGTCAGGTGAGACAGCCCCCTATTAGATAACAATGCCCTACCAAAAGCGAATGAATACGATGGAATGCGAGAGGGAATATCTGATCCATTGAATACAAGTTACCGCGCATCAATCATGTCATTGAAATGTGAATAATAGAATGCATCCAATATCACGGGCACGAGCCGAGGGGCGTCCCTAGCTATTATTGGAGTGTTATGGAAATGATAAAGTTATGCGTATAAATAAATCACGCTAACTGATAAATGAATGTATTGCCTTGTTATAACACATCATCCATCGAGTGATAATGGTTTCATGGGATTGTTATGTTGCAGTGGGTATTGATACCAGTCCCTAGCTAGGAAATGTATTTAGCATTTCGGGGCACAGTGAAATGAAACCCCTTTAGGATATATGAGGAATTAAAATGTTATGGCCAGACATTCTAACACTGCACTATTTTCTGTGATATGCACATGTATGTTACTTAGCCAGAGCAAAATAGTATTGGACTTTGACTAAATTCACATCCAAAACTTATATGCTTCTTTAATTATTTGTGTTCGTATTGCCAAACGGAGGAAGGTGATTTCCCCGTATCGTGTAGTTTTTTAAATATAAACTCCTCAAAAAAATTTATCTGGAAAGGAAATCTGACTTTGATCGATAATCCCTCCTTGGTTTTAGTAAATATCATTGCGTAATTAATATTCATGAATAGATCATTTAATTGTCTTTAAAATGATACCCTACTTTATATGATTATGGTTCACATGGAGGTGCAGTGCCTTGAATTGTGGGGCAAGGTCAAAATTCGAAAGTTGCAAAATGACACAATATTGAAAGTCACTGTTCTTTTTTCGTGGTGATGAGTGAGCTTCTCAGCAGTTTATTTTGAATTTGATCGATAATCCCTCCTCGGTTTTATTAAATATCAATGTGTAATTAATATTCATGAATAGATCATTTAATTGTCTTTAAAATGATACCCTACATGGTATGATTATGGAGGTGCAGTGCCTTGAAATGTGGGGCAAGGTCAAAATTCAAAGGTTGCAAAATGACACAATATTGAAAGTCACTGTTCTTTTTTTCCGTGGTGTTTCTCATGCACCTTAACATCAACATTGAATCAAACACACCTCTGCACAAGCAACACATAACAAACAAACAAACATACATGGGTATTTCAAACCACGACTCAAACCATGTTATCTCACAGAACCATCACTACATAAACCACAACAAAACATTAAAAATGAAGAAGCAGGGGCTTGATCCACGTCACCATAACCAACACTATCATCTTTACAAACAATGTTGATATCTACTTTATCATCAACATTGTTATCGCCATCTCTATCACCAAAATCACCTCATTATCACCATCAGGACCATTATTGCATCATCATCACCATTACCACCAACCCACCACCATAATCTTCATCATCATAACCATCATCATCGTCATCACCATCATCACCACCATCATCATCACCATTACCATCATCATAATCACCACCATCATCATCACCATCTCATTATCACCATCACGATCATCATTATGTCATCAACACCATCACCACCGCCACCACCATAATCTTCTTCATCACCATCACCATCACCATCATCAGCATCATCATCATCAGCATCATCACCATCATCATCACTACCATCAGCATCATCATCATCACCACCACCATCATCATCATCACCATCATCATCACCCCCACCATCATCATCATCACCATCACCACCATCATCATTTTTAGCATGAACATAAGATTATAATCACCGTCATCATCACAACTTTAGAAATCAAAATCAAGATTAAATCAAATCAGCATCAGTGTGCAATAAATCCGTGCTTAGTAGAATGGTTTGTGTGAAAGCACAAAACATGCGTCTGTGCATGTATCTTTGAAATCATAAGATGCACAATTTTCCACATCACATTGAATGTTAGAATGAAACAGTTATGCACTACTTTACGAGTTCTCAATCCTTAACATTTATTTACAATTAATTATCATCTTTACAATCAATTTTATTTACAAATATATACTCCATAGTTGCTTGAAGGCTTTACTACTGGACAAATGTCTTTCAGGAATGATCAATTACATCCTGTAATTGTCCTGTTAAATGAAACATTTAAAACTGCAGTGTGAATATTGTAGTGAACAAATACATGCAGTTAGCACCAGGATAGCATAATTCAAGTCTATAACCAATATTAAATTGGGAAATCCCCCACAATAAATGGAATAATCATAGCTCATCCCCCATCTATTTAAATAGCGTAGAGCAAATATCTGAGAAAAAAATTATTTAGTTTTAATTGTCTAATTCATGCACGGCTTGATTCATCTGCCTTATCAAGTTGACATGATGATAGTAATAAGGTGAACAAAGAAATAGCTTCATAACAATGCATGGTTTAAAAGTAGGTCTCAGACAAAAAAAAATCCCATTCTCATCAATCTTGTGTCACAATCTAACCACAGATAAATTTGAAAGGCTTAGAACCAAAGTATACATGAGGTACATTTCAAGAATACAATACCAGTATTTAAAATATATTGAATAAAGGGAACCGAACCAAGCCCTTCAAAATTCATGTTAAAAATAACAAGTTTGACAAAACGTCTACGGAAATGAGGTTATATGAAAGAAGCGGTAATTGCACTGCTACACCTTTGCTTTCGAGTCCTGCCTTTTCTGTGAGTCGTGTTCGCACCAGCGTGACGTCGCTATTGTTCAGACCGCTGGCAATTGCTTTCTGAAGGCAAGAAAAGGGTTCAAACACTAGCAAAGGGTTAAGCATGTGAAATAAAGCAACTGCTGAGGCATATTTTGCTTGGCTAGCAATTGCTTGTGCTTGAAGCGATTGCTTGCCAGCAATTGGTACAATTTTATGCATCTGACCCAATGGCCCGTATTCTGAAGTCGGGTTTAATTTAAACTCAGGTTTAAAGTTGTGGTTTTAAGTATGGATAGCCAATTGTCACATAAATCTCTAACAGTAAAGATATCATATTTCAGTTCAATTAGCTCTCAAATCATTCATAATTGTCGAGGAAGTACAAATAGATGATTGTCTTCACCATTGATGAATCAGGAAAGAGCACAGTGAACATAAGAAACATACAACTTAATAAAGATTTTGCCACTTTTGGCTTCCCATAATTTTAGCACAGAGTTAGACCATGGTCTAAGTTGAACCTGAATTCAGAGTACGGGCCAGTGAATTTTATATACCATGAGGTCATTTCCAGTGGCATTACATAATGTCTACTGGTCATAAATTTGTTCTACTCTGGATGATTTATATTTCAATGGTGTCAAAATTCCTCATAAAAATACACCAACGTAATCTGCTTTTGATATTAAAGTCATAGATACAAACAATAGATGTACTGATCATGGATGGAAGCTTCTCAAACCTTCATATTCCCTTGGCAGCATTTCATAAAGTCATTCATACATCATAAAGGTATGGTGAGTGACCCCCTCCCCCCTTTGATGCTAAATCTACTTCTTGAGAGAATTCTTAGCACATAACTCAACTTAATAGAACAACATGATCAATAGCAAATCACAATGAATTTGAGTCCGGCAAATCTCTTTTACAACACAAGATTGGGCCCCCCGATCGGTAAACTGCCAATTGGTCTATAATACCCGCTTTGTCTACTTTTCATTTGGTCTCGTTCCACTATTTCTAACCAATTCGGTGGATTCGCAGTATGGTGCGCCATCTATCGGTTGCAGCGAACAGGCCAAATTTCTAACTTCGTGGTCGACATCGCACTCAGGCGCTTCAAAAGTGAAAATCATATGGCAAAAAACAAAAACAGACTATAATTTTGCAGCGAAATATGCAGGCAAATTTCTCTCCTACCTCCTCGACCCTAGTAAAGAGCATATCCGGTCGAGCCGCGTCGGTCAGCGCTGAATAATCGCATGCATGCATTCACTTTAGTACTAGCACATGCAGATGTCGACTTTTTCCCATAATGCATTGCGAATTTCGGCCTGTCCGCTGCAACTGATAGATGGCGCACCATATTGTGAATCCACCAAATTGTTCATTCACGACCAGTCGTCTACATTTGGTCTAATTGCCATTTAATCCATTTTCCACTTTATCTTATCTCAAATTAGGCTATACCAATTTCATCTATTACCCCAAGTGGTCTAACACCATTTAGAATATATGGGTAGATGAAATTGTTTATGAATCAAATTTGCATCATGACAATGAAGGTCAAAATATTAATTACACACAAATTATACCCTCTGGGTATTAAGACTAAATGAGAATTAGACTTAGTGGGTATTAGACCTGGGCCCCGTCTTACAAAGAGTTGCGATTGATCCGATCAATCGCAACTATGGAAAGCCGGCAACATCAACATGTAAAATACTTGTTTGTTCAAAATATTTTCTAGCAATAATGCATATTCATACATTCACTGTTTTCTGGACAATTCAGTATGCTTCTCTTTGTTTTCAAAGGACACTAGGCAAATTTCCAAAAGAGAAACTTATGACATCGATGGATTTCCATATATTTGAGATTGATCGCATCAATCATAACTCTTTGTAAGACAGGGCCCTATCTTACAAAGATTTTCTCAAGGAAATTTGCATGATGTCCTTTGTAAACAAAGAGAAGCACACTGAATTTTCAAGAAAATCTAAATTTTTTTTGTACAAACAAGCACTTTAGATGTTGACGTTGCCGGCTTTCCATAGTTGTTGTTGATCGGATCAATCATAACCTCTTTGTAAGACGTGGCCCAAGCGCTGAGTACACAAAAAGTCAATTGGATCAAATAGATGGAAGACCATTGGGGCGTTGCAATTGCAAATAAAGCGTAAGTCCCCAAATCAAGCATGATTGGGCGTTGTAAAAAAAGGTGAGTTGCAATTGAATGTAAATCAACTGCAAATTTACGTTCAATCATAAGATTCATGCTTGATTTTAGGAATTATGCTTACTTTGTAATTGAACGTAAGTTTCTTTCAACGCTCCACAAGTGATGTGGTATTAGACTATCTAAGAAGCAGACCAAGAGCTTATGAACTCCCCAATCTACTTGGTCCCACGATCACCAGTAAAAATTGGTGGATATAAACGACGCCGCGGCGCTGAGCCAGCCGCCCCGCCTCTCTTCGTCGTCCTGGCCAATGTTCTTGATAGACTTGTGACGAATGGGACTGTTGTCCTCCGGTAGGTAATCTGGAAGGAGTCCTCCGTTGTTCTCCTTGTCGGCCATGGCAGGGTTGGCACCAAAGGACAGTATCACCTGCAGGAAACAGAAGAGAGAAAAGTCGATTTAGTCTACTACTAATGATAACTGGTCTGTATTATGTTCATAAAGTTAGGCACATCTTTACGATGACTGGAACATGTTCTTAGGTGCTTAGTCAATTACATTGGTACATATCACTTAGCACAAGAAAGGGTTACCAGTCACATATAATTTTTTTATAGCTTATGAAACACCATTCTGGTGGGTGTTTCATAAAGCTGTTTGTCCAATTACTCACAACTTCATGCATGACTGGTACATGTTCTTTGGTGCTATTGTCAGTAACATATGGACTATCATTTAATACAAGAAAGGGTCATCAGTCGTGCATGAAGTCATTCGTAATTTACAAACAGATTTGTGAAACATCCACCTGGATATCTATCATTGTATGTTCACTGTATGGTGCTTCTTTAACCGTATCTAGGCCGGGGGGGGGGGCCCCTCACCTATTCACACAATATTTTCGCCGCACGAATTTTTTTTTACCGCGCCGCTAGCTGTCTTTGTACCTTCAAGTCTTGCGCAACTTTTGAGACCACTCTGAAATTACACAACATTATGCAAGTGCATGTCAGACCAAAACTTGCTCATAAACATGATTTCGTGGACAAAGTCAATGCATATTGTGTTTTGAACCAAAAATCATAAATGTGTGATTATTTTTAGTTTTGCTGGTCTAAGTGAATTTATTTTATGCTGTTTATGATCTCAGAAATTTCCCCAACAAATTTCATTGAAAAAAAATGAAAAACAAAATGTCAAAAAAACAAAGAAATACACAAGAAATTGCAAAAAACAATATACATTTAATACAGAAGAAATTGATCTGATATCGCAATTTTTTTCATGTACACTTGCTAAGAACACCACAAAGATAAGAACATTTGGAGCTTTATCTAGGGAGTTAGAGGAAAAAGCATGATTTCGTATACTAATTACGCATAAGTTAGCACAATCACTTAATAGCAATTCTCGCTACCCCAAATAGCGATTTCGCCGAGATCCGGGAAAATCCCTGTAACGTGCATTGCATTATGGGATAGCTTTTTCGGTATTACAACTTCCTGTTCGGAAGTCCAATGCACTGTTTTGCCATTCAGATCAACAGTGTCGTCCGTCATGCACAACAACACAACGTCGCTTTCGCTCGGAAAGTTCGTGATCACAACCCTCTCTTTTACGATACAGTTTAACAGTTTTACAGCCTTTTCTGCTAAAGTCACTAATTCTGCCCGACGCTTTCCATTGCACGGTATTCATCTGTCAGTTAAGATTTTTTTAAGTTCCGAAACTGATTTTTATCCATTTTGTGGTCGACGAAAAATTGAACGAAATGAATGCTGTATATATTTAGCGTCTAGTTGAATACGATCGTGATGTCAGGACGGTCGCTAAATGCAAAATTTTAAGATATTCATTATTTGTTTGATTTTTTTATAACCAAATAAAAACATGAATAAAAATTATTTTCACGTGAAATATATTTTTTATTTTTATTCATAATTTAAATGGAATCAAAACTGACCAAATGTAATAAAAAGTATTATACTCTGTACATATTACGCTGATTGGCATCGATTTCAGCGTGGTGGAAAACTCAGTATCGCGAACCTCGCGCGAGCATGACTCTTAACCGGAAGTGGTGATGACGACCCGACGGAGTGAAAATTATCTCGTCTCGCGCATTATGAGATTTTTGTTCCTATTTGGGGTAGCGAGAATTCGCATGAAATAAATTACTATACAACTTTGTAGATTATGTCCCAGACAACCTGCGTGCTAATTTTCGGCGCGATCGCACGGTCGATATCTCAGGGGGGGGGGGGCCTGGGAGCCCCCTACCCCCACCGAGAGGGACAACGCAGTGCTTCGTGACTCTTTGTCACTCGCACATGCACATTTCCTGAGACCATATTTGCAAATTCAGAACAAGAAGGAGGTGGGAAAGGGGTAAACTGATATACATCAGTGATATTACTGTATTATTGCGATATCTGCATATTTTTAATTGAACTGAGAACAACTTATATTTCTTCATACCTCTTCACCGTGCTCATTCCTGACGACTTGCTCAGCAGACATCTTTTCCGTCTTTGAAATGGCAGCAACAAGCACCTGGAACAGCGTGAGAGAAAATGAAGCAAACAGAAATATTGGAAAACCTTATCAATTCAGATATAAATGGACAAACCACAAGGAATCTGAACATAGCACACTTTTCTGCCCGATAAGCCTGCCAATAATGAACAAATCACATCCTTCTCAAACAGAGATCTTGAGCTGCCAGGAAAAACTGATGAACCTTTATAAAAGATATGGACATGATTCAGCTGTTCCTATAATCCTGAGCCACTAGGGGGGGGGGGGTGGGTGATGGGAGTTACCCTAAATCAACCGGGAGAGGCCCTTCAAAATTGTGAAGTAATAAAAAAAAGGAGTGCAAAGAATAGGTCTGATGATGATGATTAGGAGGATGAACGTGATGAAGATGGTAATGATGGTGATGATGATCTTGATGATGAATGAATGATGATGATGATAATGATCATAAGGCGGATGACGATGGTGGTGGTGATGATGGAGGTGATCATGAATGATGATGATGAAGATTGATGATAAATGATGGTGATGATGAAGATTGATGACGACGATGGTGATGAAGATGAAGATTGTGATGAAGATGGTGATGATGATGATAATGATGACAATAATGGTGGTGAAGATGGTGATGATGATGGATAAAAGGACATTATTGACTCACTCCCATAAATACTCATCTAAGTACAAGCAGATGACACAAATGCAATTCATGAACACCTAACCTTGGCACTCATATTCTGTGTATACAAATGTGGAGCACTCAATATCATCTTTGAGAGCATAGCACACAACGATTTTGTAGGTCATCAAATATGAACTTTAGAAGTTGCTAGGAAGCAATTATCCATAAATGGACTTTGACATCTTCTGTCTCAAGTGCTCGTAGCAGGAAGCAGAACTTCCAAATATTGATTACCCCACAAAATATGGACTACAGTATGAAAACCAGATCAAAATTCAAAAACAGCTTATCATTTAGGCCTGCCAGGTATGTTCATTGATTTTCATCCGAACAGAATATAATAATAATGGAAGAAAAATATGCAGATGTTTTTCAGATTATTCTTTATATCTTTAGTTTATTACAAAACAAAAAATTGGGGGAGAGATTAAGGGTTGGGAAGGGCGGGGATTTTTTTTTTTTTGGGGGGGGGAGGGGGTGTTTTCCTAAAGGGAAGGTGTGCTTAGTTTGAAAATCAGGTGCATCTTCCCCCTAAAGTTCATTACATATGCACATTTGTGAGACAAATATCATTGACACATTAATGAAAGACTCAAACAGTCCAAATATACACCAAAAAGGTGGTCTGTATTAAAAACTGAAGATAAAAACTTTACTTAAGTTTTAAGCAGTCTTTGATAAAAACAGTGTTTGTTTAAGGTTTTAAGGTTTTATTAAAATATCCACATATCGCAGCCATTTAGACTGAATTGCATTGGATTTACAAAATATAACAATAAAATGATAACATGGTATAGCAATCGAACATTATAAATATATTATTTACAATTAAAAATACAAACAATTAGGTACGTAACTTGACAGATTAAGGAAAGGGTGAACAGAGTGTAGAGAGAAGGGGAAAGGGAGGTACAATAGAAGAGGGAAAGAGGGTGGGGGAAGATGAAGACAGAAGAGATGAATATGAGAGTAGTAGTACAGTATCTTAGTGAGAAAACAAAGGTTCCAACGTGTACTATTAAATCAAGTATCTCTGGAGGTATTGTTAATATAAAAAACGGATAAAAAAAATACCCCAAAGAAAATGAAAAGGCATTTCTACTAGAGTGTGCCCACCTCAGGTTTCATGTCCATTCTTGTCCTCACTACACATCGTTTCTTCAAAAGGTCAAAGGTGAAACTAACGACCCCTTTCACTTTGAGAAGCTCTTCTTCGCAAGATTTACGGCACTCCTGGAGAAAAAAAAAGATTTTTGAACTTTAGAAAAAACATAAGGGCATTGCTGTATATGATACTATGAACATTATGTACATATAGTTTAATGTGACTTGTCTATAATTAACCATTCTTCAAGAGACCATTATTTTGAATATATATGTATTATTATCTTTTAATAGCTTATTAGACAGACAGCACATAATTTTGGTAGAAGAGTAAATTAAAAATGAGATTTCGAGGAGAGGAAGGAAAACAGAGCAAAATGATGAACATTTGACAAGTCAGCCTGCCATATTGGTGACACAACATTTGCTCCGGCGACAATTGCTCTGGGCTTTATTCCGTAAAGACATAGGGTTAGGGTTGCAATATGGGTTTATATTAGGTTAAGATAATGTATAATGTTAATCCAGGGTTGAAGTTGGCAATCCCATTAGCGTGGAATTCACAGCAGAGCAATTGACGCCTGAGCAAATGTCATGGAACCGCAATATCAAGACAAAAGACCAACCAAGTCAAAGAAATTTTCCAGACCAGATCACGCGAAGCTTGATCGCTTTTTTTTATACAAGTACACTGTACAGTAAAGTCAGTTTCGCCCAAAAAGAAAACAGACTTCTGTGGTCCAAAAGAGATTTGAAATGGGCAGATTTATCTGTAATTTGAAGTACTCACATGGGTTCATGGTGAATTATTGAATTCTTTTCCAATAGAGGGCGTTTGGCAAAACTCATCATTTTAAACAGAGAGTACACATGATAAAACTTGTACCAGTACTTGTATATCAAGTTCATTGCAGGCCTCCAAATATAAACAAGGAGGGTTTTAACCCTAAATCTCCCAGGGTATTTTGATTCTTGTCATTCCCGGGGGGGGGGGGGGGGGGGGGGGGGGCGGCCATTATGGCCCCCCCCCCCTTAAGATCTCAGCCGCGGATTACACGATCACAACGAAAATTTGCATGATGGTAGAGAATGACATAATCTTCGCATTTGCATTGGTAAATTTCACTGAATTCATATATTTTTATTTTATATGAATTAATTATGTTAATTTATTCATGAAATCATACTTTTTTTGCTCTGATTCACTAAATAAAGCTCCTAGAATGCTATTTTTTGGTGAAAATATTCTTTAAAGCATTCCTAACAATTGTGAATGAAAAAATTCTGGAACCAAGACCGATTTCTTATGTATTTTATTGTTTTTTTAATTTCTTATGTATTTCTTTGTTTTTTTACTTTTTGTTTTTTATTGTTTTTTCGATGGAAATCGTTCCAGACTTAATTCTGATCATAAAAAAGGCAAAATTGATTAAGTTTAATCAGTAAAAGTAGAAATAATGATACATTTATGAATTTTGGCTAAATACACAATTTGCATTGGATTTGTACATGAAATCACGTTTATGAGCAATTTTGGGTCTGACATGCACTTACATAATGTTGCGTAATGTCGTAACCGCGTACCCGGGAGTCGCAAATTTGGTCTAAAAATTTGCGCGAGACTTGATAGTAAAAAGTCAGTGAGCGGCAAGGTCAAAAAATTTTGCGCAGCAGATATATCGCGATAATTGTCGAGGGGGGGGGCCATTATGGCCCCCCCCCCCCCCGGGAGAATTAGGGTTCAACTGAAAGTCCGGACAAATATGATCAATAATGTATTTCATAACAGTAAAAGAATGTTGCATTTGGTGTTTAAAATCAATTGACTATACATTAGCAATTTGTGAAGAATATTTTAGGTCCTGTAAGATAATAGCAAACAAAAAAAAATCTCAATTTTTATCAATCATACATGCACAGTACATGCACCCTCAATATTTTATAGAACCCCTGTATGGAGTAAAAAATAAAATCCTTCTTACATCAATGACAAAGTAAACAAGTTTCCCACATCCCAGACAGATGTTCATAAAGGAAATATAACAGTATATATTCTTCAAGAAAAAGTGTTTTGATTGTATATCAAAATTACAATGCTCTGAACTGAGCATCATGCAATTAGGAATAAAAATCAAATCCAATTTGGCAATTTAGTAAACATGTATTTGTACTTGTTGTTCAAAATTTTCTGAAGCCAACATTGCCAACAACTTTTTGCAGTTCAGAGCTGTATTTAAACACAACTTAAATAAAAAAAAAAATCAATTGCACATACCAGATGCAGGAATCTGAATGGTTGAAAAGCAAGTTGTATTTGATTTTTAGTGTTGCGTTTGATCCCAACTCTCTCTGCAACCAACCCCTACAATGGCAACTGTATACTCACTGTGTCCATGAGGCCAACGATTTGTAGAGTGATTATTTTTGACTTTCTATTGTTTGTCCCAACAAAGAACTTGCTACCATGGTGCTTTCCTTGTACCCTGGTACTCTTCGGTCTGTTGGGATTGCAACTCTCTTTCAATGGGCTGGGGGAGGGTGGGGCGGTCAGCCGATTGTGGATGCTCCGGGCCAGGTTTTTGCTCCTTGTGTCACTGTCAGTACTGCAAAGAGGGAAAGGAGTTATTGAATATGATATTCTCTAATCTATGTACATTGTTAATCGCTTTGTCATTCATAAAATGGACCTTTTCTTTCATCTTGTGTGAGGGAATGTTAAGTCAAGTGTAGACTGAAACCTAATCATGCAACTGCAACTGATTTGAATTTTTTTTTTAAATTATTTCACTGGGTTGCTTTAGAACAAATAAGTATGTCTCAATGCAAATGTACACCTCAAAAACCACTATAGGGTTCAAAATAATTGATAACTTAGTTGTCGAATTGATCAACAGTAACCCACACAATTAGACAAAAATTAGTGAGGTTCACCCAAGCAAAACACTTGCATTATGTGCAAGGGGGTGAATCTCCCAGCAGCCTGTTTCAATGAAATGGTCTCATGAAACAAATTATCTAATTTTTTTTAAAAACTTTACCAACTTTCAAAGCTTGATAGAATGGAGAAGAGTTCCTTCATCAGATAAAGTCATTTTCAAAATTTGTATTTTTGAAAACCAAATTACTATTTTAGCTTATTACACAAAACCTTGCCTGGCGATTCATTGTTGATTTTGTGAGGCAGATGCTCACGCTATAAACCCCGAATGATTATTTTCTTACTTGTTTGTGATTGCTTCTAGACTAACCAGCATCCCAAGTTCTTTTTTCATCAGAGGACGATTCATTGCACTCTCCGATAAGTACTGAAGAGCCTACAGGATTAAAAGGAAACAATGTTACAGGATACATTGCCTATTAAAGTCAAATCTATACAGAAGTCAGATTATGGACCACCAAAATCTGTTTGTTTTTAATACATGTAGGAGAAATCGACTTGAAGACTGAAGAGGCACACATGTACATTGTATAACAGCCATTGCCATTTCCATAATCCGGAATAAAAAATGCTGCAAGTCCACCCCAACAAAAAGTTTATTTGAATAAAAAGAGAAAAATCCAACAAACATAACAATGAAAATTTCATCAAAATCGGATGTAAAATAAGAAAGTTATGACATTTTTAAGTTTCACTTAATTTCACAAAACAGTTATATGAACATCCTAGTCGGTATGCAAATGAGGAGGCCGATGACATCATCTACTATTTCTTTTGTATTTTATGAAATTATGAAATATTCTAATTTTATCCTCATTGTCAAGTGAAACAACAATAATTCCTCCCTGAAAATATTCTAATTTTCTCCTCATTGTCTAGTGAAACAACAATAATTCCTCCCTGAACATACAGTGTATGGAATTAGCATTGTTTCATACTATATGGTTCAGTCAAGTTGGTCCATATTGTCAAATTTGTAAAAAAATGAAATATTGTATGATTCAAACAATAAAAAATTTGATCAAAATCGGATTTAACAAAGTCCTTGAATTTTAAAGATTTGCATTATTCCGGTGAAACAGTTCTAGGCATGTCTTTATGAATATTCATTAGGTGGGCTGATGTCATATCTCCACTTGTTCTTTTGTATTTTATATATGAAATTAGGATTTTTCAAATTGTTTATACCAAGAACTAAAACAATTGGATTGACAACTGATTAAGTGCATTAGTTATTTATTGCTGCAACTTATTTCATCATAATGGAGAAACATCATTTACACAAGTATGAAAAAATGTACCATTTATGATTTCATACTAACATAAGAAGGAAAATGGGGATGTGACATCATCAGCCCACCTAATGAATATTCATGACGATGTGCATAAAACTGTTTTCACAAAATATTGATAAACTTTGAAATTCAATAACTTCGTTATCGGAATTTGATGAAATTTTCAGCATTTTGCTCTGTGAATTTTCCTTTTTTAATTAGATATAAATATTTTCAGCCCGGACCATCCCTTTAACTTATGAACAGCTTTATGAAACGTCCCTCCGGAATATGATGCAAAGGCAAAAGACTGTGAATGCTTCAAGGTGAGCAATCTTCAGACGAGTCAAATGATTTATATTACACAGTGTAAGAGCGCAAAATAATTTGTCCACAGCTCTATGGACAAAATCATGACATCATCAGTGACACCACTCTAAAATCACTGTGACAAAACAAGTCATGATATCATAATGAAATTTTCATGTCAAGAGTTTGTTAGCATTGATGTGTATTAATGCAAGCTCTTAAGTAGAACCATTTTCTCACTACATGTCTTTCTGAACACAATGCAAAGATTATACTAACCTTCATTGTATCAATAATTACTCAATTCGCCTTGCGACTAAAAAAATGCTTGACTTCAAATCATGCTTTCATTGTAAGATAAAAATGTTCCTTTTCTAACCAAAAAACAAAAAAAACTTTTTTCAAATTACATACGAACCTCCAGTGCAGTTGAAACCACGATGGGATCATCGTTATCCAAGAATAATACCAAGCCAGGCAAACAGCCTTGATCCTAAATAAATAAAAAAAATCAAAATACAAATAAAGGAAAAAAATAAGCTCATTAGACCTGTGTAGAATAAAATCAATCAAACCCCATTCACTATCATAAAAAAATAAGATGTAGGATTCCCTCAAATAAGAGGATATCCTTTTTGTTTACCCATACAGAAGCCTCAAACAAAAAGCTATATAACTTCATGTACATCTGTACCTCATCACAGAGTTCTATCGCTATTAGCAGTCCTGCCAACCTTCTACAAAAAAAAGTGTTCTTAGAAGGAAAAAAAAGGGGTATTTTTTGACAAAACAGAGTATTTTTTAATATTTGTCTCAACGTAATAATCACCAACCTGTTGTAGTGAGATCGGTGTATTCATCGCAAAAAGAGGAACAAATACTCTAAAAAGGGAACAGTTGGCATGTCTGCATTAGCTAGGTGCATACTCCTTCAAAAGTCTCATACCGTCAAAGTCAGGACAATAAATTTTTCTACTTTTGACAAAATCAATGAATCCCTTGAATGGGTTTGTATTAATTAATCCCTTTAATTTTATTTTGTATTCATTTACCTTGACAATCTTCTCTCTGTTCTGGGGATCTTTGGCCAAATCTCTCAACTGTTTGACAACTCCCTGAACAGCCATGTCTCTTTTCCACTCTTCAGCTCTCACTTCTTCAAAGTCCCTTGAGAAATGTGGTTATCTATGAAACAAAAGAGAATCGGATGATTAAAGGTAGGGGTAAATTACCACTTGGTCTTCTTTGATTTCTTTCCATTTGGTCTAATCAATAGCCCAATCCTACATGTAGTTTGTCTACTCAGCCATTCCATGTAACTAGACAAATATTCTTCATTGATTGGTTTAACTTGAAATTTGAAGCCTAGGGTGTCACACCCTAGGCTTCAAATTAAGTTAAACCAATAGATGAAGAATATTTATTTTTTGCTAGGTACATGTCAAAATGGTGTAAATCTGATTTTTCACTGCCTTTCACCTACAAATGACCGAGATACAACGATCCTAAAATGATGTCAAACTTGCAAGAAAAAGTATGTATTTTGTAACTTCTTTAATGACACTAATAAAGTGTTCTGTTGTCTGTAAATTCACCATTATTTATATTCCATCATATCTTATATTATAGCCATTTTAACTATAAATCACTTTGATTTATGCATTTTTTTTTAGTTCTGAGCTTGACAATTTTTCAAGTTAAAAAACACCCTCGAAAAATGTGTCACACGAGTCAAAAAGATACATCCGCAGTTTAGTTTACTACTAATTATTTATAATCACGTATTAAAATTTAGTATTTGTGAAATAATAATTTTTATTTATAACTTGTTCTTCAAAACGGCATCGCTAACCGGATGTACATCATAACAAAGCTGTTTAAGGGTCAGGCCTATTGTCTTTGCTTTGTTGACAAAGAGATTGAGGGATCTACAGGAGATCGGTCTGGTAAGAAACGTCTAATTTTTACCATTTATAGTGAAATAATTTTTATCCCTTTATACGCATTAGGCGCATGAAGATTCATAGATAAATAAAATTCACCCAGGGTACAAACCGATTTCACCCTCTATGGATTTCCTAGGGAAATCCATCTTTGTGTACATGTGTCTCTATATGACCGGCGGTTCAAGACTCCATGATGAATAAGTATGGCAAGTTCCCCCAAGTCTGCGCAGTCCCCCTTGTCTGCGCGATTCTAGTAAAAGAAGATACGCAATGAGCACGAGCTTTACACATGCAATACATAGACAGGTATTCATAAAAAAATCTGACTTAAAAAATAATGAATTTATGGCATTTCATGCGACGGCCTCAAAATGCAGCCTTTCTCATCAAAATCCCCGAATCGTGTGCAAAGTGAATGAGTGCACAGACATAGGGTGCCATTTTTTTTCAATCTGAAAATGACTGCCCGAGGTTTTTTCAAGAAAATCCTATATTTTCTTTCATTATTTAATGAGAAATTTGGTACACTTACTCTTAATAATATAACTAAGATATAGACTAGTATTATAGTATAATTATAAGCATGATAAGGAACATTATTAACTGAAAATGAAAGTCTGAAGTGAAAGATTTTGTGAGATAAGAAGAAATTCATGTTAAATTAACTCAAACTGTTAGGTCCGCAGACTTGGGGCCCACCATTATATGTCGAATATTTAAAAAAAAAAACATTATCATGGAGTCCTTAAGACTAGTCTAGGTCGACTCCAGTCCAGGGGCCCGTTTCTCAACACCGTCATAAGTCTAACTTCTTGACTAAATCGGATATAGTGAGCTACTTGTCCGCTAACCGTTTCACAAAGCCCTCTTTACCAAGATCGGGTACAACAACCTCATTAAATATTTATGACACCTCCGAACATGTCATAACTTCTTTCTTAATGACGTATGGCATCACGTGGGTAGACTATGACATGCAAAGGTGCCTAGAAATTTTGCAATTATAATCTTACGTAATCAATCATAGAGGTTGAAATTACATCACAAAACAAGTGGGTTAATGCATTCAATGATAACTGTAATACAATGAAACTATAAAAACTGTTGGTAAGACGCCACAAAACCATTCATTTTGAAATAAATAATAAATAGTAGAATGAATACAAATAGCTCCATGATTTAATCGATAAAGATTCTACCACGTCAGGCCATCCATAACTGAACTCGTATTTGTTGTTTTCAGACCCCTTTCAGACAGTTGGATAAATTCTAGTCTAATTCATGCATACAATTTGTCAAATATCGTATGTTTCGGTATCAATGATTAAAAATGTTTCATTGAACTACATTTTGAATTTGATGACGTTTGGAATCGTAAAACTAAAAGACCGTATAATTATCATCATATTTTTACAAAGAAAACCGTTATGCAAGGCTCGACATTAGCGGTGGCCCGGTGGCCCGGGGCCACCAGAAATTCACCTCGGGCAACCAGTATTGAAAAAATGTTATGTTTTGGTGGCCCGAATCGGGCAACCAATAGTTTTCACAGTAGCACAATTTTTCTCCCGATTTTGCACGCATTTATCAACTTTCTACAATTCAAATTGCAAGCCAGTTCGTCGTGCGCCTTTTTTGTTGATCTACACACAAATGTTGCATAGTCATGACAGTACTACCGCTACAGCACACAGTAGCTATTATCCAGCCGGCCGCGCCGGCAGGCTGGAGTGAGCTAGCTTTGCATGAAGCCATGCGCAGCTATAGCTGTGCGCTGGCGCTGGCAGCCTATTCAGACTCAGGGAGCTGCGATATGAAATGTTGCTGCTAAGAAATCTTCCACAGAACTTTGGAAATCTAAGTCAAAGTCACATTTTACACCAATGAAATGCCCTTCTACAGTCCATATTACTAAAAATCTGGTGTACCCTGATTATTTGCAAGCATTAAAAAGAGGAATTATGACCTCTCTTTTGACTCAAAAAGACCGATTACCAAATGAATTAATACACATAAAAACCCATAGGTGAGTACATCACAGTCCCATGTGTGTATTTGTATGTATGTTGATACTTTGATTCTTTCGGAGCTGTGTCTTTTCTAGCCAAAAATAAACAGACAGTTTCTTTCTTTCTTGTTTATACATGACTTCTTAAACCACTCTTGAGAAAGTAAATACTTTGGGAAGTCATTTTATTAATATGAAATGTGAATTTTCAAACATTTTGGCAAATATAGGGAATGACTTTTCTCACACTTTTTTCCCGATATAACTTATGTCGTTTTCTTTTTTTTTCTTTCATTTTGTTATACCCCTTCCCATTGAATAAGCCTGATTAAAGAATATGTTTCTACTAAAAAAAATAATGCAAACTAAAATAGAAATGCGCCATTCCCAAAAGATAAGTGAAAATTATTTGCTTGGCTTTTAATTATATTCCAGTCAGAATAGACTATTAAAAAATTATTTGTAATGGCTTCTTAATTTTTCCTCCTTTCCCCATTTTTATATTAATTTTTTTTATTCATTTTTCTTTCATTTTCTTTTGTTTGTTTAGTCTAAATCTTTTTTCTCTTTTTTTAATTTTTTCCTGTTCTTTGTTTTTTCTTCATTTTCTTTCTTTTGTTTAATTTCACTTATTTCTTTTATTATTATTGTTTTCTTTTTGTAATATACTTTTTGAAAATTATTTTTGTTTGTTTCCCCCTTTTATGCATTGTTCTAATTTTGCAGCATATTTTTCTGTGATTTTCTCCTGCTATAATATGCTGCAAAAGAGAAAAAAAATAAACTGGATTTGGGGCCTCCATAATCTAGGTTTAAGGATTCAAAGAGGAAGAAAGGAAAATTCATTGTTTTGTACATTTATCTGAGTTTGCTATGCACTATTTATTTACTTTTCCATTATGAGTCTGTGTCTATACGGAGAATAAAAAAAATCCACACAATTAATTTATTCTCTTTCAATCATTTCATATTTACAATGATAGAACAATTTATATTTTACCACAAATCAATTAGCAAAGTAAAATAACAGTAAACAAGGTTTACACACAAGATGTACAAAGTGAAAGTAACTTAGTGGTCGTGGCTGCAGAATTAATCTTTCAGAATGTTTAATGTTTTTCTTTATATTTTCCGGGCCACCAAACATCAATATCGGGCCACCAAAAAAAATTATTTGAAGGTTTTGGTGGCCCGAACGGGCCACCACCAAAAAAAGTTAATGTGGAGCCTTGCGTTATGGTTTACTTTCGTAAACTATCAATATTGGATATCCCTGGGATACCCATCTCAATGCCCACAAGTGATTTTTTAGTCATGAAATGAATGATTCATAATTTAATTTTCTCTGTAATTGAATGCTCCAGTCTTCATGGTCTATTAATTTAAAGTAACTATGATGCATAATTCACCTGTGCTATTAGTATTATTATTTTGAAAAGATTATTTTCCCAATTTATCACAATATTTGCAATTTTGTCATAATTTTTCTTTTTGAAAATTATGCTATTTTGTGACTAAATAAGGGCAAGGCTACGTCTCGTCTGCTCTTTTTTACCGATAGTATTGATATCAAATTCAACTTATCTAGTTAGGATAGGAAGCCTTTCGAGAAACAAACAGGTTTATTAGTATTTTTTTAGTAAGATTGGAACTAACTCCGTGGTTGGTGGATTATGAGTGATATGACTAACTTGTCTATGTGTTGAGAAACGGGCCCCTGGGCTCCGGCCCGCTTCCCGGGCCGGAGCTCCCTGGCCTGGGTAAGGGTTACCTAAACAGGAGCGTTCGCAACCCCGCCCGTCCCGGCAGTGATTAGGGCCGTCTCTGGCTCAGCTCAGGCTAGGCTCAGCCTCAGGGACAGGGTCCCGGCTGCGCTGCGCGCGATCAGCTGCTATCTCCCTCGATCTCGCATCTTTTCTTACCGACACAGATGTGTGATGATGACAATCGTCTCGGCCTAGAAATGTATGACTCCTTTCTCTCATTTAGATTTACTTCAATTTTTCACTCGAATCTGTATTCTGCTTCTGATTTAAAGTTGAAATAAATAAGCGGCACGATGATATATACGGGCTATTTAAAAATGGCGGTGTGTACAATTTTCTTGCCTGTGATTGGTTGCAGCTTCCTGAATACTGCCTTTCTATTGGCCAATACTTTGAGGTTTCAAAGTGAGGTCATAATATATGGTATCTGCAAAGGGATTCTTTCTTGATTGTTAGTATCAACGAATTTCTGTGGCCTGTTGAGTGTTGTACATAAAAAGAATCATGTCAATTTTTATTTAAGTTTTCTTTACTTGTCCTGGCACCTGATTTAGGGAAAATAGATGGAGCTCCCATCAAAATGTTAAATCAACTGAACTCTGCAAGTCTAATAACTGGTGCATATGCATGTCGTAGTGACAGAGTTGACTGATCGATCACCTCCACCCCCTCCCGGGCTGTGATGATAATGAATAAATGAAAAGATAAATGAATAAATTAATTGATTGATTAATGAATGAATAAATCAATGGTGTACAGATGGGGGTGGCTTGGGGGTTTGTATCTTCTTGTATTCTGGATGCCTGCATTGTCACTAACATCAAAGATTTTAAAATGTGCATTCTTCGGCAAGAACAGACCCAATATATTAGAAATGAAAAAAAAAATGTGTATTAGATCTAATTAATTTAGCAGAATTGTAAGCATGTAAGTTTCAATTTACAGTTTTAGTCAAAATTAGTTTGTACAGAGTTGCATCACTGCAGCTTTCTTTCATTTTTTATTAGTGTGTGGATTTATACACAAGCCAGTGTAATAGTCGATACATATAAACTTTATAAACATTTTTTTTTCAAATGGCAGTTTATCTTATTTAAATAAATATTCATATCACATATTCCATCTGTGATATTGATTCATGATTCACTAATAAACCTCTATTAATCCCCCCCTCTCTCTCTCTCTCTCTCTCTCTCCCTCTCCTTCAAAAACATTCTAAACATATCCCATTCTTTATCCTCTCTTTCCACTTCATAACAATCTTTTATTTAATTCCTTCCTCTGCAAACCAAATAAATTCATTATCCATTAATTACCATGCCACAAAAACAAATAAGGGAGAAGATTGTATTCTCTTTCATGATCTGTAATATAATATTTTATTACAAATTCTAACTTTACAAAATAACAAACAAAAAAATATGAATACTGTCAAGTGACATTAAAAAATACACTTACATCATGTACAGCATTGTCACACGGTTTCTAGAATCCACTGATCAATACAGATCCAAATACAAATGGAATAATAGTGAAAATCATCTCCATTAGTGCAGCACCATTATTCTCAGTAAAAAGAAATAGTAAGTGGAGGCCCACCCAATCCCACTGTTATCGTTTCTTTTTACATTTTAAAGGGGGAGTTCACTCTTACGTTAAACTGGATTTGATAAATCAGAAGTATAAAAGAAACATTCACAAATGTTTGGTGAAAATGCATCAACAGAGATACAGATTGCTGAAATCACGATTTTGTGATGTCAGAGGTGAGCAGGTCCCCCATTTTTTCCAGGTGATAAAAATTTCCTAAAATGATATTTTCGCATAAATTTTAAAGAGATTTACGCCGTGCATTCAATAGGCTATATCACCAGTCATACTTCATAAATGACCAACAAGGGAATTTAGATACTTTCAGTCTACTAACATTATGAAGGGTAAATAGGAAATTCATAATTATCTATGAATAAGCTGCTCACATGTAAGTAACATCACAACTTGAAAAAATATAAAAATATAAAACTCTGTTATTTTGGGGGGTTGATTTTCAACAAAATTTCATGTTTTTTAAAGTTTTCTGCATTTGTCAAAACAAACTTGCCGTCCCGGTGGACTTACCCTTAACCTTGTTCTCTGTCAATATGACATAAATAAGGTTTTTAAATACCTTTTCTGATATCAATGTTATTGTTAAATACTTAATGAAAAGATATTAATCTGCAAATTGACATATTCTAATAAATTCCTAAATAGAACAGCAGCAAAGAAGTGTAGCCTGGAATCAATGAGAATGTCTAAAGGGGAAGGTCCTCTTGAATAAGAAAAGCAAATTATTTTTAGATAAATATTGGTGAAGGTTCGATGAATATCCATTATAGAATAAGAGAGTTATTATTATTTTTTTTATTTTGTGATGTCGCAGACAATCAGCTACCCCATTTGTCATGTGATCATGGCCCTGGGAATGACCCCCTGCCTTGGGGTGCTGCGTGTGTTATTCGCCATACGCAGCGCCCCCTGGAAATCAGGAAGGTATACTACCGGTAAATAGCAGTAATTTAAACCAAAATCTCATTCATTCTGTAGTGAAAACCACTGATTTTTTTTTTTTTTTTTTTTTTTTGGGGGGGGGGGGCTTGTCAAATTTAAACCAGCACCCCCTATTAAAAAATCATACCCAGGGCCCTGTATGTGATTTACATTCCCCAAAATGCAATTTTCTATAAAAAAAATGAAAATAAAAGTAATTATTTGTGCTGAGGATATATCATCAGAAATATTATTTCATGCACCCCTTTAATTTGAATTCCATAAATAACATTTTTTTTTATGGAACATGACAAACAAAAATACTTTGTTTGAATCTACTAGCATACTACATTACAAATTCCACAATAATAGTTCATAATTCTCATATTCTTTGATTGATTTTCATCGAACCTTCCGTCACCAATATTTTTTTTCTTCTAATTTTCCTGTTTTTTACTAGAACCACCTCACTGTCACGGTGAACTTCCCCTTCAAATATGTCAAAACCTAATCTCTATAATTGAGCAGCACAGAAAAGGCTGTATTTTAGACATACGGCAATGGTCGCAACCTCACACAAGGATTTTCTGAACACAGTCTCCTAATTCCTATAGAGAGATCTTTCAATGCAAAAGACGCTTGCCACTTTACTCTAAGATTACAATTATTCTGCGATGTTCTCAAGATTTTCAAATTTTGAGATATGAGGTTTTGACAGCCAAGTGACATGTGTATTTGGAAGAAGGAAAACTATAAAGGTTATTTTTTTAACACTGCCTAATTATAATAATAATATTAATAACGGTTTATTTACCCAGGGTAGCCACTTCAGTTCCGAAAACTGTTCTCCCAGCGGGCCCTGCTATTATTATTACCCGGCTAAGCTAGGCTACAGATTCAGGTGAACACAGCTTTTTGAGGAATTATTTCCTGCCGGTACCCATTTACCTCACCTGGGTTGAGTGCAGCAGAGTGTGGATAAATTTCTTGCTGAAGGAAAACACGCCACGGCTAGCATTCGAACCCACGACCCTCTGTTTGAAAGGCGAGAGTCAGAACCACTAGACCACGACGCGCCCATATTATAAACTTCAGCCTATCATCTTTACATGGATATGCACAATGGTTGAAAAAGAAAACATCACAACTTTGGCTCAAATATTTCAATGCACTGACAACAAGGTTAGAAGGGTTATCTGCTAGGCCCCTTCCCAAAAGGTAGAGCCCCATTTTTTTTCAGAAAAAAAATCAGAATCATCTTTACATCTGCCCAGAAAGCAGATGGCAGGTTCGAATCCCACTGGTTCCAATTTTTTCAGACTTATGAATTTCATTACAGATCAAGCATAGCGATCTTACACAAATAGGAGTAATGCTGAAAGTTTGTGAACAAATCATCTTTACATCGCTATTTCTCATATTTCATACTAGACAAACAAATGGGGGATGCAGGAAAGCTGCTCAGACAGTTGCTTTAATTGTCCATTTATAGTAGGATTCCTGGGCCCCGTCTTACAAAGAGTTACGATTGATCCGATCAATCCCACTCTTTGTAAGACAGGCCCCTGTTCAAACATGTGGCACACGGTTTGGGGGAAAAAAGTGACATGATTTTAAAGTAAAAATAAATGTTTTATTTGAAAGATGTTTACACTTTATTCGCTCATCATCATCACAAAAACAAAATCTTTTTAAAAAAGCATTATCTGAAAGAATTAAGAAAAAGATAGTATGGGATGGATTTTTGTTAATGTTACTGTTATTTTACAGAAAACACAAATAAAATACATATTTATGATCATATATGATTATGAACAAAATAACTATACTACTACTTTACTATCTTTGGCACATGGATCGTTATGAAAATCTTGATGAAATAAAAGAAATATTACTATCAATATTTTTCATACCAAACAAATCAACATGAAAATGGAATTCAAAATGATAAAAAAAAAAAAACAGGTGCACATGTACATTTACTCCCATACAGTATACCATGCAATGTTTGATGTTGCCGTTTAGCACAAAGTGTGCACACATGGAAATACAATGAATATTTATGATTGCAGCTTTTCTTGTGCACAGTTTGTGATAAAACATTAAGTTACAATTCATTATACAGTTGATTGCATTTTTTTCATGATACTTGGCCAAGATTTGTTTGCAAAGAGTACCTACTAGTGGGTAGGCAAAATTTGTATAAGTGGCGCAACAGAACACATGCATCACATAATTTATTACGATGGTGTTATAGAATAGAGTAAAACTTGTCTATACATGTCGTGACAACCCAAAGGAAACACAAAATGTTGCCTTTATAGACAGGTTCTTATACACACAATCTACCTCCATGGGAATCAGTTTCAGTGGTCACTATAGACAGGTAGCTGCAACCTGTCACTTAGGACTGCCCAAAGAAAATAGATGAGTGACCACTGAAGACAGGTGGCCTTTATATTTTATAATTCTCTTGCAGATACGGTCAGAACCTTTCTTAGCGGCCACCTGTCTCTGATGGACACCTGTCTTGAAAGGCCACGGTAACTGTCTCCCATTTGAAAGACATATGTCTATTAAGGCTTCACAAGGGAAATGTACAGTGGCCCTGAAGACAGATGGCCTTTATAGACAAGACAGATTTTCGGTGACACAACATTTGCTCTTGCGACAATTGCTCCGGGCTTGATTCTGTCCAAGATGTAGGGTTAGGGTTGCAATAGGGTTTTATGTTAGGTTTAGGGTAGGGTATAGTGTTAATCTGGTTCCATGACATTTGCTCCGCTTTAAATTCCACAATCTAATGGAATGGCCAACTTCAACCATGGGTTTAACACTATATCCTACCCTAAACCTAACATAAAACCCTAGGCTACTGCAACCCTAACCCTACATCTTAGACAGAATCAAGCCCGGAGCAATTGTCACACGAGCAAATGTTGTGTCACCGAAAATCTGTCGTCTATAAAAGCCATCTGTCTTTGGGGCCCCTTTACATTTCCCTTGTGAAGCCTTAACAGACAGTTTGACTACCTTTCAAATGGGAGCTAATTCTGGTGACCACTAAAGACAGGTTTTGCACAGTAGACAAGGGGAAACTAGGACCGGTAAGACTGTACAATGTACAAACCTGGAATGTATTTTATTTTTCCTATTTGTAATTCAACCTATGTCACATTATTGATATCATTTTACAGAAAAGAATATGCAAAACAAACAATACAGTCCACAAAAGAAAGTCAGCTGCATGAACTTGCACAACTCATTAGAACAAAATAATCATCACAAACCTAGGTATTTGGTCACAATAACACATGAGGTAGAACCATGTGAGCTCTGGTGAAATATAAGTAGATGATGACTTGGTCTACATCAGCTTTGTTTCATCCCACATGGGCTAGTCTCAGTTCAGCTACAACCAGTTCATCTACTTACCATTTTGTAGGGTCTAATTCACATTAAGCCAATTATTTAGTTAGGCTATACCCATTGGCCCGTATTCTGAAGTCAGGTTTAACTTAGACCATGGTCTAACTCTGTGCTAAAATTATGGGAAGCCAAAAGTGTCAAAATTTGTATTAAGTTGTATGTTCTTTATGTTTACTGTGCTCTTTCCTGATTCATCGATGGTAAAGACAATCATCTTTTTATACTTCCTAGACAATTATGACTGATTTGAGAGCCAAATGAGCTGAAATATGATATATCTACTGTTCGTGATTTATGTAACAATTGGCTATCCATACTTAAACCACAACTTTAAACCTGAGTTTAAGTTAAATCCGACTTCAGAATACGGACCAGTGGCACGTATTCTGAACTCGGGTTTAAATTAAACCCTAGTTTAAAATTGAGGTTTAACTATGGAGAGCCAATTGGGCACAAATCCCTAACAGTACACATCCATTTTATTAACTCATATGACACCCAAATTGTTCAAAATTGTCTGGGAATGATAACTGAAGTATTTTGATGTATTTTTCATTGTTATGAAAGGAAAAGGAAACAAAATAATAGACATTAAAATATACAGTATAAACAGAATTTTGAATTTTAGCTCCCCATAATTTTAGCAGAAAGTAAGATTGTGGTCTAAGTTAAACCCGACTTCAGAATAGAGGCCATTGTGTCTAATATCCACCTGGTCTAACACCACTCCGTCTGTATGGTTAGATATGGTTTTTATGAACCAAATTTTCATTTGACAGAGTGAAAAACAATTAGTGGACAAAGAGTATATTAAACCAACTGGGCATTAGACCAAATGAGGAATAGGCTTAGTGGGTATTAGACCAAATGGCAATAAGACCAAATTGATAGACCAAATGGGTTTTACCCTCATAGTTTTAGACAATCTGACAAGCAGACCAACTGATTGTAGGCCATGTGCAAATAAACCTCTCAGGTTACTACAAAGCATCCGACCAACTAGGCATGTTAAAAACAATTTTCAAATACAATTTATTTCTATAAGGAGAGAGCATATATATGATGAAAAGACTTACACCACCATTTCTGAAGAAGACTTCGGAATGTAATACCCCCTTAATACACAAGTATACTTAAACATTACCAAAAGATGCATAAAACAAATAAGGTACAGTTAAAACATTTACAACAAAAACATCATCTTCTATCCAAGTATCAATGTGCACCACCAATTGCTGACATGGCAAGAAACAAACCGCACTTGGGCGGATGAAACTCAAAACATATCTCTACTTTTTTACATATAATTGCATTTATTGCAAGAAAGATAAATTCAAGTATATAATGTACTTTGAAACCTTTGACTCTGTGACCCCACAATCTAATCATCATGTCAATGTATATATCTGAGCCGAGTTTGAATTTGGTCCCAAAATCGCTTCTTCGGTTAACACAAGAATGGAGAGCATAAGATTTCAATGCACATATAGTAATGACCTCTGTATATCCTTTGACCTCCTTTCTTCAAATCTATAATTATGTCACTGTCATACTTAACAGCTTAGAAATTGATCCCTCAATCGGTTCTTCAAATACAGCAAGAAAGAGATCATTCAGTTATGTAATGACTTCAGTGGACCCTGCAAAAAGAGTTGCGATCAAACGCAACTAAAAAAATCTTGCACAACTTGATTTTCAGCCAATGAAGCACCCGTATTCAGGACTTGCGCTTGATATTTTGACTTGCATTTAAACGCAACTCTTTCTGCAACAGGCCCCTGTCACTTCTGACCCTAAAAACATCAAAGCTAATAGAATGATTGTCACTCGCAACAGCCAAATTTTAAGTTTGGCCCCCCTAAAATGGCTCTTCAGTTGTGACCTTTGACATTCGATACCCACAAAACCGTTCAGATCATCGCTATACTTTCTCGCAAAGGACCAAGCTTCCATCAGACGGTTCTTTATTCAAAGCGAGAATGAAACGCAACATAATGAATGGGTACAAAAACATGATGCCTATGGTGGGCAGAGGCATGAATTAACTAAATGTATAATTGCATGAGGCACTAACAAGAAATGTGGATTTAAAATAAAATCAAAGGAATGCAAATAAATACTCATGACACATTAAAAAAAGTTACTTTAAAAATATCAAAAGTCCTCTTTCTCTCCATCTATGTCTCTCTGTATGTGTGAGAGTGAGTGTTTCTCGCCCCCTCTCTCTCTCTCTCTGCAACTTTTTTGATATCCTGCCTCCTTTGTTTGTGTTTTTTCTGGTTCTTATCTCAACGTGTTTTATTTTATCAAGAACCCATTCTGTTCATCATTGAACAATGTATCATTACCAATCTTACTAGTTATATAATACCGCTCAATAAACTTGGTTTCAAGAGTCCTTGCTCTCTCTTTCTTTTTATCTCTATTTCCCTCTCCTACTTTTAGCACTTTCCTTTTTCAATTGGTTTGATGTCATCCACGGGAGCAATTCCTGAAATGACTTGTTGGACGTTTTATCCAAAAGTCCTGTTTTATCCGACAATTACAATATGAACAGTGCTTCTCAGCCAATCAAAATCAAGGAAAGTTGACAGATCTGACAACTTGTCGGATGAGAAAAGTTGATGAAATGCTCCTGATTCCAAGCTTGTTCAGCTTCGTTCATTCCATCCATCTTACGAGTATTGAACAAAACATCATTACTCATCTTCCAATGTTACATTTCATACTGCTCAATAACTTTTAATTTAGTGCTGGTCTTCTATACTTCAGTTTCCTTTTCCCTCGTCTCATCCCTATCTCTCTTCATCCATTCTTCTACCACCAATCATCTCTGTCATCACGCTTCCTCCTCCCACCTCCTCCTCCACTCCTGCCTCCAAAGCCGAACCCACCACCACCACCACCGAACCCGGAGTCCCTATCACGCCCTCGGAATCCTCCTCCACCCCGACCTCCACCTCGTCCTCTTCCTCCTCCTCGTCCACCGCCTCCAAACTCTCTCTTCTCGTCAGCCATCCTGTCCTGGTGCCTCTTGAAACGCTCTGCCATCTCCACCAACTCATCGGGTACCTCCTGCAGAATTGAAAAAAAAGTCCTTTTAGGCAAAAGCAGTGTCATAATACAGTGTGTACACAGAAAAGTCACCTACATGAACAGTAAAACCTGTCTATAGTGACCACCCAAAGCAAACACAAAATGTGGGGCATTATCGTGAAATTCTCGTGTGTCTTCTCATGTGTTTGTCGGTGTGTGTGCACTCGTTGTGTACAAAGTCAATGGGAGTGGAAAGAAGTCACCAGTGCTGACAAAATAAACAGCAGTGAATGGACTGGTGACTTAAACCAGGATAATGCCAAATGGGGCCTTAATAGGCAGGTGGCTGCTATAGACAGGCTCTTATACACACAATCTGCCTCCATGGGAATCAGTTTCAGAGGTCACTACAGGCAGGTGGCTGCTATAGACAGGTGGCCACTAACACAGGTTTGACTGTATTTTATTCAGCACATATTCAAGCTACCACATAGTAAATGATATTCTTCAATTTCCACAGAACCACAACACCACGGCTCTTCACAACTGAGAAAATAGCTTGTCATATGTATGTCAGCATATAGAATGAAGAGTTGCAACAATTGTTACTTTGTCATCATGATTGTAACTACCAATAAAAAGTTACAACTGTTATTGTAACTTCGCCATTCTTGTAACTGCTGTGGTGACCTTGATTATGATTGGGTGCTGATCCCTGTTACCATGGTAGTTGTCATAATGGAAATAGTTATAAGTTCTTTATGAAACAGGCCCAGGGGGTGACAGCCCCTTTAGAATAATGATTCTTCCTTTGTGACCCACAGGCCCGTATTATGAAGTCGGGTTTAACTTAAACTCAGGTTTAAAGTTGTGGTTTAAGTATGGATAGCCAACTATTACATAAATCACTTACAGTAGATATACCTTATTTCAGCTCATTTGGCTCTCAAATCATTCATAATTGTCTAGGAAGTATAAATAGATGATTGTCTTCACCATTGATGAATCAGGAAAGAGCACAGTAAACATAATAAACATACAACTTAATAAAAATGTTGACACTTTTGGCTTCCCATAATTTTAGCACAGAGTTAGACCATGGTCTAAGTTAAACCTGAATTCAGAATACGGGCCACAGTGTTTAGTGTTGGTAATGAGAGCGTATCTCGTCTTTTGTTTAAACTACAGCTTCAAATTTCGACAATATGAAAACAAAGACTTACTCTTTCAGATAAGCTCATTTTTATTTTTTGGACACCAAATAACTGTTTTAGATATTCAAAGAAAACATTCCCTGGCTAATTATTGTTGGGGTTTTTTTCGGGGGCTAATTTTCACAACATACTGCTATAATAATCTGCAACAATGTTAGATAATCTTTGACATTTAGAAGAGCTGAAAAAGCGTCCCGGATCGGACGTGAAACTGTCCTCTGCTTCAACAAGTAAGTCCAGATGAATAGATTTATTTTTTCCATCGTAATCTTTGACATTGCGATGAATGGATATTTTTTTTGGGGGGGGGGCTCTTTTTTTTCATTTTCCAAGTCTCTTTTGAGCATTTCGGGGGCGAAATTGTCCCCGAGCCCCTGTGAATTTTTTTTTTCCTGCTGGTCACATTTTATTTTGAATCTTTGTTACCTGGCCTGCTTCTTCCATGATCTTGATGATGTCACCGGCCCATCTCCAATCTTTTCTTGTCATTAAGGTCAGAGAGGTCCCTGTGCGTCTGAAGGATGAATATGAAAAAAGAAAGAAAATCCATAAAAATTGATATTTATTGTTCGAAATTGAAATCTGAAATAGGAATACTCCGAAAATTAATTATGCTCATTCATTCAGCCACTGTGTACCGCCAGATCGACAATGCTCTATCCCGCAAATGGTTGAACGCCAAACAGCGTAGCAGCAACTCTTTTAATGAAAGCATGATGGTGAGATAATTCATTAATCTCCTGCTTTTGATATTAACTTTGAATTGCCCGGGAACAGAATTCCAAACTTGAGCAACATCTTGTAGATGCATGTCAGACCCAAATTGCTACAAAACATGATTTTGTGTTCAAAGTCAATGCGAACTGAGTTTTCTCGTTTTATTCATAAAGATATGAATATTTTCACTTTCATTGGCTGAAATTATGTGATATTTTAGCATATTCATGCTTTAAAAAGGTTCTGCAATATATTTGGACAAAGAAAAATAAGAATTACAAACTGATTCAGAAAACAATAAATTACATAAACTAGAGTTTTAAACCAAAATTTTCAAACCAAACATTGCATTCTACTTCTAAGAACTTAGTTGATAAAGGATGAATTAGCACAATTACATTGTAATTATTAATAATAAATGAAATATTATTCTTTAATACAAATGAAGTCTTCATTTTTCTTGGAAAAACTAAAGATACAGTCATATAAATTACATCGCACGTTATCCTTGTGCAATTTTTTTTGGGTGTTGACGCATTCGGCGGACGAGAGCTTGAGGGTGAGGTTGGGGGTGATTCTCCCTCTCCCTGGTAATAGATCAGCCCCAAAGAACCCGTCTTAGGGGGTGTTGCAAGAAAATATTTGAAATCAATCGCAAATAATCTGTTGCAATTTTACAACTGATTGATCACTTTTAACCTAAGCAAATCAGATTACACTCCTTGTTTCAAGAAGCAGATTAGCAATCAATCGCAAATTTGCAATTAATTACACGACATATGCTTGATTTCGGGAACGAAAATAGACTTGCAATTGATCGCAAGTTTCTTGCAACGGCCCATTAGATAAGGTAAACTTACCCAGCTCTGCCTGTTCTTCCTACTCTATGAACGTATTCCTCTATATGGTTAGGGCAGTCAAAGTTGAAGACGTGGGTGATATCCTTAATATCTAATCCTCTGGATGCTACATCGGTCGCTATCAAGATACGAACAGTACCTGACGTGAAAAAAAAATGAATTAAATTTCATAACAAGTGGAACGCCTCTGGCAGTCTCGCCTGCATTACGTGATTTAATATAGCAGCAGTGATAACTTTGAAAACTACAATAAAATAATCATTCACAAAAACACCATTCATATAATGACATAATACCACGTTCATTGACCATAAATGACATTTGAACGGTGACTTAAGACTTGTCAACTACACCCATGTCCACATTTCATTCACACTATCCATAAACTTTCAAAGTTATGATGGCAATTCAACAATTACCCCAAAATGGCCTAAGTTTATTGACCTTAACTGACCTTTGACCTTGGTTTTGTGACCTGAAACTCACAGGGGATGTTCAGTGATACTTGATTACTCTTATATCCCAAGTTTTATGAACTAGATCCATAAACTTTCAGAGTTAGGATGGTAATTTAACAAATACCCCCAACACGGCCAAAGTTCATTGACCTTAAATGACCATTGACCATGGTCATGTGACCTGAAACTCGCACAGGATATTCAGTGGTACTTGATTAACCTAATGTCCAAGTTTCATGAACTAGATCCATAAATTTTCAAAGTTATGATGGTAATTCAACAAATACCCCCAACTTGGCCAAAGTTCATTGACCCTAAATGACCTTTGACCTTGGTCATGTGACCTGAAACTCAAGCAGGATGTTCACTAATACTTGATTAACCTTATGCCCAAGTTTCATGAACTAGGTCCATATACTTTCTAAGTAATGATGTCATTTCAAAAACTTAACCTTCGGTTAAGATTTTGAAAATAATTCTCCCAACATGGTCTAAGTTCATTGACCCTAAATGACCTTAGACCTTGGTCATGTGACCTGAAACTCAGGTAGGATGTTCAGTAATACTTGATTATCCTTATGGCCAAGTTTCATGAACTAGGTCCATATACTTTCTAAGTTATGATGTCATTTCAAAAACTTAACCTTAGGTTAAGATTTGATGTTGACGCCGCCAGCGGCGCCTATAGTCTCGCTCTGCTATGCTGGCGAGACAAAAATGATAGTAAAACTAATATTCAGTTTTTGTTTATCCAACACCATGTTCCAGTTAGCATCATCACTAGGTGCTCCCAAATGGACTTGGGATAACATTACCCCAGCTTTAACCTGGCAAGTTTTTTACAGCGCACAAGGGTTTTCAAGGAATAAATTTCTTCCAAGTACCCTTTTGCCTCACTTGGGTTGAGTGCAGCACAATGTGGATTGGGAGCTTGCGGAAGGAAATCATGCCATGGCTGGGGTTCAAACCCAAGGCCCTCTTATCCACTAAGCCACAACACTCAACTTCATGTGACGGGATTCTACTGCTGCTATTTCGACAACCACCACCAAACTACCACTATTTCTATTACTATTACTTCAACTTTTCAGTGTTAACCTTCATGAAAGTCTAGAGGGAGGTGTTTCACTGAGAGTTAAAGTGTGACTAGGATCACACTTAAATTCCAAATGAGGTTAGATGCTGTGTGTCCATTGCCCTTTAAGCAAGGCTCGACATTAGCGGTGGCCCGGTGGCCCGGGGCCACCAGAAATTCACCTAGGGCAACCATTATTGAAAAAATATTAAGTTTTGGTGGCCCGAATCGGGCAACCAATAATTTTCAAAATAGCGCAATTTTTCTCCCCATTTTGCACGCATTTATCAACTTTCTACAGTTCAAATTGCAAGCCAGTTCGTCATGCGCCCTTTTTGTTGATCTACACACAAACACACACACAAAGTTGGCCTACCGCTATAGCATTAAGTAGCTTTTATCCAGCCGTCCGCCTGGCGTGAGCTTTGCATGCTTGAAGCAGCTTATTCAGACTCAGGGAGCTGCAATACGAAATGTTGCTGCTAAGAAATCTTCCACAGAACTGTGAAAATCCAAGTCAAAGTCACATTTTACACCAATGAAATGCCCTTCTACAGACCTTTTTGCTAAAATCTCGTGTATCCTGATTATTTGCAAGCATTAAAAAGAGGAATCATGACCTCTCTTATGACTCAAAAAGACCGATTTCCAACTGAAAATAATACACATAAAAACACATAGGTGAGTACATCACAGTCCCACGTGTGCATTTGTATGTATGTTGTTACTTGGTTTCTTTCGAAGCTGTGTCTTTTCCGGTCTTTTCTAGCCAAACATAAACAGACAGTTACTTTCTTTCTTGTTTATAAATGACTTCTTAAACAACTCTTGAGAAAGTAAATACTTTGGGAAGGCATTTTATTAATATGAAATGTGAATTTTTCCAACATTTTGGCAAATATAGGGAAGGAATTTTCTCACACTTTTTTTTTTTGCCGTTATAACTTATATTATTTTCTTTCATTTTTTTTTACAGTGATTTAACCATTTATTCATTTTTAATGTTTTTCTTTATATTTTTCGGGCCACCAAACTTTAATTTCGGGCCACCAAAAAAAATTATTTGAAGGTTTTGGTGGCCCGAACGGGCCACCACCAAAAAAAGTTAATGTGGAGCCTTGCTTTAAGCATGTTGACACCAACCTATCTTGCAATAATTACAAGTCAATTTTCAGTCCCAAATTTAATCTAAAAGTCTTGCAATTCATTGCAAATCTGCAGCAAAATGGTGGTATACTTTTTTTTAAATCAAGAAGTTCAAACTGATTCATCAGTGAAAATTGATCAATCAATCCTTAAACAATTACTATGAATTGTACGGACAACATTTTTTTGCAACACCTTCTAAATCATACTTAACTTTGTGAAAACAACCCCCAGGGATTATGAAGATCTTAAAAAACTCACCATCTTTGAAATCCTGCAGTGCTTGTTCTCTGTCATACTGCTCTCTGCCTCCATGGATGCACTGCACTGCCAAGTTCTTGAGACTCATGTCACATGACAGGCTGTCCGCCCTGCAAAAAAAGGTCAAAGGTAAATCAATTCCTGCATTTCATAATAATAATAATAATAATAGTCAGTTCTTGTATAGCGCATAACACATTGTGAATAACGTCTCTATGCGCTTCCAAAGGACTTGGATATTATTACCCTGGCTGTAGCTCAAGCAGCTTTTACGCGCTCGGCATTTCACGGAATAAATTCCTGCCAGGTACCCATTTACCTCACCTGGGTTGAGTGCAGCACAATGTGGATTAATTTCTTGCTGAAGGAAACTACGCCATGGCTGGGATTTGAACCCACAACCCTCTGTTTCAATGTCCGGAGCCTAATCCACTGGGCCACAACGCTCCACATAAAAGTGTTCTTCATCATAGGAAGAACACTAGAAAGAACACGAATGAGCTCCAGGAAAGGTTGGGCTGGGAAAAAATGTTGTGGATGTGGTATTAAAAGAGAAGTGGTTTGAGATGGTTGGGTCACATGTTGAGGAAGGGAAGATGATAAACCTGCAAAATGAGCATGGAAGCTGGATGGCAGAAGAGGAAAGGGAAGACCACACATTACCTGGAAAGATGTGGTGAAGAAGGAAAGCAGTGATGTTGGTCTGAACCAAAGAGGATGCACAAGGCAGAAATAAGCGAAAGGAGGGAGTGTCATCATGGCGCGAAATTCAGTAACCCTTCGTAAGAGGTTACTGTGACATCGCTCATTCGCATTAATCCCGAGATATTGGTGGACCACGGCATACTCAACAACATTAGCGTACCTACGGGGGGGGGGGGCAGACTGCCCCCCCCTGACGAATCACAACCCATGCAAGGGATGTATCCCTGCCCCCCCCCTGACGAGTTACAACTGATCCCTGACGAGCCACAAGTGGCTCTTTTGAACCTGAAGACCTTTTTTTTTTTTTTTTGCTTGACAATTTTTTTTCTGGTACGAAATCCTTTATTTGTGATTGAAGACTTTTTTTTTTTTTGGCGGACGAATGTGCCCCCCTTTGGAAAATCCTAGGTACGCCACTGCTCAACACCATACATGATTCACAGTATACATAATCATAAACAGTATACTCTACTCTACAATTTTTCTGGCATCTCACTTCTCAATTATTGATCACTTCTTCCCTGTGCTTGGATTTACCCTCCCCCCCCCTCTAAAATGCACTAGTCTAATTTTGATTAAAGTTTGATTTTAATTCAAGTTAGATGGCAGATCTATGATACCTACTAAGTCATCAATGAATAGATATACTTACGTGACTTTCCTTCCGACAAACACAAGAACTTTCTCATCGTCTGTCATCGTCTCAAAGAATGCGAGGAGCTGGGAAAAAATGAGAGTAAACATATACTTCAGAGGGAAAATATGAGCAAAGCGATATCAATTGCTTTCAAAGTCAATGTTAGATTCCTTTCGTAATATTATTGCAACAAGAATGAACCAATCTTGACCATCTATTACCTAAATCCAACCAAACCTATATGCACAAGGCATGTCAAAAAACAAGAATGCATTTTGGAAATTATGGTAACTTCTTAAATTGTTCATTCATGGATTATTAAATAATAATAACGGCATATTTACCCAGGGTAGCCACTTCAAATCTGAAAACTGTTCTCCCAGCGGACCCTGCCTTTATTATTGATATTATTATTATAGATCTGCTAATGAATGTAAACACATTTTTCATAAAATCACACAATTTCTCATATTCTTGCTTATTTTCATTTAATTCTTCTTCATTTTTCTAACAAAGATACCTCAGTAACCTTATATCATGATTTCTAAATCTTATTAATCCAATTCTGTCACATCTTTTATTCAAATATAATTGCTCATGTATAGATGTATGGTAGAAACCCAAATTTCCAATGTATTCAAATTATGCTAATAGTTTTGTCGTATGAGTTTCTTTATTTTGTTACCTAAAGTTTGATTATTTCACTATTGACTATGTTTCTGTTATTCAATTTCTTACCTTTTAATGCAGTGTATTTATTGATATTTGTTTGTATGAATTTATGTTTTGATTCTGAGTAATTGAACATTTTGTTATATTATGTAACTTTGAATGGAAATTTTATGCTATGTTTTTTCGCATGAAAATACTACAGTGGATTCACCTGGATTGGGTATGGGTTAGGGCGGTCCGCGGACTATAGTTATTTGGTTAACTTTGCCCAATGCCTGGCAGCTCATCCAGGTGAATCCAGTGTTTAATTATTTTTGTGTTACTGTATTATTGTAACAATTATTTTTTATCATTGTATTTGACTTGTTTGATGTTCTGCCAAATAAAATAATAATAAATTTTTTTTTTTTAATCATTGATGAACTTTTTTGCAGAGCTTCGCCACATCTCATGTGAACGAGTCTGAATAAAGAAAAGAAAGCGTAGTTGGCTCAGTCGGTAGAGCAACTGCCTGTCGAATCAAAGGTCGTGGGTTCGAGTCCACCCCAGGCAGATGACTCACGCCTGCATTGTGTGTAAATGTTTCTCCCCTTTTCCATAGATGCAGGCTATGTTACAGTGGAAAACACTCCGTCCTTCGGATAGGACATTAAATGGAGGCCCTGTGTAGAGGAGAGTCACCACCTTTGCACGTTAAGAACCTACTGCACTATTCATATAAGAGTAGGGGGAAACCCCAGTGTAGTGGTCCATCTCCATTCTCCCAATCAGTTATATCAGGAAAAGAGACCTGCGGGTCATATGGGGTGTTGCAAGAAAATATTTGCAATCAATTGCATATTCTGTTGCAATTTTACAACTGATAGTTCCATGTTAGCTATAGCAAATCAAATTAAACTTCTCATTTCAAGGAGCAGATTAGCAATCAATCACTAATTTGCAATTAATTGCAAGACATATGATTGATTTAGAGACGATCAATTAACTTGCAATTGATCGCAAGTTTCTTCCAATTGATCGCAAGTTTCTTGCAACACCCCCCATTAGTGATTCAGATCGCTTTTTGCCTCCCAGGCACAGGTGATGCCAAACAAATTATTTTTTTGTTTTAAATGGATACCTACCCTGTCGACCTTTTCCTCCTCATCTAAGATTTCAATGAGTTGTGTTACATTGTGGCAAGCCTGTAATAAATACAATACAAAATATAGAGTTAAAAAACATTATAAAATAGGTGTATTATTTCAAGCATCGCGATTGGCCAATACGCACCACATGACATCCAACTTTTTGTGCGTTGCACAGCAGTGCAAAAGGTGAGCAACAAAAATTGACATAGCACGCTCAAGTAGACCAGTGCGGCAGAAGTCCCGGGAGAAGCCCAACAAAACTGTACTGTAACTTTTTAAGAATTTGTTTCTGTGTTGCTATTTTATAAAACAAATAATGCACTTGCTCTGTCGTGCATAAGAGTAAATGCAGAGAAAGCTCAGTTTCTTCAGATGGTACATACTGGGTACCCGCCGCCAGCGGCTCTTGCACAGTGCGACACCTATCTAAAGAAACCTCGCGTGGTCTGCATTTCCACTAACGCACTCAGCTGCATGCATTATTTGTATACTAAATCAAAATTCTTGGATGACAGGGGATTGAAACTTGGAAATGATGCGTAACTCACTACAGTTGGATGATCCTACCCTCGTTACAAAGAAAATAATGTTCATCACCATAGAAAGCTACTTTTGAAAAGAGAGGGATTAGAGTTGACCAGTTTTTATGCACCTTTAGCCTCACACTATTGTACAAAGGTGGCAAATAAGAGGATTAGAATTCAATTAAGTATTCCTAGAAGGGTCATCAAATGAGCTCTAAAGTTGTCACACTGCATGTAATTAAGCACATCCTGTTCACGATTACAGAGTATTGAGTATTAAAGGTTACAGCATCAATGAGTCCACTGCACTGCTACCATGGTTACAGCATTAATGAATCCACCATTTGTTTTGATTATTTTAAAAATAAAATTGGACTCATTAGTAACAAGTCTCCATTTTAGCTCCCTGTGGCAAAAGAGTGCATTCATCCCTGGACAATTTCTAAAAATCCACACTAAATTAAGTGCAATTGAGGATAAAATCTGCATAAACCAGTTTTGACACCACAGATTCAAGACCACTTTTATGAATTCGGGACAATATTTCACGAAATACTCCACTCAGTTGCTGAAATAGTGTTGTAATACCTTGAAGATACCTTGAAGCGCCACATGTCCATCTTCACATAGATAGATATTGGTATGACTGTGGCTACCTCAAGTGATGTTCTTGCAGGCTCCACTCCACTTCACTACCGCTACACTACACCCACCTACCCGAACATCAAGCCCCAAAACTCGCTCTAATACTTCGAGTGGCAAAGGTGGGGAAAAATGCATATTTATTGTAAAAATCCTACATTTAAACTAGCTTAACAATAATAAGAAGCTTAATTTTTACTTTACACCCTAATTTCACTCCATATCCATCCTCCTGTCAGCCTCAAAATTGGTGATTTAGAGCCAACATGGAGTTCCTCACACGTATAAATAATTTGCTGCCGATATCAAAACATCGCATGCGCATGTGCGAGGGTCTGAGCTCGGAGTATCCGAGCGAGTTCACCACCTTAATCTCCGGGTAGGTGGAGCGGTAGTGAAGTGGAGTGGAGTCTGCACGAACATGGTTTGAGGTAGGCTGTGGCATGGTTTGGGGGGCTTTGTAGCATATAAATAAACCAATTTTGATAGTCTTTGTTTAAACACTTACTGATAGATCTAACGATCCGACATTAACGTGGACTGGGTGCTTCATGTAGTTCTTTGCAAGACGCCGAACTCCGTCCGGCCACGTAGCACTGCATCAAAGAATATCAGATTGCAACAAGTAATGTATTATGTTATTAAATTGCGTTTTGTGTGGCACTTTGAAAAGCAATGTTGCTGATAGAATTTACAACTTTTACGTCTCATAAAACTGGTTGGATCCGATAAGCACCCAAATGAAATAGAAATGAATGCTGACAATAACATCACTTTAACATGTCATTTTGGTAAATGATATATTTAGTTCATAAACAAAATATTTCTGGGGTGTTAGCTGAAAGGGATGCTTTATTAACCCTGAAATAGCAGGGGGTGCAGGCTGTATTAACCCGCCCCTTCCGCATCTTCACTACCATCCCGCCACCCCACCCCTTCCCCAGTTCTCCTTACCAAACATGTGAACACAGATTCCAAAGTGAACCATGCTATATTCCATAGGCCTGTATTCTGAAGTCGGGTTCAACATAGACCCATCCGCAAACTCTGCTGAAATTATGGGAAGCCAAAAATGTCACAATTAAATCCTTTGTGTTTCCAAATGTAACTATTTTGTTTCCCCATGCTATGTAATACTAATGAAGAAAACTACTGAAGTGGTCATTCTTCGAAAGTTGTGAATGATTTGAGTGTCAAATGAGTTGATAGATTGTACATGTACCGTTAGAAATATGTGCCACAATTGGCTTTCCATAGTTAAACCACATCCTAAGACCAGAGTTCTAAATATGGGTAAATGTGCTGGCATGATAGATACGCAGGAAAAGCTAGGACTCACCTTGTCATGATGGTTTGCCTGTCAGGTCTCACATCCAGTAGAATCTTCATAATTTGAGGTTCAAATCCCATATCAAGCATCCGATCAGCCTCATCAAGCACCTATAGGTTCAATCAGATAAAGAGCAGGTAAGATTAAAGCCTATCTTTCGTTATGGTAACTCCCCCCCCCCCCCCCCCTCCTCCCCCAAAGTGCATGTCACTATTCCATTTCATGACTAGATTATATCAAAGCATGTGCCCCAACATGGTTGTGGAATGAGGGATTCAAACTATTTAAAGTGTTTTATTGGGTCAATTTACCGATTTTACATCAGATTTTAATTCCAATGGATGCCCGATCGAAACAGAATATCTGCATATTTTTGTCTTGTTTATATAAAACACCTCCGACATGGAATTGGATGAAAATTTCAGGATATACTCTTTGTTTAATAGTAGCTTTTTAATATTCAATTCAATTCAAAATTTATTTCAATCAATCAATCATAAAACATACAGGTATATACAAATTATGTAAAAACATGGGATTGGGAGCCCCTAGAAGTTTTCATTAAAAAAAAACTTGTGAGTGGGGCACCACCATGGTACAATCAAATACAAATTAATATAATACATACATAAAGAGTGAACAACAAATAACATTGAAATACAATTTAAATATTCAATTACTAATTATGTAAAGTAAGTGCTCAAACTGCTATTTTAAATGAAATAAGGGTGTTAGAATTACATTCAACGACCAGAAAAAGTGCCATAATTGAATTTCGATTGGGAAAAAATGCATTCAATGTCTACCATGCTTTTGTAATATTTTATGATGCTTGATTATAATTCACATTACTGACCATTACCAAAGCTTAAGACATTTTACAACTAAAAATTCCAAGGATGTAAGCTTTATCAGTGGTACTTCCGGTGTCGGGGAAAATGCCAAGGGGATGAGGGGGATTGCAACAACTGAAGAAAATATTAATAGAACTTCACACATCCCGTGAAATATTTTGTGAAATATTTCTTCATTTGTCTTTGCACTGTGGAGATATCTGTGAGGCCCATGGCAGGAAAATATGAAAGAATCTGGTGGTCACATGACCTTTCCCACCGGAATGGCCTTACAAACATCTCTAAAACTTGGTGCGGACTCATTCTAACGTTTCATCATCATGAAGATTGTTATTCATAATTTTTGAGATCTAATTGCTTAAAATTTGTCACAGAAATTCAAACTCACTGTGAAACATACTGAAAGGAATTGATTGAATTTAAATTTTGTAAATATTAGATCTTGACTGAATTTTTGAAATGTCATATCATTTCTTAAATTAATGGATTTTTTTTTACAATTTAGATCCTTTATTAGATGATTATTTTTGTCATTACATTTTTAATGTTTCCTTTAAAACAATAGCATTTTTCATTCATTTGTCATACACTTTGCAAGGACTGTAATTTACTTACCAAAAATGTAACCGACATGACATTTACAATCTTGTTCATGATGAGATCATTGAGCCTTCCAGGAGTAGCTAAAAACAAAAACAAGAAAAGAAAAATATAGATCATTCCTTCTTTTCAATTCAAAACAATTAGATATTTCACTTGTTCCTATATTTTGACACTTAATGGACAGGTTAATAAATATATATGTATATTTTTTTTTTCGAGGGGGGTAATACAAAATTGTGACATCTAAATCCTCAAGTAGTATTCAGTGAGAGCTTCAAAGACCACCACGACAAAAAAAGTTTGAAGTTTGTGATTCACTCGAGAACATTACACGTATGTGCGCTCTGTGCAATCACTATGAAACTTCCAACCAGTCAAATAATTGAGTGAAAGAAACTCATGTATCTGGTCTTTGTCTTTAACTTTACACCTTCAAACTCTGACAGTACGAAGAATAAAAATTACTTTCTTCACATCAGCTAATTTTCAAAATTTTAAACTCTGAAGACCAAGTTTATATTTTGGCTACTTTGCAGACATCCCTGCCTGGTGACCTATTGTTAATTTGAGGCTAACAGGTCACATTCGATCTCTTGATTAGCTCCGATTCTTACCTATAACAATCTCAACTCCTTCAGTCACAACCTTTATCTGTTCTCTTCTGTTTCCACCTCCGTAGACGCAAACACTATGTGAATGTTAGGACAGGAAAAATGAAATTCAGTGTTCACAGCGATAAATACTCCTGATGATAGTTTTCAATCTAATAACAATCTATGTTTTTAAAATCATTTCTATGTCAATATTTGTTCTGTAACCTTACTTATTGTTATTAGTAATTCCCTTGTTTGTGTTGCCGGAAGGCCTTATATCTACAAGCATACTGCAATTTTTTTCAAATCAAAGCTCAACAATAAACTGAGAGTGCACATCTAGAGGTCGACGTGTAAGATACACTCACCTATTAAGATGGAACAGTCAAGTGTCACTGGTCAAAGAACAAACTATAAGCTTTCGATGAAAGGTCAAATGTCAGAGGTCAAAATTCACTCTCGTCGTTTCATGAAAGGTCCTCTGTCATAAGACAAACTTCACACTCACCTTTTGATGACAGGTCAAGTGCCAGTTTGGTCAACTTATGATGAAAGGTCGAGTGTCCTGTGTCAAAGTTCACACTCATCTTTTGATGAAAGGTCGGGTGACAGAGGTCAAAGTTCACACTTACCTTTTGATACCCTTGTAGGAATACTTGTTGACTTCTGATTCAATTTGAAGAGCAAGCTCACGAGTTGGTGAAAGGATAAGAACGTTGGGACCACCACGAGCCTTACGAGGTCTGCAGGATATTAAGTAAATGTGATTGTGTTTTACCAATGAAATGAATTTGTATTGCTCATTAAAGATGGACAATATTCAGTGATAACTTTAATTCATTTAAAACTAAACTTGAGTAGTGGTAGAGAACTACGATATTAAAAAAGTTTATACCAGAAATATGATGTGTCCAAAGGACACGGATGTCCCTGCTTAACGCGATCAGAAATTCATTCAATATGATTGAACTTAATATCGTGCAGAAACCAATATGCATATATAATGAACAAACTTAGACCTTTGAACCAACTCGCATATATAATGAGCTATGACCTTTTACCTGCAGACTCCGAATTCAAACTTAGCCTGTATTTTGGTGTCATCTACCTACACACCCCAACTTTTTTTAATCTGTTGAATATTTCATATAGGGACAGTGATTTTCCGCGATCGCGGAAAACGGACGGAATTCACGGAAAGGGCCTTTTGAAACGGAAAATGGCATTTCAAACGGAAAATCACGGAAAACGTATTTTCCCTCAAAATACACAGAATAGCAACAGAAATTACTCCAAAATCACAACAAAATGAGAATATTAAATGGGCAAAAAACCCCAGAAAATACGATCTCACTTCGCTACTATCATGACAATTCACACATCGTGACTGCACTCGACATCAGCACACTCGATTGTACCCCGCACCGTACCCGTACCCGGCCGGCCGGGTTGGGCTTCACATGCACACATGTATCGTTCAACTACATGTACACAGTTGTGTGTTGCTGCCCTCTACGTTTGAAGATGTAACAGCACGATATCGTGGTCTTAAAATCCAAGATGGCGGATTGGGAAAAGACGATGACTGATGATAACGATGTCCAAAAACCCCCAAAATTATCGATGAAATATCATTTCACCGTGAAATAATGCTAATAATATGAAAGGTGAGGATGTATGCATGCAAAATGGGTGTGTTAAAATATTTTATTCACCCGCATAGATCCGATTAGAACGGATTTTATTGTGTTGTTGGTACAGTAGCAGATACAAATTTTGACCAGTGCGAGTGTGCATGTAAATGTGTACACGGAATTGTCACTTTCCGTGTGTACAAAGTCTATGGGGAAACGGAATTTCCGTTTTCTGACATGCTGAAACGGAATTTGAGATTTTCTGAAACGGAAAAGGCAATTTTTTGAAACGGAAAATCACTGTCCCTATTCATAAGCTATGAGGAACCAACTCGCATATTTAATGAGCTGTGACCTTTGACCTGCGGACTCCAAATTCGAATTTAGCCTGTATTTTGGTGTCATCTACCTACACAACCCAACTTTTTTAAATCTGGTTGAATATTTCATAAGTTATCATGAGGAAACCAACTCGCATATTTAATGAGCTGTGACCTTTGACCTGCGGACTCCGAATTCGAACTTAGCCTATATTTTGTTGTCATCTACCGACAAACCCAATTTTTTTTTTAATCTGGTGAATATTTCATAAGTTATCATGCGGAAACCAACTCGCATATTTAATGAGCTGTAAACTTTGACCTGCGGACTCCGAATTCGAACTTAGCCTGTATTTTGGTGTCATCTACCTACAAACCCAAAATGTTTAAAATCCATTAAATATTTTTCGAGTTATTGCGCAAAAACCAAGTGGGGGACGGGCGGACGTACAGGGCCAATGCTTAATGCCCCCTCCGGACTTCGTCTGTGGGGGCATTGCGGGGGAATAAAAATCAATATTTACTATATCATCATAAACACCTGACAAACCAAATGTTATTTCTATCACCAATTCATTCTTTTAATGACAGGTGTACTTACACTGGCTGTAAATCTGTATGTATGAGGGCCGGCAGGAGGAAGGCTAAAGTCTTTCCACTGCCCGTCTGTGCAATACCTATAAGATCGTTTCCTTGAAGTGCTACCGGCCAGCCTTGGCTCTAACAGACAAGAAGTAAGATGTAAAAATAAGACAAGACTGAACATTGGGAAAATACAAATTTTAAAATATGCCTGTCAAGATTAAATATGGACAGTATTTTATTACTTGAATATCCTGAAACCAAAAAAATGAATGAAATGCATTGGATACGTTACAGAGATTTTGAAAAAAAATTTAAATAACATCTCAAACTCATCACAGGAGAAATTAAAAAACCATCTTTTGGTTTAATCAAATGTTGGCCACATTTTTTAACAGGCTCAGATTTTCACTACATGTAGCTGGTATTCGAAACTATGCCTTTTAGATAACAATCGGATAATAATATTGTTCTTTTAAAAACTATTATTAAATCATTTAATGACGTCAAGTTTTCCAATAACGAGATTGGGAGGCTCTCAATAATGATTTTCCAATTGTAATTATTCATTTGCAATTCAATTCTTCTTTTTTGTGGCAGTTTCTTGCATATAACTAATCAACAATCAAGCTATCTATGAGCATACTGAGCCTCCCTGGTGTTAGGTAAAACTATGAAAAGAAAAATTGAAGACTATTTCTGAGGTACATTTTCCAATGACCTAGGTCCAATTTCACAAAGACTTACGACTATTCAAATTTCCATGGAAACCTTGATTTTGATTGCTTTTTGAGCCCTGTTACCATGGTAGTTCAAGTTGTCATAATGGCAAAGTTATAATACTACGAATCAGTCATAATATTGATCCCGTTATTTTTTTTTTTAATTTTTTTTTTTACCTGTATAGGTGATGGTTTGGTGAACTTTTGCTTGTAAATCTCCCTCAGAATTTCAGCTGCAAAGAAAAATTGAGATAAATTAGATGACAATATTTTCGGTTTCACCACATGTATATTATGGTCCTGAAAAAGACTGTTGGGTAATCTTTCATTTCAAGCAAGTGAACTTTGCTCTTCGTCAGTCTGCTCTTACAAGGTAAAGCCAAAAACTTTGTCATCTCGTCTCACCCCTATACAGGCCTTCGTTCAAAGCTCACAAAGACAAAGAAACTAGCACATCAATGATGTGGAGCTCATCCGGCATCTCGCAACGAAATCTAACACAATTTTAATTTCAGCCCAGTTGACACTGTAGTGAATTACATTGGTGACATGAATTGAGGATATAGAATTGAAATTGATGAAGAAATGACATAGAAGCATTTTTTGTGATCTATGAATAAATTTCATATAAATTAAGCATACATGTAAATAATTTTCTAGTCAAAATTTCTCAACTCTGTGTAGATCCTTGGTGAACCTCATGTAGCTCTCAGATGGAACAAAAATAATCAAAATCAATCAACAAATAAATAAGTATTTTTTGTGAGTTTTGAAAATATATGAATAAATTAACATATTTAATGAGCTTCAAAATTCTGTGTTGAAATTTTGTATCACCACCTCGAGCTACATGTATCATATAAAGCAAACAAAATTGAAATTGATCAACAAATGAAGAAGAACACACATTTTTTTGTGATTTATGAATAAATTTTGCATAAATTAGCATAAATAATTTTCCATACAAAATTTCAAAATTTTGTTAACAAGTTTGGTGAACCTCATGCAGCTCTACCAGATGGAAGAAAAAAAATCAAAATCTGTCAACAAATAAAGAAGAGGCATTTCCTGTGATTTATGAAAAAATTTCCCATAAATTAGCATAAATAAGTTTCTACTGAAAATTTCTAATTCTGTGTAGAAGTTTGGTGAACCTTATGAAGTTCTACCAGATGGAAGGAAAAAAATCAAAATCGGTCAACAATTAAAGAAGAAAACGCATTTTATGTGTATTTTTAAAAATATGAATAAATTAATTTTGCATAAATTAGCTTAAAAATTGTTCTAGTCAAAATTTCAAAATTCTGTGTATAAGTTTGGTGAACCTTATGAAGCTCTACCAGATAGAAGAAAAAAAATCAAAATCGGTCAACAAATAAAGAAGAAGCATTTTATGTGAATTTTTAAAAATATGCATAAATTAGCATAAAAATTGTTCTGGTCAAAATTTCAAAATTCTGTTTAGAAGTTTGGTGGACCTCATGAAGCTCTACCAGATGGAAGCAAAACATTCAAAATCGGTCAACAAATAAAGAAGCATTTTTTGTGAATTTCGAAAAGTGCGCATAAATTAGCATATTTAATGAATTTCAAAATTCTGTGTAGAAGTTTTGAATCCCCCACCTAGTGCTATCATATAAAGCATACAGAATTGAAATCGGACTTGAAATGGCGAAGAAGAAGCATTTTGAAATTGTGGACGGACGACAGACGACGGACGCCACGGCATAAGCTCATTTGGCCCTTCGGGCCGGATGAGCTAAAAATTGTAATAGCCTTGGATGTTTCATTACAACAGCAATAACATAATCTCTCTCAGACTAAAACCTCTTTGATGGACATGATATTTTCGAAAGTATAGCTTCTTGGCATTTGCAAAACCAATGTTTTTTAATTTATTTCCTGTCAGTTATCAGCAGCCCTGGGAATCTAAATTTGTTCATTTTACACTTTTAAATGAGTTAGTGCCACAATTTCCAGCAAATTTCTCTCTTTTTTTTTTGCCTTTTCTGTCTCCTTCAAAAGCGCATAGGGACGCATTTGGCAGTGATATGCGCTATTTAAGCATGTTGGTATTATCATTATTACATGCTAAAAAGTAGTGCTGTAGCCGAACCGCCGAACCGAACGGTAGTTCGCCGAACATGGCACTTCCGAACCGAACAGAACCGAACCGAACACTAAGACTTGGTTCGGAAGTTCGGCCAAAAAAAAAAAAACGGCTTTCAGCTAATAAATTTATAAGTTTACACCCTTTCTAATCATTATATTTGCGCATTCTCTATTTAATCTTCTTTGCAATTGTATGTTGGAAGTATGCGCTTATTTTGCAGTTACTAGATTTTGTTTTCATTTTCATGTTGACATTGTGGTTTTTACGGCCCTGATTAAGAAAGGAGATCCGATGAATGATGTTGCGCTATAATAATTTTACTGGCTTTTATCATCTCTCGCTCTGTGGCCGAATCGCCGAAGCATGGTAAAGAAAACCAAAACTGTAGGAGTGTTCATTGGTTAAATCTAATTATCTAAAATATTGTTGTTTTTAGGTGGCGAACAAGATTCTTGTTTGAAAATCTTCAAATTATTTTGAATGAACGAGCTCAATAAACTGAAAGTGAAAGATGAAGTACCATTAATATTACGAATTACGATACGATGTGATTAAGATCGTAACTCGTGTATTGTTGCGGCGGAGAATAAAGATCTGATTGAGGTGATTGACATTATTATTGAGGTGTCGGCTCGCTACTGTCTAGTTTTCATGATTTTAGAGAGAAGTAAAGAGTTTTGAAAACGAGAGATCAAGTGAAAGTGGGAAATAAAGTGAGTGACTGTTAGAGATGAAAAGGAGAGACGCAAAACAAATAATATAGAAATTAGATGAGGTGAAGTTATATTTTTTATTATTAACAATCAGATGAAAATAAAAATCAAACACTCATGAATGATTACGGTATAGCATATAGCAAGATCCCCTTCCCCTCGTTGACAAGTTGAATGAAGATAAAGCCATGCGGAAACATTCATCTCTTGGGGGAAAATGACCCCCAATCTTTACTTTTTTTTCCCTTTCTTATCAACTTCTCAAATTAACCATAAACAATTCGATGATCACTCTACTCCCCCTGTCCCATTACAGTCGTAAAACTTTGCATCCCACTTGGTCTTGGTCGAATGAAATCTGACCAATGAAATCATAGAAATCTCGGGAATTGCTCTTCAATCAGTGAGCTGAGTTTCGCGAGCAGACAAAGCACGTGGCTGTATGTACCGATGCGACAATCAGCGACATGCGATTGGTGGTTTAGTTCACCCATCGAGCCAATTAGCGAAATGCGATTGGTGGTTTAGTTCACCCATCGAGCCAATTAGCGAAAGGCGCATTTACATAAGCACGCTTTCTTCGACACGCCCCTGGCCCTACTATGCCTACAGTTCAGTGCACTGGCGCTGGCCGCCTCGTATGTGATGCAATTGCCAATCACGTTTGGCCGGACTGTATATATAAATATTCATGAGCTCAGACTCCCGCGCGCTACAAGTGGACTGCATGCGCTGGCCTAGCTGGTACGAGTGCGAGCGTAGTTAATTTGGCAAGTATCCAAAGTGTGGTCCAGGTATGGACGACTAGGAAGAGTCGCCATTTTAGAACTGTGAGTTACCCAATAAATCTGTCATCAGATAATCAAATTCGAGATAACAGTTGATTCTTTGAGCGCTATAACTTTCATAGTTTCATGTCAACAAGATAGAAATAAAATGGTTTGATGTGACAGAGGTACACGCGAGCACATGCAGTCAATCAAGTACAAATTGTCTACCGGTACGCTACGTATACCTGAATGAACTATAGCTTTATCAGTGCAGTCTATCATTACCGAACCCCGAACCGAACCAATGTTCGGCAAATTTCTGCCGAACCTTGCCGAACCGAACCGAACCCGAACATGGCGCCTGACTTGCAGCACTACTAAAAAGGAGGAGTCATTATGCTTCAGGTACACCAACTAAATTTTGTAAAATCCCTTCATTTTGTATTTGTTTTATAATTACATGTAGGCCTTTTTACCTTAAAATTGTCTTTTGGAAACATATCTGATTCAAGTTTGGGCCACAGCCTCGACAATGTTCAAGGCTTTTTTAACCTTTGCAGTGACCCTATTCCATTTGATTATTTTTCTTTGTATGTAAAATCAATACCCTTTTCGAGTTTGTATTACTTGTATTGTTTCTAAATGTACATCTTGTAAATTTGTATCTCTTTATCGAATGGAATACATAAATCTTGAATTTTGAATCTCATTTTACTCCAAACCAACCAATAGTATGTCATTGACTATGATAGCTTGTGTCGGTTTTGGGTCTTGTAAAAATAACAAATGCGTTTCTGTAACAAATTTACTATCAGCCAATCAAAAAGAAGCATGTCAGTAGCTTTTAAACTGTTATTGCAAATTTGTTATCATTTAAAGGGGACATTCACCTTGGTGATAAGCTGGTCTTCATAAAAGCAGAAGAAAAAAATCAAAATAGAGGTGAAAGCTTGATGAAAATCCATCAAAGAATAAGACGGAAAGAGATGTCACATGTGAGCACCTTTCCCCAGTGATTACATGTATGTCATATAAATTGCATGAATTCCAAATGTTTAATGGAAATATGATGAATATGAATATTTTCCTAAAGGGGTTCTGAAATGGTGTGTTTGATCATATGTCCACCGCACGAGTTAAATCACTTTCAAATTTTTTAGAAAAAGCAATTTGGGGAATTTATATCAAATAACAAATGGAGAAACTGCTTATGTATGACATCACGAATTCAAAACTTTAGAAATTCAAAACTCCATTTTCATAAAACCTTCACAAGTATTTCTATAATATTTCTGCTTTTATTAAAGCCAAGTTAAAATCGGGGTAAACTTCTTGTTTAAAGTAAACTTACATGACCATGGCAAAATACTTAATCTTTCGATATTTGGTGCAATAAACTTACGATAGTCTTCAAAAGCTTCTTCAAATGTTCTAACAGGCTTCGGAACGGCTCGGTTTAGCTCCTTTGCACTTTCATCTACAACCGATACACCAATCACCTCTCTGTAAAATGAAAAGAGAAATAAAAGGAAATATTGTAAAGTGAGTTCTTTTGCACTCATTTTATTATCCTTTACAACAAAATAACTTTGACAATTATTGTAACAAACAAGTAAAAATCTAGGACAAATGAAAAATAATGCAAGATACAACAAACAGAGATTTTGATTATTAAAAGGCATGGGGTTTGGAAGAGATGGTGGATCAGACAGTGAATACGAATTGGTGAGTATGTTGGTATGGACATGAATTAACCCTATTAAATAGAACTGGGGGGGCATCGTGCCCCCCCCCCCCACCCTTAATGCTTTGCTTGATATTTCCAAAACGCGAGAAGATAGCGCCGCAAAATCTTATGACTTTTTTGTGAAGTGTTACGCAACTTTTTTAAGACCAAATTTGCGACATATGGGTATGGCATCGCAATTCCACATGACTTTTCACGCGACAATGTCATGCCAAAAATGGCTCATTTTTATACTTTGTGTACAAAGTCTATGGGAGATGAAATTTGTAAAAGGGTGATTATTTATCACTCTTATTGGTCTGCTTTATCAACTTAGGGTTTAATTTAGTTGTTAAAAGGGCTGTAATAATTTCCATAAAAAAACAATGAAGAACAAAAGATTCTAAAAAAGAAATACATAAATAAACAAGTGGAACGCCTCTGGCAGTCTCGCCTGCATTACGCAATTTAATATAGCAGCAGTGCTAACTTTGAAAACTACTATAAAATAATCATTCACAAAAACATCATTCATATAATGACATAATACCACGTTCATTGACCATAAATGACATTTGAACGGAGACTTAAGACTGTCAACTACACCCATGTCCACATTTCATTCACTCTATCCATAAACTTTCAAAGTTATGATGGCACTTCAACAATTACCCCAACATGGCCTAAGTTTATTGACCTTAACTGACCTTTGACTTGGTTTTGTGACCTGAAACTCACAGGGGATGTTCAGTGATGCTTGATTACTCTTATATCCCAAGTTTTATGAACTAGATCCATAAACTTCAGAGTTAGGATGGTAATTCAACAAATACCCCCAACACGGCCAAAGTTCATTGACCTTTAATGACCTTTGACCATGGTCATGTGACCTGAAACTCGCACAGGATATTCAGTGGTACTTGATTAACCTAATGTCCAAGTTTCATGAACTAAATCCATAAATTTTTAAAGTTATGATGGTAATTCAACAAATATCCCCAACTTGGCCAAAGTTCATTGACCCTAAATGACCTTTGACCTTGGTCATGTGACCTGAAACTCAGGCAGGATGTTCACTAATACTTGATTAACCTTATGTATAAGTTTCATGGACTAGATCCATAAATTTTAAAAGTTATGATAGTAATTCAACAAATACCCCCAACTTGACCAAAGTTCATTGACCCTAAATGACCTTTGACCTTGGTCACGTGACCTGAAACTCGAGCAGGATGTTCACTTATACTTGATTAACCTTATGCCCAAGTTTCATGAACTAGGTCCATATACTTTCTAAGTTATGATGTCATTTCAAAAACTTAACCTTCGGTTAAGATTTTGAAAATAATTTTCCCAACATGGTCTAAGTTCATTGACCCTAAATGACCTTTGACCTTGGTCATGTGACCTGAAACTAGGGCAGGATGTTCAGTAATACTTGATTAACCTTATGTCCAAGTTTCATGAACTAGGTCCATATACTTTCTAAGTTATGATGTCATTTCAAAAACTTAACCTTAGGTTAAGATTTGATGTTGACGCCGCCGCCGCCGTCGCCGTCGGAAAAGCGGCGCCTATAGTCTCGCTCTGCTATGCAGGCGAGACAAAAACAGGCAAATACACAAGGAAAAATTTAGCTTTCACAATTTTTCTTTATGGAAACCTTTTTATTAATGAAATTACATAGATGACTTCAGGAGAAAAAAAAATGAAAAACTGAAATTGTGTGTTGAATATGCAAACATGTTTTTAACAAATAAATTTGCATATTTTATTCATATTAAATACTAAAAATGATTATTTTGGGATTTTTCTTTTTATACTGGCTTGCAGTTTATGTGGTAAAAAATGTGAGTGCCAAATTTTGCCACGATCGTGCAAACGGTGACCAAGATCAGAAGGCGGGCCATCATGGCCAGCCCCCCATCCTCCATACATCTCAATTAGCCCAGTCCTTTTAGGGTTACAGACGGATAGAAGGGGGGTTGAGTTTGAGTTGGTTGATCAGAGGGGAAGGGGGCGACCGAGAAAGACATGGGAGAAGCAAGTGGAGGAGGAGAGTAGGAGAATTGGCTTGAGGGAGGACGATGCACTGAATAAACTCCTCCTCTTCCTCCCCCTCCTACCACCACCACCACTACTACCATCATTATCACTACTACCACCACCACCACTACTTCTACTACTACTACCATTATTACCACTACTACTACTACTATTACTACTACTACTACTACTACTACTATTACTACTACTACTACTACTACTACTACTACTACTACTACTACTACCATTTTTACCACTACTACTACTACTACTATTACTACTACTTCAACTACTACCACTACTACCACCACTACCAACACCACCACCACTACTACCATTATTACCACTACTACCACCACCACCACTACTACCATTATTACCACTACTACCACCACCACCACTACTACTACTATTACCACCACCACCACTACTACTACTACTACGTCTACCATTATTACCACTACCACCACCACCACTACTACTACTATTACCACCACCACCACTACTACTACTACTACGTCTACCATTATTACCACTACTACTACTACTACTACTACTACTACTACTACTTCTTCCACTACTAACAGCACCTCCACCACTACTACTACTACTACATTTGTTACAGGGTGAGAATCATCTCCTATATTTTTTATATTTTCATGTACATCCTCCTTGAAAAGTAAGAAAAAAAAAATTAGTTCTACCACAGCAAAAGAGAAACAAACCTCAATGCATCTGTTTCCTCTTCAGATAAGGCCTTTATGGAACTGTGCTCATGGTAGAAATCCTTTATGATTTCAGGATATGCTGTAAATCATGGAGTAGAAAGTAATGTGATAAAGTTAGTGGATATCATCATGCTCTGATACTTTGATATTTCTCCTCCAAGAAATGTTCCCCTTCTTCTTTCATCATCTACATGTACATGTACAAATAAATGTTAGATATTTGGCCAGATATTTCGACAAAATTAAATGCATCCATTCAAAGTATGAACACTACATGTATCTAGAGTCAACAATTTGGTAGCGTTCAAAAACAGAAATCTTTTCAACATAGAGTACGGAAGCAATGACATACAAGAAACTTTTG